>NW_004955524.1:1101714-1144380 GCF_000276665.1 Chinchilla lanigera | reverse complement strand
GCCCGGCTGTCACCCGGCGGCGGCGGCGGCGGCGGGCGGGCGATTGCCATGGAGCTGCTGTCGGCGCTGAGCCTGGGCGAGCTGGCGCTCAGCTTCTCCCGCGTGCCGCTCTTCCCCGTCTTCGACCTCAGTTACTTCATCGTCTCCCTTCTCTACCTCAAGTATGAGCCGGGTGAGTCTCCGGGGCCAGGCGGCTGGCGCGGGGCGGGGGCGGGATAGGCGCGGGGCGCTGGGCGAGCGGTCTCGCGGCCATGGTGGGTTCGCCCCGGGGCGCGCGTGGGGGTGCGTGGATTGGGGCGCACGCATGGAGACGTGTCCAGGTCCCCGCCGCCCCTGAGTGACCTTTCCCGGCGCCCTTGGCACGCGCGCCGCGCCTGCCGATGTCTATATAAGGCCTGTGCGCTGGTGGCCGCGATCAGGTTCGGAAAAGTGACACCGGCGTTCCCTCCTGTCCCCCTACGTGCCCCTCGCAGGATCTCCGCGCCCAGCGCCGTGGGAATCCTTCCAACCCGGCCTGGGATCCTTTCCACTCCCGGATCCTTTCCACCTGGCTGGGTGACGCGGGGCCAGCCTGGTTCCCAGCCCAAGACCCCCTGGGGAACCGCAGGAGAAAGGACAGGCTGCTTCCCTTCCCTTTCAACATTTTTTAAAAATGAGAACAAATGGCCTCTTTGGAACGCGTTCTATTTTTATACCGGGTTCACCAGCAGCACATGCTTCTTGTTCATTTCCCGTGTTTTAACTACTGGAGCTCACCAGCTCTCGCAAGGGACAGGAGAATTCAGCTTGAGATAAAAAAAGACTTCGCAGCTCCTTCTCCCACTTGGGTGTAAACTGTGGCTGTATCTCAGAACAGGAATAGCTTGAGTCTTTCTCTCTTCTAGTAGCAGCAGCTTTATTCCTTTTCAGGTGATGAAGACAAGCGCTTCTGTTTACTAAAACAGGCCGAAAACGTGTCACAGTTCACTGGTGCCCTCCCTTCCGGAGTTCTGTTGTGTGCATTTATACCGTACACTTGGAAACCGGAGGGCAGGCTCTTATGCAAACGAGATGGTCTGCTGTCAGGCACAGAGGTGCTATTTTTGCCTACCCACCTGCCAGAGTCTGTTTCTTTAATCTTTTAAGAAGCAGTTGCTTTGCAAATCAGAATAAACTTTGTAGTGCCCTGGCTTGAACCTGGGGCTGTTGTTTCCTATCTGGAGAATTTCTGGTGGCCTTTGCCAGTGCCCGGGGCAGATGCAGAAGCCAGCACCTTTCGGAAAATCTAAAACAAAGGAGGCTGCACCAAAAATGCCTTGGCCCAGAGTGTCCCAAAGGTCAGGCAGTAGTTCTCAGGCCTGGCTGCCCCACAGACACACCTTAGGTTTTCTCTTTTTTGTGTGTGGGGGTACTGGGAATCAAACTCATGGCCTTATGGTTGCTAGCTGAACGCTGCGCCACTGAGCTAAATCCCTGGCCTGTGGGTTTTCTCAGTGGGGAGCTTTTGCCTGGCATGCATGAGGACCTGGGTTCCTCCCCAGCACCTCAGAATGAGGTGTCTGATTGCACTGTTTGCCCCACCCCATTTGGTGTGGGTGCTCCGCTTCTGCAAGTGTGTGTGTGTAAGTGTGTGTAACTGCAGACTGAACACAGTACCTTCCAACTGAGCCTCATCCCCACCACTTTTGAAAAATTTTTTGAGACAGGATCTCACTAAGTTGCCCAGGCTGGGCTCCCAATTTGTCATCCCCCTGTCTTAGCCTCCTAGAGTGCTGGGATTGCAGGCTTGATCCACCACATCTGGCTGTCTGTAAATACCTCTTAGAATCCATGTGGGATCACAGTCCCAGCTGTACAATTTTCAAGGCCTAGCCAGAGGAAGTGGCCCAAGCCTATAATCCAGGTTACTTTGGAGTCTGAAGCAAGAGGGTCACAAAATCACAAGTTTGAGGCCAGCCTGGGCAATTTAGCAAGCCCCTGTCTTAAAATAATGTAGAAGGGGCTAGGGGTGTAGTTCAGTGCCGGATCACTTGCCCAACATGTGCAAAGCCATGGGTTTATTCCCACTACTCCCAAAAAACCAACCAATTGCGCAGAATTTTCAGGGCCAGGTACAGAATGACAACCTGGGCAGAAATAAAGAATTTCTGAGTTTGGAGCCTTTCTGAGCCCAGGGCCCCCTGAAGCTGGCCCTGGCTGCTGACAGCTAAGCTGGCTTAAGGGAAGGTAATCTCCTAACTGGGAGTCAGTTCTTCCCCTGGCACGGGGTAAACATCACACTGGTGCCTCCACCTCCACAAGCTTCGCTCTGCTTCTCTGTGAAGGTTCGTTGCTCAAAGAATCCCACACACCCTTTCCGGGCTGTTTTTTTTGGAGACAGGGTCTCACTATGCAGTTTAGACAGACCTTCCACTCAGTCTGTAGCCCAGGCTGGCCTCAAACTTTCAGGGATTCTCCTGCCTCAGCATCCTGAGTGCTGGGATGATAGGTGTGTACCACCAAGCCCAGCACCTTTCCTGGCTATTTGGTGGGGTTTTTTTTGTTTTTTTGTTTTGGGGGGGCGGTTTGGCCTGGGACGGGGGGGGGGGTGCATTTATTTGGAAGGCTCCAGGGAAAGTGGTACCCATGACGCTGGCGTTTTCCGCTCTGGCTTTCTGGGGCACCCACATCCCTGTTACCTGGGAGTGGGACAGAGGTACAGAGTCCAGGCATTGTCCCGACCTGCCGAACCCCCATCTGTACCTGAACCTTGACTCCAGGTGACTCCCGATGGGCTGAAGCTCAAGACCCGCTTAGCCACAAAGAGAAGCTGGCGCTGCGTACCCCACCCGAGCACTCGGTGGGCACGGAGGGTGGAGCCTGGAGCCTCTCTGGGCCCCAGCTCCAGGCAGGGGGAAAGGAGGAAGCAGGGTGCTGCGTGCGTGCTTACAGGAATGACAGAATGGGGGGCTGGGGATTTAGCTCAGCGGCAAAAGCACCTGCCTGGCATGCGCAAGGTCGTGAGTTCGGTTCCCGGTACCGGAGAAAAACCAAAACAAAAAAAAAAGAATGACAGAATGAATAAATGAATGAGTGAGTGAATAGTGGTCAGATACCTTAAGCCCTTACCCGTTCAAGAACCTTCCAGACCACAGTCCTCAAACCCGGCTAACTCGGGCAACTTTTAAGACTCCTCCCACCCAGGCATCACTTGGACCAGTCACCAGAGTTGGGTCTGCGTGCATCCTGAGGTCCCTAGCATCCCTGGGTGGTGCTTCTGGGACACCTGTGAGTACCAGACTCGAGGATGCTCCAGCATGCAGGGTGTCAGTGTCACACGGGGCAAAAGTGTTACGCTGTGGCCCTGGGGACTCACTCTTTTTTTTTTTTTTTTTTGTACCGGGAATCAAACTCATGACCTCAGGTTTAAGCCAGGCAAAGCACTTACGCGGCTGAGCTATATCCTCGGCATAGGGATTTGCTCTGGAAAAACTCCCATACATGTTGAATACAGGTGGGCACAGTTTTCGGGATATTTTCCACCTGAGGTGGTTGACTCTTTGCTGCGGATCCCACAGGTGCAGAGGGCCAGGTGTATTTTTGGAACTTCCCCAGATAAGAACTGATTCTCCACACCAGTGTTTTCCCTGTCCACGCTAGGCAGTGGGGTGGTGCTGTCCTGAGTATTTCAAGGGTTCCACAGCATCACCATGGTCACCAGCAACACCCAGACCCACAGTAATGACAACAAAAGTGTCCCAGGCCTTGGTGTGGGAACCCTTAGCTCCCCTGGCTCTTGGCCCAGGCCAGCTGAGAAGGGAAACCAGGAAGATGTCCCCGGATGACACCCAGCCAGCCACCTCCTCCTGGCTGGGGCTGCCACCGCTGGGGCTGTTTTTCAAGGAGGCTAGGAATGTAGATTTGCAGTTCCAGGAGTGTCTAGAAGGCTCTACACATTCTGTTCAAACATTTTTTTTCTTTTTAAAGTTAACAGACTTGGTTGCTGTTGTTCTTGGTTTTATTTTGTTTTGTTTTGTTTTTGAGACTGTGTGTCTTGCTACATAGTTTAGGCTGGGCTTCAATTCACTACATAGCCCAGGCTGATTTCAAACTTGCAGAGATCTTCCTGCCTCAGCCTCCCAAGTTCTGCGTCACAGATGTGCTCCACCATGCCCAGCTAGACTATTTTGTAGAGCAAGGTTTTTTGGGTTTTTTTGGTACTGGAAATCAAACTCACGACCTGGTGTTTGCCAGGCAGGTGCTGTGCCACTGAGCTCTATCTCCAGCCCTTTAGAGCGGTTTTAGGACTACAGCATATTTAAAAGCTGACAGATTTTGAAGTGCAGATTTCCCACGGGCTCTGCGCCCCACTAGGCCTGTACCACCAGCCTCCGCAGAGTGGGAAGTGGTCTTTAGCAGCGAACAGCAGCACAGTCATCATCATTTGGGGCGCTGGGCATGGAACCCAGGCCTTGCATGTGGCGGGCGGGCGCTCCACACTGAGCTGCACCCAGCTTGCTGCAGTCTGCGGATTTTGGCCGGTGTGAATCCACACGCATCCACCTTGCAGAGTCACACAGGATGGTTTCGCTGCCCTAGAAATTCCTTGTGTAGACTCTTCTGCTTTGTTTTGTTTTTCTGGTACTGAGGATTGAAGCCAGGTCCTTCGCACTGAGCTCCAGCCCTTTTCATTTTTTATCGTGAGACCAGGGCTCACTGAGTCGCTAAATTGCCACTGCTGGGCTCAAACTCGGTCCTCCTGCCTTGGCTGTGCGAGCGCCGTGAGCGCCGCGGTGACAGGCATGGCCGTCTGCCGGCTTCAGAGCAGTGTTACAAGTCTGCACACCCCTCTCTTCCCCTTCGGACTTGGGCCCCTTTTGCCCTTCACCCTTCTCCCTGTTCCTGGCACCACCAGCCTGTGAAATGAAAGTCCACCCAGCGAGGGACAAGACTTGCCTGGCACGCACAAGGCCCCGGGTTCCACCCCCACCACCCCGGAAAACCAAGAAGAAAACTCCGCCTCCTCAAATGCCCGCCCCAGGAATTCCCCGGCTCCCTGGGATCCTGCGGTCCCTCCCGCACATCTTCGCTAAGAACCCCCAGGAGCCCTCTGGGGTAACAGAACCAGGGGTGGCGTGGCCAGGTTCGCTCGGGTTTCACAAGACACCACCTCCTTCCAGGAGCTAGCGCACCCCAAGCCCAGCGGGGCACAGCGCGCTGTCGGGTACCCGAAGGCAGCGCACCGCGCCCGTGCGCACGCGGAGGGCCTTGGGAGGGCGCCCTACGCTCACTCCGTGGACGCTTCCCGGCCGCCCGGCCTGCCAGGGGCCGAGTCCCGCGAAGGGCCACGGGGCTCTGGAGCTAGGCAGCTTCTCGCACTCACCGCATGGGGCTCCCTAGGGCAGGCCTGTGCCCTCGGCCGCCTCTGAGCAGCGGGGACCCTCGCTCATCCCAGTGCTGTGCAAGCGGGCACGTTCCCCCGGCTTAGCAGGAGACCGAGGCTGGGGACGGGGCACTTTCTCTGCCCGGCGCCACGCCAGAACGAGCGGCAGAGCCAGCGCCGGGGCACAGGACTTGCGGACCGGAGGGGTTGGACCCAGGACCTTCCCACTGAGCTCTGTCCTTAGCCCTTTACTTTATGAGACAGAGTCTACTGAACTGTCCAGGCCAGACTTAAACATGGTAGCCTCCTGCCTCAGCCTCCCAGATGCAGGATGTACAGGTGGCTCTGGCCATGTGACTTTGATGCCAGGGTTTGCTCACGGGACACACCCAGGAGCCTTCTGGTCAGAGCTTATCAGGACTGCAAGCTGCACCCCCCCAGCCCCAGCTGGACCCAGAGTGATCCCCAAGGGCAAAAGGAAGACCCTGGCAGGCTCTCACCCCTGGGAGTTATTTTTAGATACAAAGTATCCATTTCTGCAGAAGATGGGTGCATTGCCCAGCCCCGCCCCACAGACCTGGCAGCTGCTGAGAGGATTAACCCAGCCCAAGCCAGTTTAAATAGAAAGCCCGGACAGGAAGGGAGGGAGGGTTGTGCTTCTTAGCCAAAGACCTTGAGGTATGGGGAGGGGAGGGAATGGCACCCCAGTCTCCACTAGCTCTGAGGCAGGGAAGGGTGGGTAACACAGTCCCCACCTGACACGGAGAGAGAGTAGTTGAGTCCGAGCTCGTGTGGCAGCTGGGTGTGGAGCAGAGACATGAAGAGGTGCTGGTTGCTTGTGTCCGGGTTGTGTGCTGACCATAAGCTGTACTCTGGAGGGGGCATAAATTGCATCTCTTCTTATGGCAGAGTACTACACAGTGGTGAAGATGAGCCTTACCCTTGAAAACCTGGTTAGTAAACGAGGCCGCACAGAAATTCTATGGGTTCTGCATCTTGGAATTGGACCAGCCATGGCTGGAAAATATTCGGCAGAGCTGGGTGTGGTGGCACAGGCCTGTATTCCCAGCACTTAGGAGGCTGAGGCAGGCAGGAGCATTGCTGCAAGTTTGAAGCCAGTCTGGGCTTTGTAGTGAGTTCAAGTCCAGCCTGGACTAGAGCAAGGCCTTACCGGCAAAGAGAAAGACTAAAGCTGACAGATTGGGTCTGAGCTAAGTCTGTCCGGACTTCATTTCTTGTCGTGTTTCCCTAAGCAGCGCGCACAGCCGCTGTTGCTGTGCTTCGTGCCCTCCCCCAGGCGGAAGTGGCTGAAGCCTGCGGCCGGGCTGGGGTGGAGGTGGGTGGTGAGCGCTGCTTAGCATGTGCAAGTCCCGGGCTCCAAACTCACTGCCGAAAACCAGAGTGGATGGGAGGGTCGTGTACCGGGACAGCATTGGAGACCCAGGAGCCGCGTCCTTCCACAGGCGTGAGGGCTCACCCTGAAGAGCCGAGGGTTGGCTGTATATAAATCCAGAATGCTTCCACCACCCCACCCCCACCCCGACCTCCAGCGGCACCACCCGGTCCCTGCCCCTATGGAGTCCCCTGTCCGGGACACAGTCTGGGCTGGAACTTGTGATCCTCCTGCCTCAGCCTTCCAGAGTGCTGGCATGGTGGGTGTGTGCCACCCGGCTTAGACGTCACTTTTCTGCTGGTATAACCCCTCCTGCAGTCCCCTCAGCACCTGCAAGGAGTGGAAGTGCTGGGTGCATCACCGTGAGGACACCCAGGCCAGTCAGGTGAGAGGAGGAAAGGTTTATCAGGATAGGGCCTCAGAGCCTCTGCGCAGGCACGCTCAGAGGAAGAGGGAGGGCCACGCCCCATACGCCTCTAAGCCACGCCCCAACCTGACAACCTCCCGTAGGCCCCGCCCCTTAAAGGCTCCACCCCTCCCAACAGTGCCACAGGGTGGGCACATGAATAATTGGGGGCCCAGGATCGCAGAAAAGTCGCCGTCTCTGATCTCCCCCGCGTGGCCAGGGCACCCGCGCCTGCTCACGTCCGCTGCTGCCCTCTGCATCTGCAGGTGCTGGAGTGGTCTCCTCCACAGGGAAGAGGGAGAGAAGGAAAGAAAGCAAAAGAGCCGCTAGACCGTGAACCGTCAGGACCCGCCCCCACAGTGCCCCCTAAGTTCGCCTGCCCCCCCTGTTTACCGGGCTGGAGCCCTGGGATGGCCGGCACCGCGGTACATGGCAGGGGCTCCTCCGCCCCGTGCTGTAACAGCGCCCGCCCAGCGGGGTGGTGATCAACCCCGGGGTTTGTCCCCGCCGCAGAGGCTGGAAGGCTGAGGTCGGGGCTGCGGCGGTGGGGTGGTTGATTCAGCGGGGGCCTGTGCCCGCCTCGGTGCCCCCGGGTGGACAGCAGGCACAGGCGTCACGGGTCTTTAAGGCAGTGGAGGTGAACCTATGGCACGCATGTTGTTTTCTTTTAAGACATGCATGTATGAGTTAACCTGAAACCTCAGGATTCAGGTGTAAGTGCAGCGTTGGCACTTTGTGATAAATAAGTGGGTTTGGGGTTGCAGTTTGGGTCATCGCGGGCCTGAGGGCACTAATCCTCCGAGGAGGGAGGCTCCGCCCCAGAGCCTAACTGAACCACCTCAAGGAAAGGATGGTGGGAAGGCGATGGGGTGCTGGGTCCTGTAGTCCCAGCCCTGTGGGGCCTGCGGCAGGAGGCTCCGGCGAGTTCAAGGCCAGCTTGGGCTACACAGTGAGACCTGGGCTGGCGGTGCAGCTCGGTGCAAAGGCCCCGCGTTCAGGCCCACTACTGCACACGCGTGTGCACACGCACCACCGCTCTGCTGGTGCTGTGGGGCTTGGGTCTCCTGGGAATGCTTCTGGGAGGCCCCGGCCAGCGTGAGGGCACCACCGTCGTGGCCACCCCTGCGTGTGGCACAGAGGCCCTCGCCCGCCGTGCCCCTGTGCAGCCCCGGTGCCCGCGTGGGCCTTGCTCCTTCCTCTAAGTCGCCAACACCCTGGCCCCGGCGTTGGGCGTGCGGGAGGGTGCGTGGGGACACCACCGGCCGCTGGCCTGCGGTGACAGTGCCGGGGATGTGCTTCCGCAGGCGCCGTGGAGCTGTCCCGCCGCCACCCCGCCGCGTCCTGGCTGTGCGCCATGCTGCACTGCTTCGGCAGCTACATCCTGGCCGACCTGCTGCTCGGGGAGCCCGTGATCGACTACTTCAGCAACAGCGCCAGCGTGCTGCTGGCCTCGGCTGTGTGGTAAGGGCGCCCACAGGGCGGGGCGGGGAGGGGACACAGCCGGCCACCTCCGACCTCACCCGGCCTCCCCAGGTACCTGACCTTCTTCTGCCCGCTCGACCTCTTCTACAAGTGCGTGAGCTTCCTGCCGGTCAAGCTGGTCTTCGTGGCCATGAAGGAGGTGGTGCGGGTCCGCAAGATCGCAGTGGGCATCCACCACGCCCACCACCACTACCACCACGGCTGGTTCATTATGATCGCCACTGGCTGGGTCAAAGGTAAGCGGGACGGGGACCGGAGAGGGATGCCCCACTGGGTGGACACCGACCACTGTTCGTGCCGGGCCTCCTTGTGAGCCAGGACCCAGCTAGCATCTAGGGTCCCGTCCACAGGATGGCAGGGACACAGCAAGAGCCAGCATGCATGGTGGGACCCTCAGCAGCACCCCTGGGCCTCCATTTGATCCCCTGAGTGCCTTGTGAAACACCCTAGACATCACTGAATGCCGCCAACAAAGCAACATCCCCATCATCCCAGCCTTCAGGAGGCTGAGACAGGAGGATTACTGTGAGCTCGAAGCCAACCTGGGCTACATAGTGAGACCCTGTCTCAAACAATCAAAAAACAAAGCAAAACAAAAATGCTGGCAGAAGCTAGGAGTGAAGAGCAACCCCACCTTCATCCCTGGAGAAGTCTCCCAAGGAGTAACAGGAAGTCCAGGAAGAAAGGTTCAGACAGGTGCTAAAAACTGCTTTCTGTCCCCAAAGAGAGGGGACCCCGAGTCCCCCTCCAGGGAGCCACGGCGCCCGTGGAACCGCTGACGCTGGGGTTGGGCCATCTCTTCCTGGGGGAAGCGCGTGTCCCTCCTGCTCAATGCCAGCAGCATCCCCCAGCTGCGACAGCTGCCAGTGTCCGTGGACGTTGCTGGATGCCTCCCAGAGGACAGACTGCCCAGAAAGCCCCTGCACGGCGAGAGGAGTGCAGCTTTGACCCTGGTTCCGGAGGGCGTGTCCTCAGCTCTTGGGGTGCCCGGGACCAGGTGGACCCGGGAGGAGGGCGCGTCCTGTGCGGGTGGGCGTCAGGCAGCAGTCAAGCTTCGGACCCGCCCCCGGGGCGGGCGGGGACGGGCCTGTCCCTTCATGCTGGCCTGGCTCCGAACGTGGCAGCTCCGTCGCTGGAGCCTCCGTTTCCCCGCTGAAAGGGACAGGGCTGCCCAGGCCCTGCGTCCTCTGCAAGGTCAGGGCCTCAGCGGCCTGCTCACCAGCACCCTTCCCCGCAGGGTCTGGCGTCGCCCTCATGGCCAACTTCGAGCAGCTGGTGCGTGGGGTCTGGAAGCCGGAGACCAACGAGATTCTGCACATGTCCTTGTGAGTGTGGCCGAGGACTGGCCCGGAGGCCAGGGCTGGGAGGGGGCACGGGTTAGACGGTGAGGCATGAGCAGGCGTTGTCAGGCTAGGAAGAACCTCTGGACAGCGGCTGGCGGGCCGGCACAGTGGTGGTTCCGGGGCTGAGGGCTGGGGTGCAGGCTGTGCGGGGAACAAGGGACGGAGCTGCCGGGGGGCCCAGAGCGTGGGCTGCGAGCAGCACACTCACACGCGCCAGCCCTGCCCCGCGGCTCAGCAAGACCCTGCTCAGAATAAGAAGACTCGCAGCGCGGCTCGGGGGTGAGCGCTTGCCCGGCCCCTGTGAGGCCCCGGCTTCCGGCCCCAGCGCCAGGAAAAGCAGAAGGCAGGCAGGCGGGTGGTGGCGTGGGGATGCCGCCTGGGTGTGGGACGGGGTGCGCTGCGGTGGCACCGGTGACACGGCCCCCCCCAACAGCCCGAGCAAGGCCAGCCTGTACGGGGCCGTGCTCTTCACCCTGCAGCAGACGCGCTGGCTGCCCGTGTCCAGGGCCACCCTCGTCTTCCTCTTCACCATGTTCATGGTGTCTTGTAAGGTGAGCCTTCCTGCCTCAGCCTCCTGTGGGATGGGGACAGAGGAGGAGCGCCCACAGAGGGCAGTCCTGTGGGATGGGGCCCTTTGGGATGGGGACAGAGGAGGAGCGCCCACAGAGGGCGGAGCCTGCCCCCCACCCCACTCCCGACCCCATGCCCACATCAGGCCCTGAGGGTCGGCAGTGCAGGGCCCTGCACACTAGGTGGCCTAACAGTGACAGGCTCATCCCCCATGGTTCTGGAGGACTAAGTTTGGGGCCAGCCAGGCGGGGTGGCACACACCTATAATCCCAGCCCTCTGGGAGGCTGAGGCCAGCCTAGGGAACTGAGGAACTTATCAAGACCCTGTCTCCAAATCAAGACACAGGGAGGTGGGGGCGGAGCTCAGCATGAGGCCCGGGTTCCGTCCCCAGTCTCACAATAAAGTACCATGAAAGGAAAACCGGCCAGCACTGCTGGGGACTGCACAGGGGCTGCGCCGCCCTCACCGGCCCGTGTGGACCCCAGGGGCAGCGCGGCAGGCACCCCGCCAGGCCTGTGGGGGCCGGACCTCCCCTCCACCTGGCCTCACTGACTTCTGTCCCCTTTGCCTCTCCCTCGTTTCCCTCTCTGTCCCCGCCCCCCGCGCCAGGTGTTTCTGACGGCCACCCACTCCCACGGGTCCCCATTCGACGTCCTGGAGGGCTATATGTGCCCCGTGCTGTTTGGGACGGGCTGGGCCGGCGACCACCATGACAACCATGGCGGCCCGCACGGTGGAGGCCCCGGCCCCCAGCACTGCCCGCCGGCCAAGACCAAGGAGGAGCTGGGCGAGGGGTCCCGGAAGAAGAAGACCAAGAAGGCGGATTAGGGGCGGCCCAGAGGGCTCCGCAGCAGCCTCAGCCTCCTGGTACCTCGGCCGTGGCCCCCAGGGCGGGGTGCAGTGAGAGGGGTGTGTCCTCCTCCCGGGCCCCAGAGTCCCAGCTCTGGGGGCTCACGGGCTCCCCCCGGCTCCAGCCACAGCCCTGGCCAAGATGTTCCTGGTCTGTTTCATTTTCCTCTGGAATGGCTTTTTTAAGGGGCTTTTTTCTTTTTTGGTACCAGGAATTGAACTCAGGGCTTTGCGCTGGGCAGGCGGGCGCTGCGCTGCTGAGCTGCGTCCTGGCCCTGAAGTTGGTTCTTGGCTCCAAGACTCTGAGGGGCGCTCACTCCGCTCCGTCGGCGCCGCCGCCTGCGTGCCCGCTGCGACCCGGGGCAGAGGTTTCAAAGCCCCTTCTGGCCCGGGCTCCAGGGCCGGGGCTGCTGGGCGTCCCGGGCAGGTTGCTACCCATCTCTGAGGCTCCTGCTCCCCAGCTGTATGGCAGCGGAGACCTCTGTCCTGCCCTGCACAGAGGGCTGCTGGGAAGATGGCCAGAGAAGGGCTCTAGGCCGGACTGGAGAGGCCAAGGTGCCCCCAAACCAAAGAAACGTGGCCAGTGGTGTGGGGCTTCCAAGCTCCGGCTCTGCCTTTGAGCCCGGAGCATCGGCTCTCACGCATGCTTCGCTGCGGCTCCTTGAGTCACTCGTGAAACACCCTGAACCTACTCTGGGAGCAGAGGGGTGGCAGTGAGCAGGGAGACGGCAGCGCCCTCCTCTCGGCTGTCGGGGGCGCGCGGGGTCCTGGTGTCGGAAAGTGCCTTGCCCCAGCGACCCCCGGCGGCCTCGCAGCCTGTCTTTTCCTCGTGAGTGCCCGTCCCAGCCAAACCAACCAATAAACCCGCTGTGAATGGACCCTTCAGTGCTCTGGTTCCGGCCGGCAACGTGGCAGGGCTTCGAGGACACAGGACCGAAGGGGCTGAGGTGGAGCAGATTTGAGTTTTCAGAGATGGGGCGGGGTTTGCCGAGTTCACTGGGGACCCTGCCTGGTCATTGTTCTGGGGCTGCAGCAAAACCCTGCAGTCTGGGTGCCTGAGGAAGGCCGGAAGGTTTTGTGTTTGTTTTTGTTTTTCAGAAATCCTTTTTATTTTAAGACAGAGTCTCCCTAAGTTGCCCAGGCAATGCTCTAACTTGTGATCTTCCTGCCTCAGCCTCCCAGCATGCTGGAATCCCAGGGATGAACTACCACACCTGGCAGAGGTCACTTTGGTAACAAAGCCACTCTCTTGAGCACCCAGTTAACCCACGCTGGGTTGATCCCATCTATGACGATCTCCTCCCCAAGCTCCCCGCTTCAGTGCTGTGTCCCAACGCACGATTCTAGGGGTGCAAACGGTCAGAGCAGAGCACCTTGTAGAGAAAGAAAGTTGGTGGGGTGTGGTGGTGCAGGCCTGTAATCCCAGCACTCAGGAGGCTGAGGCAGGAGGATTGCCCTGGGCCACATAGCCAGACCCTGTCTCAAACAAATACCCTCCAAATCAAAACCCCCACAGGTGGTGCATCTGACAGTGGATGAGTATCCAGAACATACAAAAAGCCCTCAAGACTCACTAATCTGGTTCCTCAAGAAATTACACAGAATTACAACAGGATCCCGCAGTCCCACTTCTGTGTATTCCCCTGCCCCCCCACTCACGGCCCTTTCCCCGCTTTTTCTTTGTGGTGCTGTGGTGCTTGTGTGCTGGCCTCACACATGCCAGGCCAATGCCTACCACCAAGTCCCACCCCAGCCTTTATTTTATTTTGAGACAGGGTCTCACTAAGTTGGCCAGGCTGAACTCAAGCTTGCCCCCTCCTGCCTCAGCCTCCTGAGGAGCTGGGATGACAGGCATGCGTCCTGTGCCCAGGGTCAGGCCCCCAGCCTCCCCGCAGCCACAGCTTCATTGCTGATGGGGAGACGGACACACACGCGCCCCAGGCCTGGCCAGCCTGGGCTGTGAGGCGGCGGCCGCGGTGGACAGGCCCGGGCCGCACTGGCTGTGAGAAGACTGCACGGGAAGAGCTGCCTGGCCTACTCTGGGAAGCCGCCCGCAAGCGGCACGCCATGTCGAGCCTCTGCCACCTGTGGGTGTGCCGGCGCCAGGGCCCGCTCAAATCCCGGCTGATTTTAGCTCCGGAGCCAGGCTGGGTATCCCGGACTTGAGGGCACCTGTGTGTGACCCCAGCACTCAGGGAGGCTAAGGTAGGATTGCAAATTTGAGTTCTGCCTCGGCAATTTAGCGAGACCTGTCTCAAAATGAAAAAACTAAACTTTTGTTTGTTTTTTTGTTTTTTGTTTTGAGACAGGGTCTCCCTACGTAGCCCAGGCTGGTCTCAAATTTGCATTGATCCTCCTGCCTCAGCCTCCCGAATACTGGGATTACAGGATTAAGCCACCGTGTCTGGTTTAAGCTTTTTTGTTAACACACACACACTCGCCTAGACCTGTGCAAGGTCAGAATTTATATTAAAGTCACCAGGGCCTCTAGATTGTCCCCTGGGCGGTCGTCAGGGAGAAGATAGTGCTGGGACAATGGCCATCCCCCAGGGACCTGCCTGAGCTGCTCAGGTCTCTGCGGCAAACTTGTTCCTGTGAGTAGAAGCAGCACAAAAGAAATCAAGAACAAAAATACGAGCTGGGCGTGGTGGCGCACGCCTGTAATCCCAGCACTGGGGAGGCTGAGGCAGGAGGATCGCTGCGAGTTCAAGACCAGCCTGGGCTACAAAGCTCAAGACCCGCCTGAACTGCACAGCCAGACTCTGTATCAAAAAGACAAAAAAAAAAAAAAAAAAAATATATAGCCCCAGGGGTGGGGATGTAGCTCACTGGCACAGCGCCTGCCTGGCAAGTGCAAGGTCCTGAGTTCGATCCCTGCGGCCCCCCCCCCCACGGCAAAAAGTATGAACATTAAAAAAGAGTATTAAAAAATGTGGCACCATAAGAATGACAATAAATATATAAATAACAATCAAAACAGCGCACTAAACAGGCAGCACACACCTGTCACCCTAGCGACACGGGATGGTACAGGACCTCCGAACATTGCAGTAACACCCGGGAACATCGCAGCTCCCCGCCTGCCGGATGCTGGGTGTCCAATACGCCGAGTTCACATTCACTAGAACCAGGGAGTGCTAGGAGCAACAGGCGACGAGCAGAGAATACTTAGGGGGTCGGGAGAACGCTTCTGTCTGGGAGAGACGGAAGGGGTCCCTGGGCCTAGCTTCCCGAAGGTTTCTAGAGCAAAACTACAAGGTGAGGCGGGGCTAAGCCAGAAAAACTACAATCAACCAATAAGATTACACGTAGTAACACTGATCCAATGGGGAATCATGTGGGAAAGACTGGTGAACCAATGAGATGATGAGGATAGTCGCTCAGGCAGTGCTGATAAATGGGGAAGCAAGTCTTGTAGCAAACCTGTGGGAAACAACAGGGGCCTTTCCAGGAAGGGAGGTTGGTCCCCCACCCAAGGGGACTGGTGCCTTTTTAGAATATCAATCACGGCTGTCCATCCCTAGGGGAAGGATGTGGGATTGTCCTTTCTCTGTCCTGAGGCCTGACCTTCAGTGAGTTCAGCCACGGTTGTCTTCTTTTTTTTCTTTTGTCATTTTGAGACAGGGTCTCACTATGCAGTTCAGGCTGGCCTTCACCTCACTTTGCAGCCCAGGCTGGTCTTGCAAAGATCCTCCTGCCTCAGCCTCCCAAGTGCTGGGATTACAGGCGTGCGCCACCACGCCCAGCTTCACGGTTGTCTTTTACACTGACTTCTGAAGGCCCAGCCCTGACTGCCTAGAATATTTCTAGATGACTTAGCTCTCTGTAACACTAACACTCTGGAAGGCTGAGGTAGGAGGACTGCACCTTCAAGGCCAGCCCAGAAAGCAACTAAATAAGTGAATACATAGGGCTGTAACATCATTTGTCATTATCAGTAAGAGGTAATGTCCATCATCATCTGATTGTCCTTTTGTTTGTGGTTTTTTTGGTAGAAGACATAGAATTTAGGGACACTGTACCAGTGAGCTACATCCAGGACCTTTTTAAACGTTTTTTATTTTGAGACAGACTCTTGCTAAGTTACCCAGGCAGACCTTGAACTCTCAATCCTCCTGCCTCAGCCTCCTGGGTAGCGGGGATGACCAGCATGCGGCCTGGCTCCACGTGGCCCTGTGCTTTTGTAAGACCCAAGTGCCGTGGGTCTGTGTGCACCAGGGTCCCCCAACAGGCAGGGACCGAGCGACCGCCACAGTGTCCCAGGCAGCAGAGCCTCTCAGCGCCACGATAATCTCCCGGGCCCACTGCGGGCCTCCGGCTCATGGCGGGGGAGGAATGGGTCACATCTAGAGGCGACCCCAGTGTCTGCCCCGTGGGCAGCGATGGCTCGGGGAGGTGAGAGCTGTGAGGACAGGCGAGGCGGGACCTCTGGGGTGGGTGAAGGCAGCGCGGTGTGGCAAGCGTCGCGCCTGGGTGCGGGCAGGCGGGCGGAGGGCAAAAGGCCGCGTCAGGAGCAACGAGAGGCGGGATTTTTCACAGGGCAGGGAAGAAGGCAAGGGGCATCGGACGGAAGGATCGTAGGGGGCCTCGGCGGTCAGCGTTCTCGGGCGCCTCATGCCTCGGCGGCCGAGCCCTGCGGCTCGCGGTGTGACGGCCTTCAGCTGTCCCGGTGTCTGCAAGTCTCCGAGCTCCCTCTGTCTTCCCTACGGTGTCCCGTGTTTGCCAGGGCCGCGGCGCCGACCTGAGAACAGCGCCTGCGCTGGCAGACGGCGGGGCCTGGGAGTCAGGTCTCAGGGGAGCGCGACAACAGCCAGCAGCCGGGACGGCCCAGTCATGCTGGAAGCCCCCCGCCACGTCCCCCAAACAAATCCAGCCCGGACGGCGCCCACGAGCAGGCAGCTCACACGCAGCAGCTTCTCACCTTCATTTTACGGAACAAAACTGAGGTTTACGTCTGGTGCAGTGGCCCGCCCCTGTGATCCTAGCAATTGGGAGGCTGAGGCAGGAGGATCACAATTCTGAGCTCAGCCTGGGCAGCTTAGTGAGACCCTGTGTCAAAATAAAAAATCAAAAGTGCCTGGGATGCTGCTCAGGGGCGAGCGCTGGTGTAGCGCGCGTGAGGCCCCGGGCTCCAGGCCAGCCCTGAAAAGAGAAACAAGGAGTCCCCACAGTCAGAGGGGCGGGTGTCAGGCAGATGTTGCTCTCGGGGGACAGAGTTAAGGTCCCGTGTGCTCCCAGTGCCGATGCGGACCGGTCTGATTCTCCCCGAGAAGCCTGCATTTCCCTTGGTTGTCCTGAAGGACGTCCCACCAAACGCCTTCCCCAGGACCAGCAACTCCAGCCGGCATGGCAGTTAGCGTTAAGGTGAGGGGTTTACATCTGGGACCGCCCCAACCCATCCGTGGCAGAAATAAACATCAAACTGAGCCCATGCAAGCCAGCAGAGGGGTCAGAGTGCAGGCACACAGACAGGACGCGGGCAGCCCCAATTCTGCTCCTTGCTGGCAGGGAGGATGGCTGAGCCCGCCTGTACAAGGGGAGCTACTGGATTAGGTCAAGGGTAGCTAAACATGGACTAAATCTGGCCCCCAGGGCTGGGACATAGCACAGTGGCAGCCTTGGGTTTTCATCCTCAGCTGTGCAAAACAAGAAAAGTAAAAGGAAAAATCTGGCCCCCCACTTATATTTGTAAATAAAGTTTTATTGGCACACAGCCATGAACTGATCCCCTCTAATGATTCTGCTACACATCAGTGTCCATCTTATTGTTTTTGCCTTGTTTTCTGGAGAACTCTAGCACAGGCTGCTATATCATTTACAGGATCCTGCGTGGCTCACCAACACTTATGCTCCCAGTTCTGGAGTGCAGGAAGCCAGAGATCAAGGTCAGGATCAGGGTCAGCCAGAGTTGGTGTCTGGAGACAGCAGAGAGCGGGAAAGATCCCGGGCCCTTCCTCTTTTTATAAAAACCATAATCCTAGCCCTGTGTGCTGGCACACACCTCTAATCCCAACATTCAGGAGGCTGAGGCAGAAGGATTGCCACAACATCAAGGCCAGCCAGAACTACATATGTCTTGGTTACTTTTCTCTCGTTGCTGAGACAAAATACCCGATGCCCAGAATTAATGATGGAAAGGTTTATTTAGCTCATAGTCTGTGGAGGTTTCAGTCCATACTCAGCTGGCTCCAAGGCAGGGTGGCACTTGGCAGAGGACAACAGTTCATGGTGGCGGAAAACAGCAAAAGCAACAAGAGCAAAGGGGGAGCAAGCCTCTTTCCCTCCATTATAATGTATGCAGGCGACCCACCCTAGGGGGGGTGTGGCACTCACACCCATAATCCCAGCATTGGACCACGGATCAAGCACGAACTCTAGAAGCCCACCCCATGACTAAACGAGGCTTTGGGGGACATCTCAACACAAACCATAACAACATAGGAAGACCCTGTCTCAAGCAAAAAAATAGCTGGGCATAGTGGCACACACCTGTCATTCCAGCACTCTGGAGGCTGAGGCACAAGTATCCCTGGGAGTTTTGAGGCCAGCCTCGGCTACACAGGGAGACCCTGCCTCAAAAGAAAAAAAAAGGAGGGGGGGCTGGTGATATAGTTCAGCGGCACAGCACCTTGCTTGGCAAGCGCAAAGTCCTGAGTTTGAGTCCCAGTACCAAAAAACAAAGTTTAAGAAACTATAATATGGGGGCCCCAAACATTGTAGCATGGAGGTCAGCAAACACTTGCCGAAGCCTGGTGCGTCCCATGCTTACCTCAGCAGTCCTGTTGCTATGACAACGTCCTTAGGGCAAAGGACTTATAGGAGCAAAGCTTTGTTAGGCTCATGGCTTGTGAAGCTTCTGTCCGTGTTACCCAGCGGCGCTGTTGGCCGAAGCAGGGGACGTAGGCGAGGAACCAGGGACCCACCAGGCCCTCCAGCCCACCCCCATGACCTCACTTCCTGCCGCCTCTTAAAGGCCCTACCACCTTCCAATATTGCTGCCGACGTTTCTTTTCTGCTTTTTTTGCTTAGAGTTTTTGTTTTTGTTTTGTTTCATTTACAGTTGAGCCTGGCCTTGAACTCACGGTGTAGTGCAGGCTGGCCTCGAACTCACAGCGATCCCCCTGCCTCAGCCTCCCACTGTATACTTGTGTTAGCGGAGGGTGGCACTCACGGTGTTACGAGAGGAAGACAAATAACCCTTTTTTTTTGTCTTTTTTTTATTGGTTTTTCTCCAGTACCGGGAACCGAACTCACGACCTTGCGCTTGCCAGGCAGGCGCTTTTGCCACTGAGCTAAATCCCCAGCCCCACAAATAACCCTTTAATAGTAATATTTGTAAGATCAAAGCGAGTGCAACAAAACCCATTCAAATATGAAAACTTTAATAAAGAGGCCCACCCTCCAGGGCACACTTGCCTCCGGTGCGGTCCCGTCTGTCTGGGGGCGGCGGTGGGGGGCGGCACCCGGGTGCAGGCCGTGCTCTGTGCTGAGGCCCTGCGCGTATTTGCATTTTCAAGAAAATACCGCAAGAGAACGTTCCTTACCCCTGCACCACGGTTTAGAGAAAGAAAACAAGGTTCATCTCCAGGGCCGGGTTGGTTTAACCGCGGCCAGCCCCGCCCGAGGCCACGCCCCTCAGCGGCTCCGCCCGAGGCCACGCCCAATTCCTTGGCTCCGCCCGCGGCCGAGCCACAGCTCCCAGGTGTAATTGCGTTGCCGCAGTTCCCAAGACGGCCTGCAGAGGGCGGCACTCCCCCGCTCTTCGGAGCAGCCCGAGCGCTTTGGGGAAGCAGCGAGCCCTAAGAGGGAGGCGCCAGGACCGCTCTGGACAGTGATGACCTGGTTGCACGCACCTGACATCCTAGCACTAGGGAGGCTGAGGCAGGAAGAGCGCTTCGAGTTCAGGCCGGACTGGGCCACATAGTGAGACCCTGTCTCAGAAAGACAAAAAAAAAAAGAGAGAAAGCAACTAAACAAAGAGAGAAACTGGGTATTTTACTCTTGGGCTGTGGAACTCCCAGATACAGAGGTAGAGCTGCAGTGCCAGGAGCCCCCCACCTCCCGCGCCATCCTCTCCCCAGCTGTGGTGGAGCCGATGTCCCCTGTGCCTGGGGGAGGGATCCGGCCCCCAAGGCCCCCAGGTCCTGCACCCCTCAGTTCTCTGTAACATGGTGCAGTCTGGGCAGGGCCTGTGAGATCCCCCTGGGGACTTGACCTCATCGCCAGGCGACTTGGGCACTCAGTATAACATGAATGCCACGTACAAGGACAGCAAAGCTGTACGGTGACTGCTTAGTTTTGTTTTGGTTTGGTTTTGTCTGTTTTTGACAGGGTCTCGCTATGCAGTTCAGGCTGGGCTTGAGCTCACTTTGTAGCTCAGGCTGGCCTCGAACTCGCAGCGATCCTCCTGCCTCAGCCTCCCGAGTGCTGAGATCTCAGGCATGTGCCCCCTTGCCTGGCATCTGGTCGGCGGGGGCCAGGGATGCTGATCAACATTTGGCAACGCACAGGGCCCTGGCCCAGGCGCATGATCAACACCGAGGTGGAGGTAGGCAGCGGGTCTGGAAGCTCGGTTTCCTGACTACAGGTGGGGCACTGCCGCCCCAGGCCTCCCTCGCTGGCCTCGCTGCAGGGCACCGTGAAGCTGGGCTCACAGCGGATCACCGCCAGTCTGAAAAGCACCCGAAAGCTGCAGTCTCCCTCATTACCAGTTGCCAGGGGAGCTGGCCCAGAGGACCCGGAAAGTACCTCGGACAGAAGTTCCCGGAGCTTGTCTTCTGGGGGGCAGACCTGCTCCCCAAAAGGTTCTAGATTGGCCAGCAGCCGGTGTGCGGGGTCCTGGAGCCCCTGGGGAGCCGGAGGCAGCACCGCACAGGGCTGTGTCCTTTATGATGCTTGGGGCACAGGTGCCCGACGGGACAGGCGCCTCTGTTGACCCACAGCAGGAACGGTGCTTCCAGGGCCCCTCCAGGGCACCAGGCACGCTGACCACAGCATCCACGGGACTCCTGCACTGGGGCAGGAGCCAAAAAGCCAACAAGTAAGATGGCAGTGGTGGTGAGTGCCAGGCAGATTCATAGGCGCAAATGGCCCAGAGCACAGCTGGGGGACCCCGAGCTGTGGGACAAAAGGCAGAGCCGCTTGGAGGTGGCAGGGAATCTGAAATGCAGATGACACAAGAGGACACAGGGAAAGAGCCTGGGCACAGCACAAGCAAAGGTCCTGGGGCCGAAATGAGCCAGCTGTGCTGGATCAAGGGTTAAGCAGGGGTGAGTTTGGTGGTGTTCATGGCTGTCGCAGAGGGGACATTCTTGACATTTGGTGACCTCTGGTGAGTAGAACCAGGCACCGAGCAAGATAGACCCCCCCCAAGAGTGACCTGCCTGTGTCCTCAGGCGGAGACTGAGGCAGTGTGGGCGAGGAATGCAGAGCCAGCGGGTGCACGTCACAGGCAGCGTCCGGGCCCCGCAAAGGAGGAAGCGGGGACCAGCCAGGCACCAAGCAGGTGCTGCCGGGAGATGGGGAGAGAGTGTCTGGCTCTGTAGCCCAGGCTGGCCACAGACACACGGGCTCCTCCTGCCTCAGCCTCTCAGGGGCTGGGATGACAGGCATCCCCGCCACGCCTGGCCCAGTGCGTGGCTTTGGTGACCTTAACCAAAAGGGCCTGTCTTGGCGAGACGTGCCGCCCCTGCCAGAGTGGGGACCCGGGTCCCGGGCGCCCGCATCCTGCAGGTCGGGGAGCTGAGCTGAAGCAGGGCTGCCTCCTCCAGCAGGTCCCTTGCCGGCTGACACTCGGGGAAAGGCTGACCCCTCTGCGGCAGGGGTGCATCCCGGTGTTGGACTCCACGCCCGGCCCCCAGGTGCCGGGGTGTCCCCGCGGGCGACAGCGTCAGAGTCTCCCACCGCGAGGGCGCCAGGCAGGGGTGGTGCTGGTGGCACTGGGACCTCTGGCACTGACCTGGAGGGGCACGGGACCCACGGTCCACCCAGCACGCACCCACCGCTGCCCCCGGGCGCAGCCCCGCACCCCCGCGCCCTGTGCCCTGCCGGCTCAGTGACCCTGGGGACCCGTGCCCAGGGCCTGGCAGTCCCGGCCCCACGGGAGGCCAGAGTTGCCGTGGTGACGCTGAGCCTTGCTCAGCAGGAGCTGAGGCGGCTGCGGGCGGAGCGGGCGACGCTCCAGGACCAGCCGGTGCCCCGCGCTTGTCCCCTCTGGCCCGGGCCCGGGCGTGGGAAGGGGCAGGACCTGTGGGTCACCAAGCCCCCGATGGCTGCCCCGCCGCAGTCCTGAGACTGAGGGGTGGCAGCATGAGCTGCGGGGGGTCCCTCAGCCCGGGTACCCGCCGGCGGCTGCTCCACGGCCTGCCTGGGCCGCTGCCCGCGCCTGTCCCCAGCGAGGTGGCCGTCTACATCAGCTCCGCCACCTCGGGTAAGTGTGCGGCAGGGCTGAGGCGGGAGGGTGCGGGACGGGACGTGTGCTTAGTGGCTGCGGCTTCACAGGGCCGCGGGGGACGGGGACAGGACTGCCAGACCGCCATGTCCTCCGTGATCGCGGGCAGAGCCGGACGGACAAAGCCGCTGTGCCGGACGGACAGCAGTGCGGGGCAGGAAGCCAGGCTCTGCCCGCTCTGCCTCCGTCTCTGCATCTGTCTCTCTGTCTCTGTCTCTGTCTCTCTCTCTCTCTGTCTCTGTCTCTGTCTGTCTCTGTCTGTCTCTCTGTCTCTGTCTCTGTCTGTCTCTGTCTGTCTCTCTGTCTCTCTCTCTCCCCTTTAGCAGTGCTGTGGCCGGAATCGAGGGCTTTGACCTGTTTGCCCAGCACTCACCAGTGAGCCGCACCCTAGTCCTTTTAAAATCTTGAGCCAGGCCCTCACTAAATTGCCCAGGCTCTCTTTGAACTTGCCATCCTCCTGCCTCAGCCTCCTGAGGAGTTGGGACTACAGGCTGTGCCACCTTGACCAGCTCGCTGAGGGCTTCCCCTTCCTCCCTCCCTTCCTCCCCCTGCGGTGCTGAGGACGAAGCCCAGGGCCTCTTCACACCGTGCCGGTGCTGGTCTCTGCGCAGCGCCGCAGCCGTGTGGCTTTGTTTTCTCCGGGCCTCGTGAGGGGCGGGGGACGCGGGGGCTCCTCGGGACGCCGGATTTGGAGGTCGCAGGCCGGCCGGCCTCCTATGCACGTGTCTGTGTGAGCGTGTGTGTGCGTGTGCACACGTGAGTCTCTGTCCTGGCCTGGGCCTTGGAGGGCAGGGCAGCCGGGGCAGCTCCGGTTTGGGCCCCGGTCTGCCGTTCACCCCCGCCCGACCTTGCAGATATGGACGCGGAGAGGGAGGCCCTGCTGGGCACTGCGTGCCCCGAGCTGCTGACCTTCTGCCGGAAGCAAGGCCTGCCCTTCGAGGTAAGGCCACGGGCGGGACGTGCACGGGCGCTGCCCGCGGCCGAAGGCAGAGCAGGACTGGCACGCGTGGCAGTGCTCTGCCACCTGTTCGCTCTCCTGCAGCGCTGGAGAGGGATCCCCAGAAGCCTCGAGCTGTACCCCCTCTCCTTTATTCTTCTTTATTTGGGGATGGTGTTCTGCCAAGTCGTCCCGGCTGACTGGGCCTTGCAGTCTTCCTGCCTCAGCCTCCTGAGTAGCAGGGGCGAGTAGCAGGGGCGACAGGCGTGCCCCACACGTGGCCCATGCCCGGCCTGGAGCCTGCCCCTCCCCGTGGCCTGGCTCGGGCTCCGTCTCTCCTCCTCTGGCACAGTCGGTCTCCCTCTCGGCCTGAGCTGCCGGCGGGAAGTTTCTGTCCTCTGCACTGAGGACTTTGGGCCGGCAGGGACCGCCCGGGCCTCTGTCCCGCCTCCCGCCAGCCTCCTGCCGGGCAGCCCGGAACCTGAATGGGGCCTTTCTGCCGCCGCCGCCTGGCACATGCGGCCGCAGGCGTGGGGTGCAGGAACGCGGCGAGCCCACGGCAGCCGCCTCCCTTGCAGGAGGCACGGGGACAAGCGGGGACACGTCCACTCACAAGGAGGCGCTGTGACAGAGCCCCCCTTGTTCCTCAAGGTTTTTTTGAGGCGGGTCTCGCTGTGCAGCCCAGGCTGGCCTTGAACTCACAGTGATCTTCCTGCTCGGCCGCCCGAGTGCTGGGATGGCAGCCGGGTTTCAATTCTTTTAATTCACGTAAAAGAGAGGCTCCTTAAGAGTGCTGAGCGAAACTTAGTGCTTTGGCCAAAGGGAGCTGAGGAAGGCAGGCTCCTCGCTCACCTAACACCCGTCACCCCAGGCTGTGGACCTGCGCTGGGGCCTGCGGGATTCAGAGGCTGCCGACTGGCTCACAGCTGAGCTGTGCCTGGAGGAGCTGGAGCGCTGCCAGAGGACGTCCCTGGGCCCGGCCTTCGTGGTGAGTGTGGGGGGGGGCTCGACGCCTCTCTCCGTCAGCGGGATGCCGCCCTCTGGACCCTGGCCCAGCAGCAGAGGCAGGGGGGGCTCTGCTCTGGCCCCTGTCCCGCTAGCCTGCCCAGGGCAGATATGGGCTTGGAGGCTGAGGCAGGGGGATCTCCAGTTTTAGTCCAGCTGGAACAACTGAGTGAGACTGTGTCTCTGAGCAGAAGAGGAAGAGGGCTGGGCTGCAGCTCAGGGCAGGGCGCTGGCAGAGCGAGGAGGGGCAGGAGGGGAGGAGGAGCCAGGCGGAGCTAGGTGAGCCGCTCTGATCCAGACAGGAAAAGTGCAGCGTGGCTCCCGTCCGTGTCCACGGGGGCAGCACCGACCGCAGCCTCCCAGCTGGCCTGGGCACCTCGAGGGTGCCCGCTGCTGCCCTGCCAGCTCCCTGCCTCCCGCCCCCTCCAGGCCTGGTGCCCTCTCCCCCCGGGCGCGGATTTGGGGACTCTCCATGGAAATCAGAGCCGTGGGGCCAGGCTGCGGGGCTGAGAGGCTGGTAAAAAGTCAGCACCGTGGGGCCTCAGCCGCTCCGGGGGCCTCTCGCAGGCCTTGCCCTGGGCGCACAGCGCAGGCACAGGAGCTCCTCCTGCTTCCCGGGCTCCGGCCCTCTCCGTGCAGGCGCTTCTTTTCCTCTCCTTTGTGCCGTTTTGCTTTGCTTTTTTTTTTTTTGTATGGAACTCAGGACCTTGCGCTTGCCAGGCAGGCGCTGTGCCGCTGAGCTACATCCCTGGCCTTGTTTTGGTTTTTTGAGACAGGGTCTCGCTGTACAGTCAAGGCTGGCCTCAAACTCTCAGGGATCCTCCTGCCTCAGTCTCTCACATTCTGGGATTGCAGGCCTCTGCTATCCAAATCTCTCTCTCTTTTTCTTTTCTTTTCCTTTTCTCTTCTTTTCTTTTTTTCAGCACCAGAGGTTGAACCCAGGGCTTTTACACAGAGCTGTGGCCTCAACCTTTTTAAATTTTTATTTTGAGAGAGGGTCTAAGTTACTCAGTTAGCTCAAGCTAAAAACCCTCCTGCCTCAGCCTCCCAAGTGCTGGGATGATGGGTATGCACCACCATCCCCACCGTAGAAGTATTTGTAGCTAGGGCTGTGGTCCCCATGCTGTGTGACACTGCCGCCCAGCAGGTGTGGGAAGAGCCTGTGCCCCCCCCAGCTCCCTGACTTTGCCTTCCCCGCTGCCTGAGCGAGCAGAGACGCCGCCGAAGCAACACCCAGGATCTGCAGGCCGCGAGCAGCTCCCTCTCACACCATGGTCCTGGCCGCAGGCTCACTCGCAGCCACAAAGAGGGCCAGCCGCGCCCTCACGGGGCCCGGGGCTCTTAGGAGGCAGGAAGCACTGAATCAGAACTGCAGGTTTTGCTAGGGCAGGGCAGGTCCTGTGAATGTGGGGAGCAGGTGGGTCGCACAGGAAACGGCATCCGAGGTGTGGACGTGGTGAAGAACCAGGAACTGAACTGTGGGCTCCCCAAACAACTGGGGAGGCCACACTACATGGGGCAGGCTGGAAAAGTACAAACAGAAAAAGGCGGCTTTCCGCTTTAACCTGTGCTCGTTAGGATGCACACTGGGGATGCCACGAGGACCTCAGCCACTGTCATGTTTCCTTCATGATGTCCTTGGGCCCATTCCTGAGCTGCCGCAGGAGGGATCCAGGAAGAGGATAAAAACACCAGTGCCCCCAAGCCCTTGATGGAATCAAAACTCACCTGTCTGGAGCAGGCGCAGCAGAGCACAGCTGTACTCCCAGCTGCTTGGGAGGCTGAGGCAGGAGGATTGTTTGAGCCGGGGAGTTTGAGGCCTGCCTGGGGAACATGTGAGACCCCGTGTCAAAAGCCAAATGACACAAAACAAAAACGCAACTTACCCGCTGGCTACCTGATAGCTCAGATTCCAACACATGCACGGCCTATGTCTGCTTGTACGTTTTTCTTTTTTTTTTTTGATACTGGGGATTGAACTCAGGTGTCAGGGTAAACTGAGGCACAGTTGAGACCACCAAGACAGGCAGAGTCTAAGCAACTTTAACAGGCCAGGTGTGGCCGGGCGAAGGGCAGAAAGACCACTGGCCCCGAGCAAGGGGCGAGGGCATGTTTTGTAGGGGAGTTTAGGAGGGGAGGGGGCGTTGCTGAGGGGGTGCAAAATTTTGGGTCTCGGGGTAGGGGGCTTGGGGCTGGCAGACGGGGCTGTGGGGTAAGGGGGCCGGCAGCCACAGCATGTCCCTTGTGGTTTTCTGCAGAACCAGTTCTCTGCTAGTTGAGCTGTGTGTGGAAGCTCCCGGCTTGCTGCAGAACGCCAGCCCCTGCGGGTGCGGGTAACAGCCCTGCTTGGGGAGGTGTTCTCTCCCATCCGGGCCCAGCTCGGAGGCCTGACATTCCTGTCTGGGTGTTAGAGCAGAACAGGGTGGGGGTGCAGTTTCTCAGGACCTCTTCGGGCGTGACTCGGGCCGCTCGGGCATCCCAGGAAGGAGAGAGAGAAGAAAACGAAGGGGGTGGTGCTGGGCTGGAGGGGACACGACGGGGTGCCGGGTCCGGGCAAGGTGGCAGAGTGCGAGGGGCTTGATGATCTTTGGTTCTTGCTACGGGTCAGCTTGGGCCATCAGGAGCAGCTGTCTCGACGGGATGGATCCGATCTGTCCTTGGATGAAATCTGTTAAGAGTTTTATTATGCAAGATCCAAACCAAAACCGCAGAAAGCCTGGGACCAGGAGAAGCCGGGCCGGCCGGCCGTTTGGAAGAAGCCTCCTCCCCGGCCCGTAGTGAGGTCACCCTTTGCCTGTTCTCTGAGCCTGCGGCCTGGTCCCGGAGACTCTGGACTCTGGCGGATAAGCCCGACCTGCTTTGGTAGACGCGGGTCCCCCTGTGAGGAAGATGCGGGTGTCCCCTTTGTCTGTGGTCAGCAGATCCTGTTCTGGAGGGCCAACCTGGCCAGGGGATCCACTTCCTTGTGTACGGCCAGGACAGGACAGAACCGGAAACCTGCGCGAGCCCCGCAGATGTCTCTTCTGAGAGCTGCCGGCGGGCTGGGGTGGGACAGCCAGCCCCGCAGCTCCCGCCCCCACGCCCACAGACTCCGAGGCCCTGCCGGGGTACCAGCGGGCCTGCGCGGGGCCAGGGTCTCGGCGGCCCGGGCCTGTATCTATTCCGGGGGCCGGAAATACCGCGGACAAGTTCCTGTCCAGTTTGCGGGCAGAGAAAAGCCGAGGCTCCGCACAGCCCAAAGACGCCGGATGTCTTTCGGCAGAAACCATCATGCGTCATTAAGGTGCCTTCTCTCTTGGAACCCACTTTTTGCCCTTGTCCCGTGCGGGTGGCGAGTACAGCCCCTGTAAAAGGGGGAGCAGAGCCCGGACGGTCCCTTCGGGGGGCGCCTGGGGTTCATCCTGCCAGTGTGGGGTGAATCTTACCCTGTCACCCGGAAGCCACCCGGGAGGTCTCCAGGCCGGGCAGTAGGAGGCGTGGGGCGGGGGGGCGTCCCAGTCGGGGCGTCCGGCCGGCGAGCGTGGTCAGCTCCTGGAGGGCCCGCCTGGAAACGTGAGATGTGGAGTTGGCGGGAGAGCGGAACCGGGAGCTTGCGTTTGAGCGTTTGTTTCTACCCTGGGAGTCCTGGCCCTTGGAGCAGCCTGAGTCGGAGGCTGTGTTCCCGTGGTCAGGGGGACAGGGAGGTTCAGAGTGAAGCTGCGCTGGAGGGGTGAGTCTCGGGGGTGCTCCAGGGAACCCCTGCTGGACAGGCACAGGGTGGCCGGGGAAAACTGTCATGCCTGCGGCTGCTGGTCCTGTGAGGTGGTGGCGTCCCTGCGGGCCTCAGTGTCCCGAACGCGGGCCTCAAAAGTGGGAAACCAGACGACGCAGCCACGGCCCATGCGGGGGGCCGGGGACCCTGGGGGAGGAGGCGGGAGCAGAGGCAACCCAGCACTCTGTGCCAGCGGGGTCGGGAGCGTGCCGGGGGCTGGCCGGGCCGAGGGCTGCGTCTGGACACTGGGCGGGGAGGAGGTGGCGTGCTGCTCCGGGGCTGGGGTGGAAGACGCGGCGCGGCAGGAGCCCGGCCAGCAGGAGCGCCGCGACGGTGCGCAGGCTCCCCCGGGTGAGCATCGCGGGGCGGGGCCGTGGGGGTGGGGGTCACGGGCGGCACCTGAGGGCGCGAGGGGAGCGCCAGTCCCGCCCGGAAAGTGAAGACGGCTCCTCCGTCCGAGGCAGCTGCTGTGCTGCTCCGGTCAGCTGGGGCCGCTAAGCCGGACCAGCAGCGGGTGTGAGGGCGGAGTGTGAGGGGGTGTGTGTGGGGGGGGCCGTGAGTGTGAGCGGGGGGTGGGGTGGGGGTGACCGAGGCTTTGGTCGGGTCCAGCAGAGGATGGGGAGGACAGTGTAACGGCAGACTTGTTCCCGGGAGAAGTCACACAGGGCCCTTCCTCACAGCCAACATCATACTAAGTGGACAAAAACTGAGAGCTTTCCCCCTGAAACCAAGAAGACAAGGCCGTCCACTGTCACCACTCCTATTCAGCATTGTTCCGGAAGCGTTAGCCCGAGCAATTACACAAGGGAGCGGGATAAAAGGAATGAGAGTAGAAAAGGAAGAAGCCAAACTGTCATTATCTGCAGATGACGTGAAATGCCACACGGAAGACGCCAAAACTCCACTAAAAAACTGCTAGATTCAACAAACAAATTCAGTACCATAGCTGGATACAAAGTCAGCACTCAGAAATCAATAGCCTTCCCGCACCTGAATAACAAACTCACTGAGAGAGAAATTACCGAAACAGTACCTTTCACAGTAGCATCCAGAGAAATGAGATGCTTAGGAATCAATCTAAGGGTGGCTGTAATCAAAAAGTGCAGTACTCTGAAACTGGAGATTGAGGAGGACGTCAGAAAATGGAAAGACATCCCTTGCTCTTGGGTAGGAAGAACCAGTATAGTGAAAATGGCCACGCTTCCAAAACTGTTATACAGATTTCACACAATTCCAATCGAAATTCCAACAGTATATCTCACAGAATTAGAGAAAACACTCCTAAAATTCATTTGGAACCAGAAGAGACCTAGAACAGCAAAAGCATTTCTGGGTAACAAAGGCAAGGCAGGGGGCATCACAATGTCTGACTTGAACTATAAAGCTACTGTGAAAGCTACGTGTGGTGGTTCATGCCTGTAATCCCAGCACTCAGGAGGCTGAGGCAGGAGGATCCTTGCAAGTTACAGACCAGCCTGAGCTACAAAATGAGCTCAAGGCCAGTCTAAACTACACTGCCTCAAAAAAAGACAAAAACAAAACAAAACAGAACAAAAAAACAGAACCAAAGATCAACGGAACAGATTAAAGGACACAGAAACAACTCCATATATACTCAGCCATCTTATCTTTGACAGAGTTGCCAAACACACTCACTGGAAGAAAGATATCCTCTTTAATAAATGGTGCTGGAGCCAGGCATGGTGGTGCATGCCTGTAATCCCAGTGCTCAGGAGGCTGAGGCAGGAGGATCACTGCGAGTTTGAGACCAGCTAGGTGAGTGAGTTCAAGACCAGCTGAACTGGATAGTGAGACCCTGTCTCAAAAACACACACACACAAAAAAAAGTACTGGAAAAACTGGCTCTGCACAAGCTAAAGATTAAAATTGGACCCATACCTTTCACCAGGCACTAAACTAAATTTGAAATGGATCAAAGGTCTAAATATCAAAACAAAAACATGAAATCTGCTGGAAGGTAGAAGAGGTAAAACCCTTGAAGACGTTGGTGTAGCAAAGACTATGAATGAAACCCCGAGCACCCAGGACTGTCACAAAGAACCAACGATGGGGAGGCGTCCTGGAGACCCAGGGCGGAGCGGTGGGCGGTGGAGAGGGTGGAGGACAGGAGGGTTAGGGTCGGGACCACGGGCGGATGGGGAGCACAGTCTGGTCATGGCTCAGAGGCTGGGGCCAGGCCGCATGACTGGCCTGGCTTTGGCGGCAAGGGTGGGAGCTGCAGGCGGGGCGGACAGGCAGGAAGGCCGTGCGCGAGGAGGTGGGTGGTGATGGGTCTGGTGCCGTGGGAGCCGAGCTGGGGGGCCCCCGGCGCTGAGCAGGGCGTGCGTGGTCATCTCTAGGAGGTGTGAGGTAGGAGCCTGGTGAGGGGTACAGAGGGGTAGGGGTGTCCCAGACGCGGGGCCTGGAGGAGGGAAGAGTGGGGGGGGTGGGGCAGGAGGGCGATGGGTGCCGTGGTAGGGCACAGTCGGGGTGGCAGACAGTTTTGTTAAGAGGTCTGTCCCGAGGAGCAGGCCGGGGCAGGGCGGGATGACCAGGAAGGCCTGGGGGAGTGTGCCATTCTGCAGCTAGCAGAGCTGCCGGCAGGGAGTTTCAGGGGGCCTAGACATGGAGCCATCGATCCCCTCAACAGAAATGTCAGCCGAGAGGAGCCGTCCCGGGAAAGAAGGGAGGGCGGGATGGGTCACCTTCGTGTCAGGTAGGAATGAAACTCTTATTTTCCATCTCAAGATTTACCCGAGTTCGGCAGCCGTGACGGTCCGGGGGGCTCCGAGGCTTTCGGGTTGTGTCAGTCGTCAGAGGCCCACCCGATCAGGTCAGACAGAGCTGGGTGTCCTGTGGGGCACCCTGGGAGCGGACCCCGTAGCAGTCCCGGTTGCCACGGGACATTGCGGCTTCCAGTGAGGCCCCCGCACGTAGAGCGAGGCTCGGGAGGGGACTTGGGGTTGGGGCAGCCTCTTGCCCAGTGGCCTGCTGGTTGGCACTTGAAGCAGGGCCCTGGAGGGGCAGGTCCTCCTTTGTGCCCCTGGACGTTTGGTCGGCGTCCTGCTTGGCTTTTGGGCTTCTTGTTGAGGAGCCAAGTAAGTGCAAGTCGGAGATGTACTGTTGACAACATGCATTTTGCGGATCAGCTGTCCCTCCGGGCTTCCCAGGCTGAGGGTGGCATATTTCCTTAGGGTGGCTGCCGGTCAGGGCACAAACTGAGCGCATTTTCAGCTGTTCTGGGTAACCTCCTTAAGTCACATCTGACTTGCGCACTGCTTTCTCAGCCCCTCTACAAGGCAGGTGACCGCGTCATCTCTTGCCCTCCTGGCAGGGCAGGTTCCCTCCTGGTGTCTTCAGTTAAAGTCCCAGTGGGGTCTGGCCGGGCAACAGCCAGGGCACGCCCCCTGGACAGGGGCTCGGGCGGTGGGGCTCGTCAGCATGCGCTTGGGCCGGGACCCAGACCTGCTCCCGCCCCTCGGGGGAGGGTGGCTGTGAGGCTGACAGTGACGTCATCCCACGTGAGGTCGCAGGTTTGAGCTGGGCGTTGGAAATCTTGGCTGTGCAGGGGTGCAGGGGTCAGAGAGGGCACAGCCGAGGCGGCCAGCAATTTGAGAGGTCGGTGAGGGAAGGGGACGGGGACCTGGACGGCGTCCTCCGTGCCGGAGACCTCACGGAGAGTGAGCCGGGCCGCAGGGCTGAGGGGCCGAGGTGAGAGGGAGAGGGGAGAGGGGTGGAGGCTGAGCGGCAGCTGGAGGGGCCCCCATCAGAGCATGGCGGGCGGAGGGCGAGGGAGGAGGGGTGGGCGGCGAGGCCGGCTCAATCCACGGTCAGGAGGGGTGCAGAGGGAGCGGGCGGGGCTGTGGGAATGAGTTCAGCGGGGTCGCAGGAGGCACGGAGGGAGGGCGCCGGCGGAGAGGGAACACTGCCCGGACGTGTGGGACCTCAGACCCTTTCCAGCCTGCAACAGGAATCGTCTCGGAGAACTGAAACATCAAGCGTGCTGTGGACGGGCTGCTGGGCGCCGTTGTTAGCTTGGTGCTGCAGGAGCCGACGAGACACCTTGGCTTCGGGCAGGCGGGTGGGGAGGTCTGGGAGTCCTGAGAGCCCCCGCAGAGTGGCGAAGCAGGGACAGGAGGAGGCAGATTTCCTGTAGTGGTTCCAGGCACCAGCCCAACAGCGGCGACTCAAGAAAGAGGAGGGGCGTCTCCAGTGGGTTCACTGAGGCCCAGGGAGTGGGCGGGCGGCCCAGCCAGGCGTCCCCGGAGTTGGGCGGCCAGCAGGGGTCAGACTCCCGGGGCGAGTGTGACCAGTGCTGGGGTTTTGGAGCACAGCTCAGGCGGGGTCCAGAGAGCCACTCGGAGCGAGGGGGAGGGCAGAGACAGGAGGGGGCAGGGAGCGAGGGACCCTCACCTGACCTGCAGAGGAGGCCGAGACGAGGAGGGGCCCGAGGGCGGATGTTGGAGGCAGCCACAGCAAGCCCTGGTGGGGGGGTGCAGGGGGAGATTGGAGCCTCCTAGGAGGGGGCTCGACCTCCTGGGTTTCGGCACCAGATGTCAGGGTAAACAGAGGCACAGTGTAAGGGGCTAGAGCATGTTTTATGGGAGAGTTTAGGAGGGGAGGGGGCATTGCCAAGGAGCATGCAAAATTTTGGGTCTTTGAGTAGGGGGCCTGGGGCTAGCTGATACCAGGGCCTTCACACTGAGCTGCCTCCCCATCCTTTTTTTTTTTTTTTTTTTTTTTGGTCTTTTTGAAACAGGGTCTCACTATGCAGTGCAGGCTGACCTTGAGCTCACTTTGTAGCCCAGGATGGCCTTGAACTTGCAACAATCCTCCTGCCTCAGCCTCCCGAGTGCTGGGATTACAGGTGTGCGCCACTATGCCTGGCTCTCCACATCCTTTTATTTTTTATTTTACAGTAGGTCTCCATAAATCACTAAGGTGCCTGGGCTGGGCTAGAATTTGAGGCTTTTCTGCCTCAGCCTCCCGAGTGCAAAGATGACAGGCGGGCACTTTCTCAATGTAACTGTCACCACTGGCTCAGGGCCTTTCTGGGGCCTCAGAGCACCGCTCCACGCTGATCCTTGACAGTGCACCGCCTCTGCCATGTCTTGCAGGCTCTCGTGGGTGACCAGTACGGCCCCTGTTCTCTCCCCCGGCGCATCGAGGAAAAGGAGTGGGAGGCTCTGCTGGCCCAGCTGAGCACCAGGCCCCGTGACCTGGAGCTGGTGGCCCGTCGCTTCCGGCGGGATGAGAATTCAGTGCCCCCCAGTTACGTGTTGCAGGCGGTGGGTGCTGGGGAGGCCCCTGGTCCCGAGGAGGCCACCCTGATCTCAGTCCTGCGGGCTGCAGCCCAGGAGGCATGGAGACTGGGCCTCATCAGCCGCGAGCAGTGGCAGTGCTACCATCACTCAGGTGAGCTGAGGACCTTCTTGGGGGCACGCGACCACGCTCACAGGTTCAGAATATGCACCCCGGTCCATGAAGGTGGTACCCACACAGAATCCCTGTGCTCGGTGTAGGGGAGGCTGGGGGATCCTGAGTTCGAGTCCAGCCCTGGCAACTGAGAGACTTAGCCAGAGCTAGTCTCAAAATAAAGCAGAGAAGGCTGGCAGGGTAGCTCAGAGTAGACAGCCCCTGAGTTCAGTCCCTGGGACTGGAAAAAAGAATTGACAATAGGCATGACATGCTGTGATGCAGAGAGTGCCTCAGGTGGTTCAGGATGCACAGCGGCTCCAGCGCTGGCAGCCTGTGTTGGTGCAGGGTCCGGCTGGGCTGTGACAGGGTGCAGGGTGAAAAGCAGGAGCTAGGCCAGGCGTGCTGGCCCATGCCTGTAATCCTAGCACTTGGGAAGGCTGAGGCAGGAGGATCTTCATGAGCTCAAAGCCAACCTGAGCTACATAGTGAGACCTTGTCTCAGAAAACAAAAACAAAAACAAGCAAACAAAAAAACTTAAGAGTTGGTCATCCCTGGAATTCTATATTTTCAGGCCACCCTTGGGCTCAGGTAGCTGAATCTACAGACAAGGGGGAAGAGCACACGAAAATATTAAATACAGAAATTTCTATCGCCAGCATGTCCAATATATGAGTTGACATTATCAACATTAAATATATTGATTTATTTTTAAACCTTAATATACACTTTTTTGTGGTACTGGAGAATGGGACCCAGGATCTTTGTGCTGCGCTCCATTCCCACCCCTTTTTACTTTTATTTTGAGGCAGGATCTCTAAGTGGCTCAGGCTGGGCTCAAACTCGGGATCCTCCTGCCTCTGCCTCCTGTGGTGCTGAGCTATTCTGCTTTACTCAGTGATATGGGTGAAGCAATGTGTATAAATAGAACCTTTGCCAAGAGTAAGAAATAACACAGCATGCCTCTGCTCGCCAGCTGGCGGCTACACTGGGATTTTGGTTATGGCCTGTAGGGCTGGCGTTGGAGCCCCGGACCCCGAAATGCTCAGCAACTGCTCACCATGTTCCAGGATTCCTGTTTTTGTTTGTTTTGAAACAAGGTTTCACTATGTAGCCCGGTTGGCCTCGAAATCCTGGCGATCCTCCTGCCTCAGCCTCCCAAATCCTGAGAGGACAGGCACGTGTCACCATGCCCCACTACAACTTAGCAATTTAGCGTGACCCTGTCTCAAAGTAAAAAAATTTAAAAATCTCAGTGGTAGAGCACTTGCCTAGGAGGCGTGAGGCTCTGGGTCCCACATAAACAACAAACAAAAACAAAAACAAAAAAGCACAACCTCAGCGTGGTCCCCGGCCCCACAGCAGGGCGTCATTCTGGGGGGAGGCTGAGACCGGAAGATCTCAAGTTTGAGCCTAGCCCACTTAGTGAGACCGTGGCTCATTGTAAAAAACAAAGATGCGGCTGGAGCCTCTTGCAAAGGCACCGGGTTCACTGCCCAGTGCTGCTAAAACGAGCTCCTGCCGCCCTTTGAACCTGCGCCCCCACCTCACCCCGCAGCGCGGTGCTCCCCCAGCCGCTCCCCTTCTTGCAGGGCTGCAGTGGGAGCTGGAGCGCGGCCTGCTGAGCGGCGCCCCAGGGGCCACCGTGCTGCTGCGCGAGATCCCGGAGCTTGGCAGACACCTGCTGCAGGACTGCGCGCTGCCCGTGGTGGACCGGCTGCCCGACGGCTGTGTGGACGAGGTCGCGCGGGGCCACCTCGGCAGTCTCAAGCAGCGCGTGGCCCAGGAGCGGCCCGGGGCGCTCACGGTGCACCGCCTGCCGTGGGCCCGCGACCTGGTAAACCCCAGGAACAAGGCCCATGCGCGCTACCTGCGTGAGCTGGGGGAGCAGTTCGTGGCCAGCGCCTCGCGCCAGCTCCTACAGCACCTCAGGGAGCAGCCGCCCACCCCGCCTGGCCTGGCCTGGCTCTTCCAGGACATCCGCCACCACCTGTGGCAGGGCGCCGAGGCCACCAGGGCCTTCTGCGGCCGCCAGGAGCTCCTGGCCCGGCTGGGCCAGCGGCTGCGGCAGGACGACCGCCGTCCCCACAGCCCCCTGGTGCTCTTCGGTGCCCCGGGCACCGGGAAGACTGCGGTGCTGTGCAAGCTGGCTGAGCAGGCGGCCGGGCTCCTGGGCCGCAAGACGGTGACGGTGCTGCGGCTGCTAGGGACGTCGCAGGGCAGCGCAGATGCCCGCAGGCTCCTGGCCAGCCTGTGTCTGCAGCTGTGCCTGGCCTTCGGGCTGCCCACGCCGCCCGGCCAGGTGCTGCAGGCCCGAGCCAGGCTGGGCCACTTCTTCCACGTGCTGCTCCACACCGTGGGCCGCAGGGACTTCGAGTCCCTGGTGATCCTGCTGGACGCCGTGGACGACCTGGACCCCGGGTGCCACTCCCGGGGCGTCCCCTGGCTGCCCCTCGTCTGCCCGCCGCGGGTGCACCTGGTACTGTCCGCCTGCTCCGGGCCACGCGACGCTCTGGACGCCATTCGAACCACACTCAGGGACCCAGACGCCTACTGGGAGGTGGGGCCCCTCGGGGCAGACCAGGGCCGGGAGATGGTGCGGACGCTGCTGGCAGAGGCCAGGCGCACGCTGAGCCCGGCCCAGCGCGACCTGCTGTGGGCCAGCCTGCCGGAGTGCGGGCACCCGGGCCGCCTGTGGCTGGCCTTCCACGAGGCCCACAGCTGGGCCTCCTTCTCCGTGCCCGCCCCCCTGACCCCCTCTGCCGAGGAGGCGACTCACCAGCTCTGTGCCCGCCTGGAGCAGACACACGACCCACTCCTGGTGGCCCACGTGCTGGGCTACATTGCGGCTTCCCGGTAAGTCTCTGCTTGGTCACGGGTTTCTTTGCTGTGCTGGGGCTGGAAGCCAGGGCCTTGTGCTCACCACTGAGGTATGAAGCCAGCCCTTTTTTTTTTTTTTTTTTAATTTTAAAGAATAAAAGAAGGATAACATAATAATAGGGGGGACTTAGCAAATTACAGACAAAATGGTAGGAAATTATCAATGGTTATCGTTTTACATATTATTATCTACAAAATAGTTTCTCAGGAAAACAAATAGACAAATAATAGTGAGTTAGAGACAAAAGAGGTAGGAGATATCAAGAGTTGTGCTATACTTTGGTATCTTCAAAGAGAAGCCAGCCCTTTTTAAATGTTCTGGGGCAGCGTCTCCCCAAGTGTCTGAGTTCCCCAGCTGGGCTAGAACCTGTGACCCTCCTGCCTCAGCCTCAGAGTGCTGGGATGGCAGGTGTGCGCCACCACACAGGCCTTGGCAAACTTCTCTGTAGAACTGATCACGGGGACCAGTCCAAGTTTAATCTCAGGTTGTCCTGTGGGAATCGGCCAAAAACAAACAGGAAAACCCGATTCCAATGTATTTGTGGTCACAGAAAGAAAGCAAACGTATCAGCCATCGTGAGACTGGATTTGAGGCCCCCAGGCGCACGGCCGGACCTTGTCCCACAGACAGAGGCGGAAACTCCCGGAGGCAGAGAGAAGGCGCCGACGGGGCCCGGGGAGGCGGGTGGGTGAAGGACAGGCAACGCGGTCGGCGGAGGTGGCCACAAGTTTTCCGCTATCAGATCAAAGGGACCTGGGCACGGGGCACACACGCCTGTCATCTTAGGACTCCAGGAGGCTGAGGCAGGAAGATGGCAAGTTCCAGGCCAGCCTGAGGAACTTAGCACCTTAGTGAGACCCTGTCTCAAAATACAAAGTACAAAGGCCTGGGTTATAGCTCAGTGTAGAGCACTCCTGGTGTAACCTGTAGTCCTGCAAAAAAACTAAGACAGAGGGCAGGAAGGGAGGGAGGGAGGAGAGGGCTGCATTCCGAGGGGATTTGGAAACCTAGGCGCCCGATTCCACGTCAAGCTTGGAGCCTGGCCTGCCGCCCAGAGAAGGGGAACTGCGGGGGCGTCCAGAGGAGGAAGCGGAGTCGCTGTGGAAATCAGGGCCCCTGGGAATCAGCTCCCGCCCCCTCCCGGGGTCCCCCAAACGCCGCTCACACTCTGGAGCCCCTGCTCCCTCCCGCTGGCCTCGGGCCCCTCCGCTCCATGAACTCATATTTGGGGAGCGGGCACGCGTGCCTGGCTTGTTGTCTGAGTCCTGGTCTCAAAATCCCTGCAGACAGAAGTCAGCTCGCCCGCCGGACGCCGTACCTCGTGCCATCAGCCAAGCCAGGCCGTGCGCGGGGCTGTGTCCCCGTGGTCTGACGGGCGCTGGGAGGCCGGGGCGGAGGTGGCTGGGGGACGGCCGGCCCCTGCGAGCGGTGGAGCCCTGCTGTGTTCGCACCAGCCTGGCGGGTGGGGCTCAGACCCCGGCATGTGGCTGAGGTTCCCACCTGGGGGCTCCTGTCCCCTGGGGCAGCGGGAAGCTCTCTGTGGCTGTCCCCCACGACCAGGGGACAAGGGTCAGTAGCTTCGGTGCGTGCCCTGCAGAGTGTGAGGTGGGGTCCCCCAGTCTATTGTGTCTGTCTGTGCGTCTGTCCATCCATCCACCCACCCACCCATCTATCCAGCCGGCAGTTCACCCATCTGTCTGTCTGTGTATCCGTCTGTCCATCTGTCCATCCATCCATCCATCCATCCATCCGTCCATCCATTTCTCTACCCATCCATCCATCCATCCATCCTTTCTTCCTCCCAGCCATGTACCCGGCCAGCTGTCCCTCCCTCCTTCCCTCCCTTCCTTCCCTTCCCCTCTCCTCTCCTCCCCCCTCCCCTTCCTTCTTTTCCTCCCTCCCTGCGTCCCAGTGTCTGTCTACCCCGTCCCCCGCCAGTCCCCTTTCCTGCCTCTGCTGGCATCTGTGGGTGCCGCCGGGGACCTGCTCACATCCTGCCCCACCTTCCAGAGCCGTCTGGCCCACTGCCAGGGGTGTGAGCTGGGCCCTGGCCCGGCCAGGAGAGCGCAGCTGGGGAAAGGGATGCGGTGTAGCGCCGGACACTTTTGCTCTTGGCCAGTGAGGAAACTGAGGCAGCAAGAAGCCGGGTCCCAGGTCAGGATGAAATGCAGGGAGGGCAACCGCACAGCCACGCTGTGCGCCCTGCAGGAGGGGCACCGTGGGGTGAGAAGACACGGGGGTGCAGGGCTCTGGGGGCAGGCAGGACCCAGGCTGGCACCCAGCCTCTGCGGAGCCGCACAGTAGGACTGACGGAGGAGGCATACACCCGGGCGGGAGTCCTGAGCTCCTCGGGTCTGACTCCGCACACCGAGGCCCGGGCTCAGCCAGGGGATTCGAGTCCTTTGCTGCCCTTGAGGACGCCTGCCAAGGGCTGACCTCAGCCTCCCTGGACACACGGGGCCGCCCTGCCGAAAATGCACTGGGCAGGGGCCGGGCTCTGGGGTTGAGGTCTCACAGCCGACTGCTCGTTGTCTTTAGCAGGGATAAGGTTCTGTTTTGTCTTGTTTTAATTGAAGAAAAATTCACATAACCTAAAAGGGGATGGAACCCAGGGCCTTGCCCATGCCAGGGAAGCGCTTGACCTCCTGAGCTACAGCCCTAGCCCTTTTTAAATTTCATTTTGAAGTAAGGTCTCTGTGCATTGCCCAGGCTGGTCTCCACCGTGCAATCACCCTGCCTCAGCCTCCCGGGTAGCTGGCTTGTAGATGTGCACCACACCCGGCTGAGGCAAACCGTTTTAGAACTCACAGCGCAGTGGCCGCAGCTCGTTTGCGCCGCTGGGCATCTGTGCAGTTCTGCAGCGTTTCCTTCACTCCAGAAAGAAAATCCTGTAGAGCGACTGCTTCCCACTTCTGCTCCCCAAGTCTGGGAACTGTTAGCCTGTTTCCTGTCCCTGCGGACCCTGCTCTGGCCAGCTTACAGAGTGGTACGCTGTGGCCTTTGTGTCTGCCTCTGTCACTTAACATCGTGTTTTCGAGACTCATCCACGTCACGGCCTGGGTCAGTACCTTCTTCCTGTTCGTGGCTGGGTAATACTCCATGACAGGGATGCTAGTTTCTCCAACTGTTGGTGGACAGTGGCTTGTCCCTGCTGCCTGGCCATTGTGACAAGTGCTTCTGTGGATGTTAAGTACAACTTTGGTTTCAACACCTGTTGGAGAAGATTTTGAAATTGTCAGTCAGGTTGAGTTCCTGGGCTGGCTGAGCCCTTCTGGAGGCTTCCCATTGCTTTTACTTTTCATTGTACTTATTTATTGTTTTGAGGCAGCGTCTCACTATGTAGTTCAGGCTGGCCTCAGACTCACTTTGATCCTCCTGCCTCAGCCTCCCACGTACTGGGATTACAGGTGTGCACCACCACCTTACTCCCCACTTTAAGAAAAGTATTCGAACTCACCAAGGCCTTGCCAAGGCGGTAGCCTCCCGCCCCCACCACCCGCTCGCACCCAGCTCAGCCCAGACAGATCCGGAAGCTGGGTCTCTAAGCCCCGCCTGCCTCTGCTGCATGATGCCCGGTTCATCTTCCACCAGCACTTGGTCTCAACGCCCACCTGGTGGCCTTTTTCCTGCCTGGCTCCACACCAGCCCTGGAAAATGAGCTTCATGGGTGCTGCCATGGCTGGGGTGTGTGGATCCCCCCGAAATTCTCACCCCGGGTGGTGGTCTCGGGATGAAGGGCCTCTGGGTGGCCAGGTCACCGGGCTGAGCCCTGTGCCGGTCAGCTTTCCTGTTGCTGGACAAAGCACCGACACCACGACCGAGGCACAGGAGGCTTATCGGCTCACGGTGCCAGCGGGTTCAGTCCGTGGGTGGCAGAAATGGCGTGCTGGAAGGGCTGGTGGGGGACAGGAAGCCGGTGAGGAGGAAGGTGCTGGGGCAGGGTTCAGTGACCTCCAGCCGGGCCCGGCTCCGCCAGCACCTTCAGCCAGGAGCTCACCCATGATGAACCCGCAGAGCGGCACAGGTCCTGATCCCAGGGCCTTCACACGGGAGGCTTTGGGGCCGGCTCAGCTCTGCTCCATCAGGGTCTGAACCCCGAGAGACAAGGCCCTGCTGCCCCTGGTCCTCACACCGTGCGTGTGGACTCAAGAGACGCTGTACGGCCCGGACCAGGTCCTCGCAGACTCGCAGCTGCTAGCAGGCACAGGCATGCCGTGCGGGCCATCGTGGGACATTGCTCCGTGACTGCAGCCTGAACTCAGGGCCGGCATGGCGCGAGGGTCCCCAAGGGCCTGCGTGCTGAAATTTACCTCCACCGTGAGGGATCCAGAGGGGGGAAGCTTAAGCCAACCATGGTGCCCAGGGCCCGGCCTGGGGAGGGCCTGGCGTGGGCCTGGGGTCCCTGTAACTGAGCCCTGGTGGCTTTCTAAGGAGCAGGAGAGCGACCAGGACGCAAGTCACTCCGGCCTCTTCCCAGTGCCCTGGCCAGCTCAGGACTCTGTCAGCAAGAAGGTGGCCGCAGACACGGCCCGGGCCAGGGCCACAGCTGCCTCCACGTCTCCCGCAGCCAGAGCACAGGTTGCAGCAGCGGCAAGCACGCATGCATAGGAGCGCCCCACCTGCCTTCCCAGAGCCTGGGACTGACGAGGTCGGCACACGTGGAGCCAGTGTACCCAGCCCCGGGAAGCCCAGACAGATGCCTCCTCCCTCCTTCTCCTGCTCTGACACGTGCCCATCATCCCAGCACTCCGGGAGGCTGAGGCAGGAGGGTCCCAAGCTTCACCCTGACCTGGGCCACTTAAGGCCTAAGCGAGGGGCTGTCTCAGAATAAAAATGCAAGGGGGTTGAGGGTGCAGCGCAGTTCAAGGCCCCAGGGAGGGGCAGGCCTACATCCTACAGCTGCACATGCAGGAACCCTCCAGAAAGCGGGCCTCAGGGGACACGCGGGGCACCTGCCCAGAGGTGGCCACTGCATGCCAGCTCCTCCCTCCCTTCCCCTCCCGCAGGCACGGACTGGCGGAGGCGGAGCTGAAGGACGTGCTGTCACTGGATGACGAGGTGCTGCTGGCCGCCTACAGCGACTGGACGCCTCCCAGCCGGGAGCTGATGCGCTTCCCGCCGCTGCTGTGGGTGCGGCTGCGCCGGGACCTGGGCCGCTGCTTGGCGCGGCGGCCCATGCACGGCACCACGCTGCTGGCCATTGCCCACAGGTGGGGCCGGGGCTCAGGACCCGTCCTTTAGTCTCCGCACGGGTCAGGTTCACACAGCTCCACCCAGGCACTCTCAATTCACCTACTTGTTTGAAGTTTTTAAAAAAATATTTACTAGCCAGGTGTGGTGGTACACACCTGTCATCCCAGCACGCGGGAGGCTGAGGCAGGAAGATCTCAGAGTTCAAGGCCAGCCTGGGCTGCATATCGAGACCCTGTCTCAAGAAACAAAAAGCATCAAAAAATTGTGTAGCTGGGATGATGGTGCGCGTGTGCAATCCCAGCACTCGGGGCTGAGGCAGGAGGAGCCACAGTCTGCACTCAGGGCAAGACCTGGTCCCAGGTCTGAAGCTCTGGGGCCTCAAGCCTGCTTAGACAAGCACTCCCCAAAGGCACTGCAGCCCTTTTTATTTTTATTTATTTATTTAATTTTTGGTACCGGGGAGCTGGGCGTGGTGGCGCACACCTGTAATCCCAGCACTCGGGAGGCTGAGGCAGGAGGACCTTTGTGAGTTCGAGACCAGCCTGGGCTACAAAGTGAGCTCAAGGCCAGCCTGAACTGCACAGCGAGACCGTGTCTTAAAACAACAACAAAAAGATTTGGTTCTGGGAATCGAACCCATGACCTCATGCTTGGCAGGTGGGCACTGTGCTGCTGAGCTATATCCCTGGCCTGGCCGGACCCTTTTGAATTTACTTATTTTTTCTTGATACTAGGGATTAAGCTCAGGAGAGCCCCATCCCAGCCCCTTTCTGAAAAGTTTTTGGGGCAGGCTTTTGCCAAGTTGCCCAGGTCTTGCACAGGCCCTCCTGACTGGGCTGCGTGAGTCCCAGGGTCACAGGCGCACGGGACGGACCTGCTGCGGATGGACCTGCATTTGGCGGGAGAAAGACGGGAACCCAGGGCTCCGCACAAGCACTCGGGCTCTGAGCCACCCCTCAGCACCGTGTGAAAGCCGGTGAAGGTGTGATGTGCAACTCCAGTTCTTAAGAGCACAGCTGAAGGGCTGGGGATTTAGCTCAGCGGCACAGCGCCTGCCTGGCAAGCACAAGGTCGTGAGTTTGATTCCCGGTACCGGGAAAAAGCCAAAAACAAACAAACAAACAAAAGAGCACAGCTGAGTGATGTCCATGCGCTGCGCTGTGCAGCCACCGTCTTGTCCAGGCGTTTCCACCCCTGGGAGCCCGCTTCCCCTCCCCCAGCCCTGGGGCCAGCAGTCCGCTTCCTGCAGCTCTCCTGTCCTGGACACGTCACTCCCACGGGCTCAGGCACAGTGTGGCCTTGTGGTCTGGCTGCTGTCGCTCAGAGTCACGGCTCCCAATCTCCTCCACAGTGGAGCTGTGTCAGAACCACGCTCCTTTTCATGGCTTAGTAACATTCCACTCCATGGTGCACCCACACAGCGTTTGTCCGTCCACCTACCCGAATGGGTGCTTTCCCCCTTCCGGCTCGTATGCCTGGTGTGGATGTGAACATGTATGGTTAATTTTTCAGTTCTTTGTTTTTTCTTTCTTTTTTCATTATTCATTTTCTTGAAATTGGGATGACGCTAAATTCCCCAGGATGGGCTTGAATTTTTTTTTTTTTTTTTTTTTTTTGTTTTTGTTTTTGTTTTTCTCCGGTACCGGGA
>NW_004955524.1:1099213-1101614 GCF_000276665.1 Chinchilla lanigera | reverse complement strand
TTTTTCTCCGGTACCGGGAACCGAACTCACGACCTTGCGCTTGCCAGGCAGGCGCTTTTGCCGCTGAGCTAAATCCCCAGCCCCTGGGCTTGAATTTATAATCCTTCTGCTTCAGCTTCCCGAGTGCTGGGATTACAGCCGTGTGCCACCATGCTCGGCTTCCAGGGCTCCTTTGTAAAGTCCATGTATTTAAGGGACAGAGAACGGGCCAATTTAGGGACAAACACTAGGTGACAGAGGAACACAGTCCCAGAAGGCGTCTGGGATGGCCAGGCGTCCCGCAGGCAGCCCCAGGGAGAGGGGTGGCTCCCTCTGGGTTCAGAGCATCCCCGCCCCCACCCTGCGTCTCCGCCCCCAACCCTGAGCCCGGCCTGCTCCTGACCTGTGTCCCCACCCGCAGGCAGCTGGCCGAGGTGGTCCGCGCACGCTACCTGACCCCACCCAGGGCAGCTGCACGGCACGGGGTCCTGGCCGACTTCTTCTCCGGCGCCTGGAGCCAGGGCACCAAGAAGCACATCACTCTGCCACGCGTAGGGAGGCCACTGAGCCTGGACCGCAAGGTGAGCCACTGCTGCCCTGGCCACAAGGCCACCCCGTGACCACCCCGCTCCCCGCCCAGGGGGGTGAGGGGCCCCCAGCCCCTGGGCGCAACTTGGGATGGTGAGCAGTGGAGGGGAGGGTACAGACACCCAACTTGACGCAGAGAAAAAAAATCACAATATTCGGGAACATTAAAACCACCCCCAAGCCGGGCGTGGTGGTGCACTCCTGTAATCCCAGCACTCGGAGGCTGAGGCAGGAGGATGGTTGGGAGCTCAAGACCAGCCTGGGCTACAAAGTGAGCTCAAGGCCAATCTGAACTCTATAGTGAGAGCCTGTCCCCACCAAAAAAATTAAGTGAAAACCACCCCCCCGCCAGCTGGGTACGGCATCACATGTCAGTCATCCCAGCACTGCGGGAGGCTGAGGTGGGAGGGTTGCAAGTTCAAGCCCAGCCTGGGCAACTTAGCAAGACCTTGTCTCAAAATAAAAATAAAAAGGGCTGTGGCATAGCCCAGTGGAAGAGAGCTTATCTAGCATGGGTGAGGCCCTGGGTTCCGTCTCTAGCACTGCAAAAGGCAAGAAAACCGAGGGACCGCTCTGTCCGTTCGTCCATCCATCCTGCTTGTTGGGCCTGAATATCTTCACCTGTGAAATCCACAGTGCACTCTGACTTCTAGGCACGTGCTCCTCTAACATGTCAGGGTTTTATTTATTTATTATTTTTTTATTTTTTGGTTTTTCTTCGGTACCGGGAACCGAACTCACGACCTTGCGCTTGCCAGGCAGGCGCTTTTGCCGCTGAGCTAAATCCCCAGCCCCTATGTCAGGGTTTTAAACGCTAACACTTTACCAGGCTTGGAGCTGCACGCCTGTCACCGCAGCCTCCCCAGCAGTGGGGCTACACGCGTGTGCGCAGCGCCTGGCAGCCCCACTGCTTTCTGACACGCTTTGCTGGACGGACTCCTGCCCATCCTCTGAGGCCCAGCTCAAGGCCCCCACTGAGACCTCCCTGTCCCCAGGAAGTGCCTCAGCCCCGCCTCTGAACAGCTGAGGCCGCCGCCTCCCTCTGCCCACCCCAGCGGCCGCACGAGGGTGTGGGCCTTGTGGGCCCCCGCCCGAGTCTGCAGGGCACGTGAGCCACCTCGTGCTCCAGCCCGTCCCCGCCCCCCAGGTGGCGCCGCAGCCCCTGTGGTTCTCAGACTCCGCTGCCAACGAGCGGAAGCTGGCGGAGCTCCCCTTCCACCTGCTGCGCGCTGGCCGCACCGAGGAGCTCCTGCGGGACGTTCTGGGTAAGCGCTGCCCCCACGCCCGGCCGCGGTCAGAGGGCCGGTGATCGCCCACCTGCGGAAGCGGGGGCTGCAGTCCAGGGGGCAAGGCCAGGATGCTGTGCGGCAGTCTGCAGCACATGGCACCCATGCTAGAGGCTGGGTGTGTGGCCTCTGATGTGAGGGCACAGGGCGACAGAGCCTGTTTGTAATTGAGAGACTCAGAGAGTCTGTTTGTCCGTCCCTTATACACCCATCTACCTATCCCGCCATGTATCCATTTATCCATACATGTATCATCCATCCACCCATCCATGCATCTCTAATCCAGCCAGCATCCACCCATCCATCCATCTACCAACCCACCCATCCACCCACCCATGTATCCATTCAGTCATGTATTCACCCAGCCACCCAGCCACCCAGCCAAGCACCCACCCAACCACCCAGCCATCCAGCCACCAACCCACACCCATCCACCCATCCATCCACCCATCCACCCACACATTCATCCATCCGTCCATCCACCCATTCATGCACCCACTCATCCATCCATCTACCCATCCATCCATCCATCCACCCATCCATCCATC
>NW_004955524.1:1073284-1098503 GCF_000276665.1 Chinchilla lanigera | reverse complement strand
CCATCTATCCATCCATCCATCCATCCATCCTTTCATCCTCCCAGCTCTCCCTCCCTGTGATTCTCAACCTCAGGACATTGTACCCTGCCCCTGGAGACCCTTGTCGTGTCCAGGGGCATTTCAGGCAGGATTTCCACCTCCTCGGGCTACAGTGATGCCCTGCCCACCCCCACAGAACAGGGTGCAGCCCCCACCCCAGGGTCAGCCTGGCCAAATGTGCACCCCGCTAAGTGGGGACCCTGAAAGAGATGGAGATGATGCTGAGCCCTGCCCACCCTGGCCTGCAGGTGACATGAGCTGGCTGTCCTGTCGGGTGCTGTCCAGTGGCCTTGATGCTCTGCTGGATGACGTGGACCTGTGTATGCCCCACGTGGAAGGCCCTGAGCTGGGCCTGGTGCGCGAGGCGCTCGAGCTCTGCCGCCCAGCCCTGGAGCTGCGGGGTGCAGGTGAGCGGCTGACCTGGCTGGGGTCCCTCTGCACTGCTGGAGTTGTCCTGCCTCAGCCTCAGGGTCCCTTGCTCCTGGTGCCCGCTTCTGCACTTTCCGGGACAGCTCAGGAAATGGCAGCCGCACTGCAACAGGAGAAGCCGCTCCCACGGGTGGCACGGCGAGCTGCAGACACTGTGGGGACCGGGCCGCCACGGTGCCGGGCCTGGTGCGCGCCAGGCGAGCGCTCAGCAGTGGGCCACACGCGCAGCCTCCGACTTGCCGGGCGTTTAGCGTTCCATTTGCCTGTCTCCCTCGATGCTTTGTTCTCAGTACCAGGGTGGAAGCCAGGGCCTGTGCCCTGGGCTGCATCCCCGGCCCTCTTCACCTTCTACATTGAAACAGGGTCTCCCTAAGTCCCTAAACTGGCCAGGCTGAGCTCACACTTTCTGTCCTCCCGCCTCAGCCTCCCCAAACGCTGGGATGATGGCGTGTGCACCATGCCCGGCTTCTTTACCACCGTCACCACTGTAAGCGCACCTTCAGCGGCGCTGAGCAGTCGCGGCCAGGACCGAGTCCTGCCCTCAGTTTCCTGCAGGGTGGGGGGCAGGCCGCCCCTTGGGCGGCCAGGAAGGAGTGCGAGGCCACCCCCACCGAGTCCCTCAGGGGTCCTGGGGCCTGTTCCGGGCGTCCGGTGGTCTCAGGACCCTGGATGGCGGGGGCTTGGTGCAGCCCTTTCTGTGGCGACCGATCCCCCGCTTCTCAGCGGCAGCGAGAGGGGCTGGGTCTGCAGGATCCCACTCCGCGGCCCACGCGGTGACTTGCAGCCCTGCGGGTCCCTGACTCCTGAGCAGAACCGAGGGTCCGCCCCGCGGTCTCCAGGACCTAGGGCTCCGCCCCGTTACAGGAGGGGATTGGAAGCCCCCTGGGGGGGCGCGTAGGGCCTCTGTGGCCCTTGGAGTGACAACGGTGGCTGCTGGGTGGGCACAAATCTGTCACCAGGGCGCCGTGGGCACCTGCCTCCTCCGGCCACCCGGCTTTCCTGTGCTCAAGGGCGCCCCGCAGACAGTAACGCAGCTCCGTGCCCCCTGCATCCTCACCGCAGGCCAGCTTTGCTTGGCAGGGAGCCGCTCTGGCTGCAGCTCCTTTCTGGGGTTGTCTTAGGCTCCTGGGGACAGAAACTGGGGCTTCGCCCTGGCTGGACAGGCGCCTGAGTGGGAGCGGCATCTCCCTGTGTTGCTAAGTTGCCCGGGCTGGGCCCAAACATGCACCCCTCCTGCCTCAGCCTCCCCAAGTGCTTTTGCAGCGCCGTGGGCAAGGCTTGGGAGCCTGGAGCCTGCTCGGGGGCGGTGGGGTGGCGGGGGCCACACAGGCGGTCACGGTCCCCGTCCCTTGCAGAGAGGAGTGTGCTGTACACAGAGCTGCTGGCCAGGCTGCAGCACTTCGCCCCGTCGTGCCCGGTGCTGGTGGGGCCGCTCTGCCGGCAGGCCCAGGCCTGGCTCCACGCGTGCCCGCAACCGGTGCTGGTGCCGCTGGCTGGGTGCCTGCAGCCCCCTGGGGGCCCCCTGCGTGCTGTCCTCACAGGCTGTCACAGAGGTGGGTGTCCCGGGCAGCGGAGGCGGGCACGGGCTCCAGGCGGGTCCCCAGGGCGCCATCAGCCGGTGCCAGCTCATGCTGACTTGGCCCTGGGTGCCCCAGGGACAGCAGAGCCGCGGTGTAAATACGCTAACGAGCCCGGGCTGGGGACACTGTGTTGCCCCACGAGCCGCTGCGGTGGCTGCCGTCGGTGGAGGGTGGCACATGCCAGGGGCCGCGGTGGAGCCCGGCGCTGAGGGCATGGCTGTCATCCCGTGTGGCCACAGGTGTCACAGCCCTGGCGTGGAGCCCGGAGGAGCAGCTGCTGGTGGTGGGCGCCCAGGACGGCGTGGTGACCGTGTGGGACGTGCAGGAGCAGCGTGTGACCCACATCCTCACGGGACACACAGGTGGGCGGCACGGGCGGGCGGGCACTGCCCCATGTCCCCCGGGAGCAGACTGCAGCCCCTCGCCACGCACCCCTTGGTGTCAGAGCTCTGGGCTCCGTTCCTGCCACGCTCGGCGTGAGCTGCCTGACAAAGTGCTCCACAAGCCCGTGTGCTGGCGCACGCCTGTGATCCCAGGCACACAGGAGGCCGAGGCAGGAGTACTGCAAGTTCAAGTCCGGGTCACCCAGAGAGAACCTGGCTCAACATAAAAAGTAAAATGGATTAGGGAGGTAGCTCAGTGTGAAGGCCCTGGATTCCACCCCCTACGTGACAGAGAAAAAGAGAGAAAGAGAGAAAGAAAGAGAGAAAGAGTGAGCTGTGGCTGTGGCTTGCTGAGAGGGTTCTGGGTTCAACCACGAGTACTTCAGAAAAGAAAAGAAAAAGTCCTCCAAACACTCTTGCCCTGGGGCTGTTTCCCCCGTGCTAGTTTGGGGGAGACGTTCATTCAGTCACAGCGGAGGCTCAGTTTTTCCCTCCCTGTCTTCCCTCTCTCCCAAGTACCAGGTGAGCCCAGGGCTTCGGTGGAGCTGCAGCCTCAGTCCCTTCATGTTTTGTGTTGAGACAGGGTCTTCCCAGGCTGGGCTGGGATTCGGACTCTCCTGCCTCAGCCTCCCGCAGTGCTGGGATGATGGGTGTGTACCACGCAGAGTGACGGCCTCTTATTTGTGGTCAGAGAAACACTGTAAAAGTTCAGTGAGGACCCCAAAGCCATCGCAGGTGTGGGTGGTATGGAAGGGGAGGCCCGCTGCCTCGTGGCACCCTCCGAGAGGGGCTGTGAGGCTTCGGGGATTCTGTGAGGAGGCCATCATGCAGAGCACGACTGAACGCCGGATCACACCACCTTGCAGAGGATAAACAGTGTTCCACAGCACAGCACAGGCGATGATTTCCCCACACTTGGCTCCTCCCAGAGCTCTTAGAAATTGACGTCATCCTGGCCGGGCGTGGTGGCGCATGCCTGTCATCCCAGCACTCAGGAGGCTGAGGCAGGAGGATCTCTGCAAGTTCAAGGCCGGCTTGGGCTACATAAGGAGACCTTGTCTCCAAACAACCAAAAAAAAAAAGAAAAAATTAAGTATCTCCTGGACACCGAGCCTTTGTAAAAACTCAGGCGTCTGCTTGTCAGAAGCTGGGCCTCTGGGAGGACTGCCTGAACCCAGCCCTCGGCTGCATTTCGCATCCCCCGTGGTTTCTTGCTGGAACTGCCTGCCCTGCCTCTGGAAGCCGATGTGTCCGTGCCCACGGGCGCCGCGGCAACCGGACAGAGCACCCGGGCTGATGCGCCCACGTCCTGCTGCAGGCGAGGTGACGTGTGTGGCCGTGCTTGCCCGGGGGACGCTGGCCATCTCTGCCTGCAGGGACCACACGCTGCGCCTGTGGCACCTGCTGTCTGGCCGGGAGAGGGGGACCCTGCGGGACGCGGGGCTCCCGGACCCCCAGCCCTGTGGCCTGCACATGGACGAGGCGCGGAACGTGGTGTACGCGGCCTGGGGCTCACAGGTAACGCTCGGCCACCCCGCTTAGCCGGTCCAGCTGGGACCAGGGCACCTGGCAGTGGCAGGGGCCGCAGCTCAAGGGTGGGGGGCCCGGTGCTGGGCGGGGCTGGAGAGGGTGGCAAATGTCACCGTTGGCCGAGATGATCCCAGCCAGGTTTCTGTGACCTTAAACCTGAGGCCTGCTCTCCGCCCTCACTTGGTCCTGTGAGGGGGGCTCACTTCCCCGGGAGTGTGGCCTCCAGCCATAGCCTCGTGCTGGTGCCAAGATGAGTTTCACAGTGCTGCCCCGGGTAGCCTCAAATTCCAGATCCTCCTGCCTCAGCCTCCTGAGTATAGCTGGGTTGCAGGTGTGTACCACCCTGCCTGGCTCTACAATATTTTTGTTTTGGTTTGGTTTTTGGAGACAGGGTCTCGCTGTGTAGCCCAGGCTGGCTTCAAACTTTTAATGATCCTCCTGCCTCAGCCTCTTGAGCACTGGGATAACAAGTGTGCACCACCGTGCCTGGCCACAGAGCTTCTATTGTTAAAACTTTTCCTAATACCAGCACTGGGGAGGCTGAGGCAGGGGGATCTTCACAAGTTCAAGGGCACCTGAGCGCCGTAGTGAGCTCAAGGCCAGCCTGAACTGTGTAGTGAGACTCTGTCTCAAAACAAACAAAAAATCATAAACTATTTAAAAAGAATGGGTGCAAAGAAAGGTTTAGCTGGGCACGGTGGTGCCCACCTCTTTCCAGCTTCTGGGAGACTGAGGTAAGAGGGTCACTTGAGCCCAGGTGTTCAAGGGCAGCCTGGGCAGCACAGTGAGGCCCATGACACGCACCGGTCTTGCGTTTGGTGTCCCCTGCCGTGGTCTCCCTCTTGCCCTGCTAGATCAGCGCGTGGAGCCTGCAGACGGCCGAGCTGGTTTTCCGGGTCCTGGGCAACATCTCCGACCCCTGGGTGTGCGTGGCGGTGCTGGTGCCGCACGCTGGGCTGCTGGCCCTGTCCAGGGGTGGCGTCGTCAGTATGTGGAGCCCAGACACTGGACAGCTGCAGGGGACACGGCTGCTGCCCAGCTCTCCAGACGAGACCCTGACCTGCGCGGCCCCTGTCCACAGACAAGGGAGGGTGATTGCGGGGTTCAGCAGCGGCTCCATCGCTGTGGTAAGTGACTGACTACACGACCAGCATGGCGCCCTCTCCAAAGTGCACAGCCGTCCCGGGCAGCCGGGGGATGGTCTTCCTTGTGGCTTTTACTGAGGGGCCCTCGGACACCTCTCTTCCTCCTTCTTCTTTTCCTCCCTCTCTCTTTCTTTTCTTCTTTTCATTTTTGGTTGTTTTGTTTTGTTCAAGACAGGGTCCCCCTATGCATTTCAGGCTGGCCTTGAGCTTGCTATGGAGCTCAGGCTGGCCTGGAAGTTGTAATCCTCCTGCCTCAGCCTCCTGGGTGCTGGGACAACAAGGTTGCTTCTGATTCTATCTTGTTGGTGACGCTGGGGCTCCTTCAAGGGCACGGCCAAGTTTGAGGCCAGCCTGAACTGCACAACAAGACGAAAGCCCTGGGCCCCGAGCTGCACCCCAGGAGTGGCTGACATCGCCCAACTCCGGCCAGGTTTCCCTGCACAGCGAGCACGAGGACTGGCGGCTGGACAGGCTCCCGGAAGCCGCGTGCTTCCTGGTGCTGGCAGAGGACGAGTCGCTGCTGGCCGCAGGTAGCACCCAGCTGTCCCTCTGGGGGCAATGGGAAGAAATCAAAGTCGGGTTGGAAACAGGGTGGTGTCTGGGGACCCAGGGGGCCCTAGGTCAGAGGCCAGCAATGTCCTCTGCCAAGGGTTGCATCGACCAAGGGCTCGTGGCTCTGCAGCCCAGGAGGGGCTGCGTCTGATTCGGGGACACGGCTGTGTCGTGGCACAAAGCCACCCATAGGCACTATGTCTGGCCTGGGGCCGAGTGCCAATAAAACTTTATCAGCAACAACATTTGAATCCTATGTCCTCTTCACTCATCATGAAATATCAATCTTTTGGGCTGGGCATGGTGGTGACACATGCCTGTAATCCCAGCACTCAGGAGGCTGAGGCAGGAAGAACGTTGTGAGTTCGAGACCAGCCTGGGCTACAAAGTGAGTTCAAGGCCAGCCTGAACTGCATAATGAGACCCCGCCTCAAAAAGAAAAAAAAAAAATCAATCTTGTTACTCCTTGTGGTACTGAGGATGGATCCAGGACCTCAAATGTGCCAGAAAAGTCCTATGCCACTGAGCTACATCCTCAGCCCTTTCTGTGTTTTGGTACAAGGTCTCTTTACGTGACTTGAACTTGAGACTCTTCTGTATCAGCCTCCTAAGTCGTTAGGATTAGAGGTGTGCACTACCACGCTGGCTTGATTTTTTTCAACTTTTAAAAATGTAGCTGGGAAAGAAAATGTAGCTGGGCATAGCGGTGCACCCCTGTAATCTCAGCATTAGGGAGACTGGGGCAGCAGGATTGTCACAGGCTCAAGGCTAGTGTGAGCTACATAGTGAGTGCAAGGCAGCTAGGACTACACAGTGAGGCCCTGCCTCAGGGTAAATACACACACATAAAGCAGGGCTGGGTGTAGCTCATAGTGAGGACTTACCTCAGGCACAGCGGCTGCCTCCCAGCACCACAAATCAGTCAGCCAATCATTCAGTCAGTCAACTAGTCAGTCGACCAGTTGGCCCATCAAGGGCCACACAGAGGCAGGAGCAGGGGTCTCACGCACGGAGCGCCCCTAAACTCCCTGGCTTCGGGCTCCGCACCCTTCAGGTGAGAGCTGTCACCCTTGCCCGGCAGTAGCAGGGGGCGAGCGGCATGGGGCGGGGACAGGGCTGACCCCGGGGTCTGCAGTCCAGCAGGAGGACAGACGGAGGGGCAGGAGCTGTGTGGGGGTCCTGCCTGCCCCGGGGAACACCGCGCCTGCCCGCAGCTCTTAAAATGACGCCTGCCGGACGCGTGACAGGGACAGGGGCTCACGGGGCCTGGTTCTCCCGCGCCAGGGCGACGCTGTATGCCACGCCACGGCCACGCCGGCCGCCAGCACCGCCACCTCGTGTGTGGCGGGAAGCCCTCCTCCCCTCCTTGCCGTCTCCCGCTCCCTGCCGCCTCACCACGCCTCTCCGGACTCCTTGCTGGGCCCTTTGGGAGACCCCCGTGTTCACCGCCCCGTCCTCCTCACTGGCCGGTCCCGCGCTCCCGGCCCAGCTCCTCCAAGCCGCCCGCACAGTGCCCGCCCTGGTGCATTTCAGGCTTCGGGAGCCGCGTGCGGGTGTTCCTGGCCGCTGCGGAGGGCTTCCGCCGGCTCCTGGCCACTGACTTGCAACACGAGGACAGAGTGGAGACCGCGGTGTTCGGGCCCCAGAACAACCTGATTGTCACCGGGTCCTGGGACGGACTTGTTCAGGTGAGGGGACACCGCACCCCGCTGTGGCTCTGCTGGGGACAGGGTGCCAGAGCCCTGGGGACCTCTGTCTACACCACTCAGGGGTTCAGGGTTCTCCCTGGGGGAAGCAGGGTCCCCCAGGCCCCCGGGAAGACCGGGCAGGCACCGCCCAAGTGGCCGACAGAGAAGCAGCACCCCACCTGCAGCTGAAGATCCGTCTTCAGCGTGGAGCACCGTGTCGGCAGGACAAGCCCACCTTCAGGGTTGCTGAGGTTAACGAGGAAAACCTGTGGCCACTGGTGCAATGGTGCATACCTGTGAGCCCGGCTACCTGGGAGGCTGAGGCAGGAGGATCTCTAGTTTGAGGCTAGCCTGGGCAACTTAGTGAGACCGTGTCTCAAAATAAAACAGAAAGAGCTAGGGACACAGCTCAGTGGTACAGCACTTGCTTAAAGCATCTGGGTCAAAATAAAATAAAATAAAATGCGGGGAGCAGAGCTGGGGTGCAGCTCACAGGCAAAGTGCTGATAAGAAAGAAAGGGAGAGAGAAAAAAATGAGTTTCCTAATGTCGCGGTTTCAAAACCTCTCTGCAGTCTTTTGTTTGAGAGAGGGCCTCGCTGTGTAGCCCAGGCTGGCTTTGAACTCGCAGCGATCCTCCTGCCTCAGCCTCCTGAGCGCTAGGATGAGCGGTGTGCACCCTCGCGCCCGGCTCTCTCGGCAGGCTGAGATGACTGAGGAGGCCAGAGAGCCTTGGCTGCCTAGGACTTTGTGCGCATGCACGTGTCAGCGCCGCAGTTTCTGAGGTGACGCGTGACAAGGAGCAGTCAGAGGGGGACATTAAATCAGAGGGTGGGCGGCCCATCGCCCCTCCCCGGCCCCGCCCCCACTGCAGCTCCGCCCCCAGCCCCGCCCCTTAAAGGTGCGGCTCTGACACACCTCCCCTGGGAGCGAGGCCCCAGCGCATGCGCGTCAGCAGACCCTCTGCGCAGCTGCGTGAAAGATGTGCGGTGACCTGCGGCGGGGGTGGGGGTGGGGGTGTTGTCTCCAGGGTTACAGCAGCGTCACGTCACGGAGGCCGCGAGTGTCCCTCTCCCGACACTGACACCCCGGGGCGCGGTAGCGCCCTTCTCAGGCCGTGTGCTTGTGCACTGTAGGGTGGGCTGGTCCGCGCGGCCGCGATCTGTTGCTGCTGACCCTTGAGATGTCGTCAGAAAGCTTCTGGAACGCTCCAGTGCTTACTCAGGAAGAGCAGAAAAGGCCGCTCATCTTTTTTTTTTTTTGTACCGGGAATCGAACTCAGGACCTTACGTTTGCCAGGCAGGTGCTTGTGCCACTGAGCTATATCCCCGGCCCAAGGATGTTCATCTTTTGGAACGGTTAGGAAAATGAGTTTTGGGGGCTTGGCTTTTTTTTCTTTTGGATGGTCTCGCTGTATTGTTCGGACTGGTTTTGAACTCCTGGGCTCAAGGGACCCTCCAGTCTCAGCCTCCTGAGAAGCTGGGGTGGTAGACATGTGCCGCTGTGCCTGGCTTGAACATAGTTTTGATCCTGCAAACACCTTGAAAGGGCCCAGGGCTGCCCGCCAGGGGTTCCATGAAACATGCTTTGAGAACCAGTCTGGCATTTGCTTGGGGAGCTCTGGGTAAGTTTAAAAGGCTAGGAAAGCCGGGCGTGGTGGGGCTCGCCTGTCATCCCGGACAGGGGAGGCTGAGGCGGGAGGGTCACCTGAGTTCAAAGCCAGTCTGGGCTGTATATCGAGAACCTGTCTCAAAAAACCAGAACAAGAGGCTGGGAGGCTGAGGAAGCGCTGGAGGGGCAGCCTGGGACCCCGGCTGAGGTGACAGACCGCGCGGCGCTCCCGGCCTGCAGTGGCCCGCAGTCGTCCTCTGCCTCTGTCCCCCAGGTGTGGAGTCTGTCGGAGCAGGGGGTCCTGCTGGCCGCCCTGGAGGGTGTGGGTGGCCCTGTGAGCCTGCTGGCCCGCACTGGGACCCTGGTGGCGTCTGCGTCCCGGCAGTCCTCATCCCTGAAGGTCTGGGACCTCAGCTTCCCGCAGCGGCTGGGGCGCCCGGCGGCCTTCCTGGACCGCACCGGCCTGGCCGCCGTGTCCCACCGCGGGAACTTCGTCTACTTCCCCAAAGCCGGGGACAAGAGCAAAATCACCGTCTGGGACGTGGCCGAAGGTTTGTGACCCGACTTTGGTCCTGTTTGTGAGAACGGAAACCCCGCCTTGGCTCAGGAGGTGAAAGCACACCTCCGGGCCGGGGCTCGGGTGGCAGCATTCCTGCCAGGTTCTGGGGGCAGGGGTCCAGATCCAGTGTGGGTGGGCTCCCTGCCGGGAGGGAGGGGGGCCTGACTCGGGGTTCCTGGCTGGTGAGGGTCTTACATCGTCCCAGGGCGGAGATGGGGGTGGGGAGGTTGTGTCTCCATTTTAATTTTGAGACAGGGTCTCGCTAAGTCGCCCAGGCTGCACTTGAATTTGTGGTCCTCCTGCCTCAGCCTCCCACAGGGCTGGGACGATGGGCATGCGCCAGCCTCCCAGCTGGGGCCAGGCTTCTGTGCCCCTCTCCCAGGCGGACATAGGCTCTGGACGCTCGTGGGGAGCCCAGGCACTTCCAGATGAGGGGCTCCCTCTGGCAGAGGGCAATGCGAGGTAGAAAACAAAGCCGGGAGCACCCCGGGCTCTGGATGAGCCTGCGGGTGAGGGGCCTGGACATGGCACCGACACCTGCAACATGGCCCAGGAGAGGAGGAGGGGCGGGAGGCCGAGGCAGGAGTGTTGCAAGTGGCAGCCCGGCCTGGCCAGGAGCAGCTGTCTCAAAGTAAAAACTGGAGCAGGGCTGGGGCTGCAGCTCGGGTCGGCAGCCCTGGGTCGCATCGCCAGAGCCGCGTGAAGCCAGAACAGCCAGGCAGCTGCACGGGGCCCTGACGGCTCCTGGCTCCCCCTCGACAGGCGAGGCGCAGGACGCCCTGGACACGTCCAGCGAGGTCCGGCGCCTGGAGGTGGCCGAGGGCCCCAAGCTCCTGTTCGCTGGGCTGGCGTCGGGGGCTGTGCTGGTCTTCCCCCTGGACTCGCGGCAGGACGTGCTGTGCGTCCCTCCGCCCGAGGCCCGCAAGCCGGTCGTGGACATGGCCCTGAGCAAGCGCGAGGACCGGCTGGCCGTCGCCTACGACAACATCGTGCTGGTGCTGGACGTGGCGCCCGGGGACCCGTGCCCGGCCGTCGAGGGCCCTGTGTACACCTTCTACACGCAGCTGCCCGAGACCGTCGCCAGCGTGGCCGTGCTGGGCGACCGCCGTGTGCTCTACGGCATGACCAGCGGCGACCTGTTCCTGTATGCGTGTGCGGACTCCCAAGTGTTCCCGCTCGAGGCCCACGGCAGCCGCGTCACCTGCGTGGACGTCAGCCACGGCGAGCAGCTGGCGGTCAGCGGGTCCCAGGAGGGCCAGCTGTGCCTCTGGGACCTGGGGACATGCGCGTGCAGGCTGGAGCTGGGCTACGCGGTGCGTGCCCGCCACCCTGCCCCTGCCAGGCTGGGCCTAAGGAGCTGGGGGTGCAAGTCCGAGTCCCAGCTGGGCAACGTAGTGCAACCTTGTCTCAAAAAATAAAAAGGGCAGAGTGTCCTTTGATTTGATCCCCAGTACCAAAACCAAGCAAAAACATAGGTTGAGTGTCCCTTATCTAAGATGCTTGGATGGTGGGCGTGGTGGCGTACACCTATAATTTCAGCATTCAGGAGACTGAGGCAGGAGGATTTCTGTGAGTTTGAGGAGAGCCTGAGCTACAGAGTGAGACCCTGTCAAAAAAAAAATGTGCTTGGGCTAGTGTCCTGCATTGGGACTCTCTTCAGATTTCACAATACTTGCCTATCTCTACTGACATATCGTGGGGAGAGGACCCAATCTAAACAGGAAATTCATTTGTGTTTTATATACACACAAGTGTAATTTTATACAGTATTTTTAGCAATTCCGTCCATGACAGGAAGTTTCGCGGCGTGGAATTTTCTATTCCCGGATTTCCTGTTAGTCTCAAAAAGTTTCAGATTTCGGAGTGTTTCAGATTTGAGATTCTCAGCCCGTGATTCCATTTCCCTGTTCTGGGGTCTAATCTGGGATCCTCCACTGTTTTCTTCTTTTCCGTCTTTCCTCCCTTCCTTTTCCTGCGATACTGAGGATCGAACCCATGCATGCTGGGCAAGTGCTTCTCCACCGAGCTACAGCCCTAGGTCCTTATTTTTTATATTTTATTTTGAGGCAGGGTCTCACCAAGTTACCTAAGCTGCTCCCACACTTGTGATCCTCCTGACTCAGCCTCCTGGGTAGCTGAGATGACAGGCGTGCACTGTTGCACCCAGCCTGCAATGCTTTTAGCATGTAATGTTTAAGTCAGTGAATTTACAGTGAACATTGGTGTGGGCGAGGTCATATGGAAATGGAGCACTATCATTCGCACTGCCTGGTGCACAGGGTCTACAGCCTCCAAGATTCCTCTCTCTGAAGTCAGTCCCCCACTGGGAACCCTGCCGCCTACCCCCCAGGCTTCCCTTGGACCCATCCCCCGGGGCTCAAAGCCTGGCTCCGAGGGTTGGTGCCCAGCAGCTTACTTCCCTCGTGGAATCCGGGTCCCATGGTCTATTTTGAACAGAGCTCCTACTGCCCCGGGGTGCGGTGTGCCTGCTTCTCCCAGGATGACAAGTACGTGTTTGCGGGTTTGCAGGACCGCTCTGTCATCGTCTGGAGTGTGCTGGATGGTGAGTCTCACTCTAGGCTGGGCCTGAGCCTCGACCTGGACACCGGGGGCCCTGGCTCGGCCCCTCCTCACCGCCTCTGGCCCGGGGGGAGGACCCCTGACTTCTCTGATGACAGGTGTGCACATGGCCTGCACAAGCTCCTCCCCAGGGCCAACCGCCCAAGGGTGTAGGGCCGCTTTGTGCACCCTGCACGAGGGAAGTGGCCATAGGTGCTGCAGAGGGGTCAGCCCGCCTGAGGTATGTTTTCGGGTCTTGTGTGGACGTGGGCAAGGCCCCTCAAGGCGAGAAGAGGAGGGACTGAGCCACATGCGGCAGGGGTGTGGCTGTCCCATGCCGGGACATTCTAGCTGTCAGTCTGACCCTGACCCTCCAGGTGTTTCTGAAGGTACCTTTGTAGCTGCAGCAGGATAAAACATATTTTATTTCATAGTTTTATGCACTAGACTTGCAGCCATTGTGTATGTTTTTTGTGGTGTTGAGAATGGAACCCAGGGCCTTCATGCTAAGCTATATCCCAACCCTTTTTAAATTTTTCATTTTGGGCTGGGGATATAGCTCAGTGGCATAAGTGCCTGCCTGGCAAGTGCAAGGTCCTGAGTTCGATTCCCAGTACCAAAATATATATATATATATATACACACACATACATATATATATTTATATATATATATATATATATATATATATAAAATTTTGCTGGGCATAGTGGCACACACCTGTAATCACAGCACTTGGGAGGCTGAGACAGGAGGATCCTGACAAGTTTGAAGCCAGCCTGGGCTACAAAGTGAGCTCAAGGCCAGCCTGAATTGCATAGTGAGACACTGTCTCTAAAAGACAAAACAAAAAAATTTTTTTTCACTTTGGGACAGGGTCTAGGTCGCTAGATTGCCCTGGCTGGGGCTCAAACCTGCCATCCTCCTGCCTCAGCCTCTCAAGAATGCTGGGATGATGGGTGTGGGCCAATATACTGGTACCCTGTAGTCTAATGCAATGTAGCAAAGACTCCAGTCAGTCAGAGACAGCCCAGAAGCCAAGGTCTGAAGATGGTGGCCTTAAAAGCTCATCCTGACCCATCCCGACCTGGTTCCCAACCTCTCTTCCTTCTCCTCCTCCAATAATAACACTGACTGACCCCCTTCAGGTCAGAGACCTATACAAGGAATCTAACCTGCATTATGTCTCTGAATCTTCAAAATTCCCGAGGGGAAGTTGGTTTTGCCAAGGGAATTCCCACTCTGCAGCTGAAGGGAGGGGCAGCCTGGAAGGTCCTGTCACACTCTGCTGGTATGGGGAATGGCAAGGACCTCACCTACCTGAAGCCAGCTCTGGTGCATGGAGGAGGGGACCCCTGCATCTTAGCTTTTATGTCTTCACCCAACAGGCACGCTGCTGGCCAGCCAGTTGGTGCATGCAGTGGTGACCAGAATCATCCCAACGTCCAATGGCTTCATCGCTCCGACAAGCCACGGCTACATCCTCCGGGAGCGGTTCCAGTGCCTAGCCTCCAGGGCCTCAGAGCAGGGCCCACTCGGGAAGTTCCAGAAGGCAGTGTGGAGGGTCAAGTGGAGGCAGAGGCGGGAGCTGGCGGAGGGAGCCCCCCAGGACTCGGCGTCGGAGGGGACCCAGGGAAGGGAGCCCAAGCCCAACAAGCGCTCCCAGGTCTGCCTGATCGTGTGAGCCGGGGGTCAGCCCTACTCAGTCTGGCTGCAGCACAGAAATTGGCTTTACTAGAGCACACCCAGCCCCAAGACCTCCACGCATTTTCCATTCTTCTAATCCTCTCCTCCCCATGGGATCCATTCTTAGACCTGCAGCTCTAGGTTGGCAGTGTGCAGGCCAGTGCCCTGCCAGCTCAGGGTCAGGGGAGAGAGCGATTCTGGTTCTGAGAGCTGCAACCAGGAGCCAGCCCTTTGTCCACTGGCTGGATTGGCTGAACGTGCACCCTTGAACCAGTCACCTTGCCCTGTGAGAATGCAGCTCCCTGACTGGCTGGCCCGATCCAATGCCCACCACCGGATGGGCGATAAAATCCACAGCGGGCTGGGCCCCGAAGGGGGTGCGATTGCTGGGTGCTGGCAGGGAGGAGGGCGGGAAGCATGGGTATGAGATGGGCTAGACCAGAGAGAGGACCTCAGGCCCCTCCAGTCCGTGTAGCCGCAGAGGCTGTCCTCTGGGCCTGTCCCAGCCCACGCTTCAGGGAGGACAGGCGTTGCTGAGTCCACTTTGCAGATGGGGAGGCGGGGCCGTGCCGAGGTGACCTGCACTTGCTCCAGGGCACACGCCTGAGGTGTGAGAGCTTGCAGGACAACCAGGAGCCGCCTGTCCCAATCCCTGTGGCCCAGCCGGTCTCATTTAGCCTTCACAGGGAGACTTCGCGCGACCTGTGCCCTGCTGTCAGCGCTCCCTTGCTGGTACGCAGAGCCAGAAAGCCAGATTTTATACCCGTGTTGCACTTGTAAAAGCCATCTGCTCAGATGTGCACCCACAGGCACCCTGGGCCTGTCTGTCTCTAGTTCATGAGTTGATCTGGGGCTCACGCTGGCATTAAAATGATAAACGTGTGATAGCTGTTGCAGCTGCAGCCTCTGGATCCCTAACGCACGGCAAAGACGCTGTACGAGCCTGCAGGCTGGAGACTCCCGGACCCACAGCAGGAAGGGCCTGTGGGTCCCGCTCCACTGCTGGGCCATCTCCCTGCATGGGTGTGGCGGCCCTGCCGCTCCCGCCTAGCTATGGGGGACTTCCTCTTTCCCGGAGCCTCCTAGGCGCTCCCCTTGCACTGGGGCTTTTGCTGTAATAACAGGAGGCTTCACGCCGTCCAGGTGCCGTCCTTCCTCCCCTCCACTGGAGCCCTTGGAGATTCCGAAACACAACCCTGGAAAAGGAGGCTTTCTCGTGGCACCAGGTGGAACCCAAGACTCATGCATACTGGGGAAGGGCCCTATCGCCAAGATGCACCCCAGCCCACAAGATGAAGCTTTTAGGCTTGATGAGACGCTACTCGTTCTTCTACCCACTTTCCAAACCAGGGTTCCAAGGCAGGCCTGGATGGTTCTGCAAATGTCCAGACCCAGTCCCATTTCTGAAATACTTCACAGTCGGCTGAGTGCAGAGGCACACGCCTATAATGTCAGCACCTTGGGAGGCTGTGGCAGGAAGAGCCCCAGTTAGAGGCCTGCCTGGGCAACTTAGCCAGACTTTGTCTCAAAATAAAAAGAATCTTAAAAAGGGCTGGAAAATAAATAAATAATACAAATAAATAAACAGGGCTGGAGGTGTAGCTCAGTGGTAGAACACTTGCCTAGCAGGTAGGAGGCCCTGGCTTCAGTCCTAGCACTGACTGAAAACAAAATTAAGCTGTCATTTCAAAATGTATGTTCAGGGGCATTGGGCAAGAGTTTTCTTAGGTTTTTAAATTATATTTTATGTTTATTAACGTGTATTAATTGTACACACTAATGGGCTTTGCTGGGATATGCATAAAGTATGTGCTCATGAAATCCAGTCTCCATTGATCCAGCCCCGCCCCCAATGTTTAGCAATCAGTGCTGAACACTCGGCTCGACCCCTTCAGCTTCCATGTGCGAGAAGGGGTGTGCGCTTCTTGTCTTCTCTGTCCACCTCGCCTCATCTCACACAAGGGCCTTCCAGTTCCATCCATTCTGCTGCAGATGTTGGGATTTCATTCTTCTTCATGGCTGAATAATATTCCATTGTGCATGCACCTCAATTTCCGAACCCATTCATTGATGGACACTGCTTAATCATGCCATAGCTGAAGCAGCATATTTTAGGAAGGCAGGGATTGCTAATTTAGGGTTCTCCTACTATCTCTACTTAACAAAGAACTCACCTAGACTGTAAAGCAAGCCTTTGTTAAAAAAAAAAAGCTGTCCTTTGCTGCTCCTTGTCTGGGACTCAGGGGTTTACGTCATGCAGAGATAAAGGGCCTGCTATGACAAAGTAAGGTTTCGTCTCTGGGTTAAAGTCTCGGTATGCCTCTCAACACAGACGAAGAATCCACAGCCATCGATTCAGTGAGAACCAACCGCTCTGTGTGTGGACCCAGTCACATGGCCTTTGTGACAGGGACACTCTGAGCAAGGCGCAGAGGCAGCGCCACCGTGGCGTAGACATCTGCTGGGGGCTCACGCAAGGAGGCTCTGACCTCACGAGCAGCTGCCCTTGCAGGACCACCGTGGGAACCTGGGCTGTCCCTGACCAGGAGGCCGTTACCCAGCTTGTGACTGTACTAATCGGACACAGGAAAGATCTTTTTACTAATAAAGTACTGCGCTAAACGGTTGCTTGGATTCCTTTATTTTATTTTATTTTCTGGCAGGGAGTTTTCATTTGACAGAGTTTGGTTTGCTCTGTTTGTTGGCTTTTGTTGCTATGACAAAATGCCCGAGATGTCAGCTTACCAGGAGAAAGATTTGCTTCCATTCACAGTTTCAGTAGGGTTGGTCAGTGCTTGCTGGCCCTGTTATTTGCTCCTGAATCTCGTGGTGCGGGGCCATGGAGATGGGGCAAAGGAGCTCACCTCCTGGAGGCCAGGAAGGTCAGAGACAGAGAGAAAGAGAAGAAAGAAGGGATGGGAGTACCAACTTCCCCTTCAGGGCCCCACCCAATGACCTCACTTCCTCCTCCTAGGCCCCACCTCTTAAAGGGCCCTCACCTCCCAACAGTGCCATCAGCCAGGGCCCGAGCCTTTAGCACAAGAGCTTTGGGGACACTTCTGCTCCAAACCACAGCAGATGCTATGGCTGTCTGGCCATCACTGTGCTATGCAGAAGATGAGCCTGCATGAGGTCCCCCAAGACAGCACAGTCGTGACAGCATGGTCATTTCCGTCCCCGTCTTTCCTTCCTTCCTAAGGCTGTAGAATGGAGCACTCAAGGAGGAACACAATTTTACCAATTACTCCCAGGCCAGGGAAGTCAACTGGACTGTCCCAAGGCAGCTGGAGTAGCTCGTTCCTCTATCGTTTCCTTATCACAACAATTTCCTTGGTGAGAATGTTCAAACCCACGGTGAAGCTGCACCACGAGAGCAATGAATGTTTACATCATTACACTTTGCATCCAGAACGCCCCCCAACCCCCGGAGGGCCATGAGGTAAAGGCTTGGTCCTCGGAGAGACGTGGGACCTTTGAGAAGTGGAGCCCAGCGGCAGGAAGTTAGGTCATTGGGGGCAGAGCCTCGGGCGATTGTGGTCTCCTGCCATGGTGTGCTCCTCCCCCACAGCCCCAAAGCTGCAGAGCACGTGGTCATGGACTGAACCCCCACGACTCTGAGCCCAAGTGAATCTTTCCGGTTTTCTGTTGGGTATCTCATGTTTTGTGATAGTAGCAGAAAGCCAGCTCAGTCTCTGGGTCAGCCCTGAGATGCAGCAATCTCCCTGCCGCTGTCAGTCTCTGACTGAACTACCCCACAGTGAGGTCTGGGCCTGGGGCAGACCAGAGAACACCTGTCTCAGGCACACAGCTGAGGAGGCAAGGGACACGGCCATCAATACAACGGCACAGTGGTGCACACTGGCCTTGCCTGCACTCGACCTAGGGTTCCACTCCAACCAAGGGAAATAATTACTGAGTTTTTTGTTTTTTGTTTTTTTTTTTTTTGCAGTACTGGGGATCGAACTCATGACCTTGCGCTTACCAGGCAGGTGCTTAGGCCACTGAACTATATCCCCAGCCCAATAATTATTATTTTTGAAAAAATAAATTGAATGCAAATCAGCCAAGGTAGTGCATGCCTGTAATCTCAGCACTCAGGAGGCTGAGGCAGGAGAATCACTGCGAGTTCAAGGCCAGCCTGGGCTACAAAATGAGCTCAAGGCCAGCCTGAACTGCATGGTGAGTCCCTGTCTCAAAAAGACAAAAATAAATAAGTTAAATAAAATGCATGATGAACAAAACATCAATTTTACTTATTTACTTATTTGATTTATTTGAGACTACGTCCGACTATGTAGTCCAGGGTAGCCTTGAACTCACTCTGTAGGCTAGGCTGGCCATGAACTTGGGTGATCCTCCTGCCTCTGCTTCCTGAGTGCTAGGAGGACAAGTATGTGCCACCTAACCTGGATTTAAGAGTTTTCAATAGGCATTTCAGAATGAAATGTCCCCCACACGCCACAAAACATCTGTTACAGCTATTTCTCTCAAACTAGAATCCAATCAGGATGGATCCACACATGGCACTTAGACACATGGGGGTGTTTCGTGTTTTGTTCTTTTATGTTCTAGAGCAAGGATTGACAGATTACACCAGCAAACCCACCTTTTCTTTTCTTGTTTTTGGTACCGGGAATCGATCTCAGGACCTTGCACTTGCCAGGCAGGCACTTGTGCCACTAAGCTACCTTCCCAGGCCCTCTTTTTTCTTTGCTTTGTCTCTTTCTTTTGCAGTACTGGGGACGGAACTCGGGCCTCCCAGGTGCTAGTCCTCTACTACGGAGCCATGCCCCAGCCCTCTTGTTTTTTTTTTTTTGCATTGATTTTTTTGAGGAGCATTTCATTTACTTCGTGAGACACAGGGATATGAGGAAGGCAGAACAGTTAGCGAAGACCAGGACCGAAACCAGGCAGGCAGGGTGCTTGTGCAGAGAGTCCTCTCAGCCATCCCGGCCACCCCAGCGCTCCAGTGACCTGCAGCGACGCCATCTGGATCCGGTCTCTAACCAGCCCTCTCGTTTTTGTACATAAATTTTTATCAGCACACAGCTGTGCCTGCCAGTTCGCGCTGCACGCAGCGACAGGGCCGAGCGACTGAGACGGAACAAACCGTCCCAAAGCCACAAACACTGACAATCTGGTCCCTGCTAGACGATAAAGAATCAAATAACAATGTCAGTCTTCGGTCTCAAGGCCTGATTAAACTCAAGGTGAGTATTTGTTTTCAAATAGACTTCGTTTTTGGCTGTGAGGGCAATCTGGCTGCAACACCTCACCTCCTCGATCACCAGGGCTGATTCACCTGACCTGGCCGGCTGGGCGGGCGTCCCCTTCCTCCCTCGCTGCCCTACGTGCGGCCTCCGCTCGGCCAAAGAGCCCGACGCCCCTACAGGGGAGGACCGTTCCTCGGTCAAGGACCTCCAAACAAGTACTCCACTATTAAGCCTCGCCCCAGTGGTTTGGGCTTCATTGTCCAAATAGAAAATGAAGAGTTAAAGGAGGAAGGGTTCATTGGACGTCATTCACACCTTCACTGGCAACGTCTGCCCTCCCTGAACAGACTTCATTTTCCTTCTTTTCTTTAAGTAACAAAAGTTTATTGAGAATTCCTGGGGTGGCGATTACTCCTCCCTCCTGGAGGGAGGGCGCAAGGCTGTAGGAATCCCTGCAAAATCACAGGGTCCCAGCCTCCCGGCCCACGCAGGAGGAGGAAGGTCCGTCTTCCCCGGGCTCCAGGCGACAGGAGCACAGGGACCGCCGCGTGGAACAAGGTGCCCGAGCCCCGGCTGCCCTCCAGATCCAGAGGAGAAACAGCCACTTCCTCTCCGGGGTGGACTTCTGGGTGACAGGGCTCATCTCTCACCCCGATGAGGCTGTCGCTTCCCCGGGTGAAACTTTCACCCGGGAGGTTGAGAGCAAGGTTGTCAGAGCCGAGACAGATGTGACTGTGTGAGGCGGTGACCGTCCTGGAGATGTTCTGGGCTGCCCGGTTCTTGCGGAGCTTGATGTAGACTCGTGCTCAGCACTTCTCCCGGCGAGCAGGGCAGGGTTAAGGGTCCGCAAGGGCCCGACCCCTCCTCGCTCCCCCCTCGTGGTCCCCTGGGCCGTGAGATCCAAGCTGGGCTCTTGCGGCTTCTGCCCGTCCCACCCGCAGCCCTGCCTGTAGGCCTGCGTGCCGGCCGCAGGGCAGCAGCAACCTCAAGGCAAGGCGAGGCCAGCGGTGCTACTGGCCCAGCCTTACCGTGGGGAGCCAGGCCTCAGAGTCCCTACCAAGGTTCCAGACCCCCGACTTCATTTGCTTAAGAGCAGCTTTAGACTCACTGAGTGGAAAACACAGAGCCACATCCACGTGTCCCTACTGTCTACATTTCCTGTGAGAGGGACATTTGTTACAGCTAGTAAACACCCACTGACACATCACTGTCACCGAGCAAACTGTGTAGTGCTTGTCGCAGAGCTGGGATTGAACCCAGGGCCTTCACCCCGAGCTGCATCCCCAGTCCTTTATGTTTTGTATTTTAAAACAGAGTCAAAAACAAAACAAAAACCAAAAAAACCAGGGTCTTCTAAGTCACTAAGTTGCTCAGCCTGGAGGCAAACTAAAAATCCTCCTGCTTCAGCCTCCCAGAGTGCTGGGATCAGAGGCACGCACCCCTGCACTTGGCTTCCGGACAAGCGTTTTTTATAAGGGTACCTCATAGGTATATTCGTTCTCTGGCTCTACCTGTCCCTATGCGATGGTTTGTATCTAGGTGTCCCCCAAAGCCTCATGCAGTCATAGGCGGGGCTTTTCAGAGGTGGCTGGATCTATAGTGTGTGATGCTGGGATCAAGGGTGTGTGAGTACTCAATTAGTCCACTGACTGGTTTGGCATAGTTCTGGCCTGGGTGATGGGGAGGCCGCCCTGGGTGCGGTGCTACCTGCCCTACAAGTGTGTAGCGCGGATGGAGCAACAGGGGCAGAAAGAGGGCTGCTGTTATCTTCAACCACTTCCATGTGTTGCTGCCTTCTGCCCACCACGAACTGTTTCTGCTCTCTGATGCCCCTCTGCCAAGCCACCCTGTCTTGGAGCTGGCCAACTATGAACTGAAATCCCTACAAACTATAATCTAAATAAACCTTTCCTCCTTTAACTCTGAATATTGGGTATTTTGTCTCAGCAATGATAAAAGTAACCAGCACACTTTGTCTCCCAGGATCTTTACACTGAGCTGCACCCCCAGCCCTTATTTTTTATATAGAGACAGAGTCCTGCCAAGTCACTAGATTGCCTACGCTGGACTGGGACTTGAGATCCCTCTGCCTCAGCCTCCTGAGTAGCTGGAATTACAAGTGTGTGTCACCGCGCCTAGCTGGTGTACTGGTTTATCACTGCATAGCAAGTCACTTACAATAACACACACTTCTCAGCCACATGTGGTGGTGCACACCTGTAATCCCAGCACTTGGGAGGCTGAAGCAAGAGGATCGCTGTGAGTTTGAGCACAGCTGGGCTACACAGTGAGTTCAAAGCCAGCCTGAACTACATAGCGAGGCCCTGTCTCAAAAAACCAAAAACAACACAAACCACCACCACCACCAACAACAACAACCCGCGCCCTTGCCCTCTCCTAACTTCTGCGGGCAAGGCTGACTGGGCCGAGGGTGGGTGCGGGCAGCTGCACAGGGCTGGCTGCCCCCTCCCCGGGCAGTTTTTGTTTTTGTTTTTGAGACAGGGTCTCACTCTGTAGCCCAGGCTGGCCTTGAACTCGCCACAGTCCTCCTGTCTCAGCTTCTGGGGTGCTGGGATGACCGGCGTGCGCCACCACACCCCGCTTACTTGGGCAGTGTGCAAAACTGCCCGGTCCTTCTTCAGAGCGTTCCTGTCTCTTGCTGTCCTGGCTGCCAGGCTTTGTAGATGCTGTCCAGATTGGACCAGGCCCACCCAGCACGCCGTCTCCCCGGGACCTCGAATGCATAGCGCAGCCCCTCACCTCTGCCGGCAGTCCCCGGCTTGGTGGTCGCGCTGAGAGGCGGCAGGACCCCTAAGAGGCAGGGCCTGTGGGAGGAAGCGAGGTCTCGGGTCGTGGTGAGACCCTCGCTCTTCCTCGGCTTCACTCCCCGCCCCGGGCAGGAGCTGTGCCTGCACCCGCATCGCTCCTCTCTCCCGCCCCGCCGCACTGCAGGCCGGGAGCAGCAGGGCCGGCCAGTCGCGGCTCAGCCCCTTTCCTCCCGGTGAACTCACTTACCTTGGGTCTCGCCGTGGCGACAGAAAGCTGACACAGCGTGCACGCTGCGGGTGGGGATCGCGCTCCCTGGAACTGCCGTTCTGGACTTCGGAGGCTTGGGTTACGTCACCTGGAGGACTACTTCAGCTCCAGCGGGATCCTTCAATCTTGTCTTTCATCTTCTCTTCAGTGCTGGGGGTGGGCTGCAGGTCCTCACACCTGCTAGGCAAGCACTGTACCCCGGAGGCACAGCCTGAGCTCCCCTCAGCCTTTATGCTTACAGGATTTATTTTCAGTTGAGGTCTTGCTATGTGGTACACAGGCTGGCTACGAACTGTCAATTCTCCTGCCTCAGCCTCCAGAGTATCTGGCATGACAAGAATGCCTGAGGCTGGAGATTAGGGTTTGGCCAGCTGTCTGGGCGAGGGGTGTGACCTGTCAATCACAGAGATCCAGAGACATGGTCCAAGGCCTGTGCCGGGAACCCAAGAGTGCGAGCTTCAACTCCTCTGGCAAGAACTCGAGCAGGTCTCTGATAGGCTGGCCTGGACCTGACGTCATCCTGAGGGGTGGGAGATACAAAGATGGCAGCGTTAACCTGTAACCACTGGCGGGCTTCAGGGTGGGGGCTGGGCTCACCCTATAGAGTGCCCACACTCGCTCTGCAAAGCATGCGTCTTTCCCTTCCCTCAGGAAATGTAAACCCTCATTACCTTTCGCGCTGATTTTGTCCAATTCTTTGTGCAGGACAAAGAGAACCTGGAATCTCTAGAAGGGTCCCCAGCACCCTGGAACCCAGTAACACCGTCACGCCCAGCTTGATCCTGTCCTTTCCAGCTTGCCAAATGCTGTCTCAAGGAAGAGCTACCTCAGAACCTTACTTTTCATGCCCAGTGGACGGGAAACTTGGGGCAGAACCCACACCCCTGGAAGAGGGGGCTCCGCGCGGGCACCGTCTTCACAGCGCATGCGCCATCGGTCCTTGCGTACAGCCACGTGCGGCGCGGAGCGCACTGCAGACGGCGGGACACCTGCTTCCGGCACAGCGTCCAGCTGCGGCTGCACGGATGGGTGGGACAGTGGAGGACCTTTCTGGACCGGGAGCCTTGGGTCCTGGGTGCTTCCCGCCCCCTGTCCCGCTCCAATACCAGCGCCATGGCCATGTCCCCTACCTGCCCTACCGCGTCTGGTCTCGGCGCCCATCGTCCGTTGCCTAAGTGATGAAACAGTCTCGGGGCACCTCCTGCTCCCCTCCGGCCCCTCCCTGCAAGCAGCGCGGAGATCACCGGGAAGGCAGTGTCCTGGCTGGAAAGCCACGCCAAGGCCAGAGGCCTTAGCCCATCCCTCGAGACGCGCGCACTGGACCCCCGGCCCCTGCTCTTTGCTTGTCCTGCACTCTCTTTCCCCTACCTCTCAGAACACCAGTTTTTCTTCTGTGTTTTGAGACAGCGTCTTGCTGGCCCTGAACCTACTATGTAGCCCAGGCTGTCCTGGAACTCCCAGAGATCTCCTGCCCCAGCCTCCCCAGCGCTGGGTTTATAGGCCTGAGTTACCACACCTGGGTACCTTCTCTTTGCGGCTTGAAAGTGAACAAAGGATGTACGAAGCAACTTCCCACAGGAATGTAAACCTTGTGGACTGCCTACACGTACTATTAAACTAAAATTAAAAACATAATTTTCAAAAATAAAGAAAACCTACAAAGGAAAAGCCACCAGTCTCTTGCCACTAAGGTATTGGTTACAGTTGAAATTTCACGTCTGTGTGTTGATTATTTGATTCCTGTCTCCGAGGGCAAGCTCTCTGCTAGACGTTAGCATTTTACTCCCGACGTGCAGCGCCACGCCAGTTCCGTCTTGGCATTTCCGCGTCTGTCCATTAGAAAACCAGTCGCTGCTGGGTTATCCCTTGAATGTTCACGTCTCTGATCAAAACCTGCTGGCGTAACTCTCTGCGTCCCGGAGCTGCGCGAGAGATGAACCACAAAGCCAGGATGATATACAAGGGCTGTGGCAGACACGCGGGGGCTTCCAGGGACAGATCCCTGGAGGGTGAGGGGAGGGCACAGTCCCTGTATCCAAGGAGACAGTGCGCGCTGCGGGCAGCCCTGGGAGGCTCTGCACCACAGAGGGCAGCGGCTTGGCTGGAAAAGTCTCCCCTAAATGACTGCAAGGCCCTGCAGTGTTGCGAGTGAGTGATTAGATTCCGGTGTGGAGGAAACAGCGGACCTCGGAGGTTTGGGAGTGGTGGAGGAAGGTACATGTCTCTGGGGGGTTTTGTTCTTTCTGGTGTCTTGTTCTGCTTTGTTTTGTTTTTTGGTACTGTGGATTGAACCAAGGTCCTCCCCACTGAGCTACAACCCCAGCATCCTCCCCTTTTTAAAGGTTTTTTTGGGCTTTCTTGGTTTTTGTTTGTTTTGTTTTGTTTTGGTCTTTTTTGAGACAAGGTCTCGCTGTGCAGTTCAGGCTGGCCTTGAGCTCACTTTGTAGCCCAGGCTGGTCTCGAACTCGAAACGATCCTCCCGCCTAAGCCTCCCGAGTGCTGGGATTACAGGCGTGCTCCACCACGCCCGGCGATTTTTGTTTTAATTTGAGACAGGATTTATTAACTTGCTAAATTGCCCCAGCTGGACTAAGACTTGTGATCCTCCTGCCTCAGCCTCCCAGAGTGCTGGGATTACAGATGTGCCCACCATGCTCCTCACCCGCTCCATGTCACCCAGGCTGAGCCCCTCGTTGGGAGGTCCTGGGCCCCTGAACTAGTCCAGCCGGGAAATGACGACGTCGTCAAGGACCGAGAGCTGATGCTCAGCGCAGCAGGACTAAGCTGAGGACCTTCAGCTAAAGCACCCCGCCCAGAGCCCCGTATCGGGGCGCTGCATACCCACACCCCGCTCTCACGTCGACCCGGTAAATCAGGGATCGACCAGTTCTTTCCGCTGGGGCCGTAGCAGACAGCTCAGGACAGAAAAAGGAACGCGGCTGTGCTCCAATAAAATTCACCTACCAACCCTGAAATGTGCATGTCACAGAATTTTCATGTGTCATGAAAGTGTTTGGATTTTTTCCCCAACCAAAGTGAAATCAGTAAAAGCGATCCGGGGCTTGCAGGGCCAGCCCGAAAAGGCAGGCAGCAGGTCCCGCGCTGCCTAAACCGGGTCGGTCAATCGCGTTCTGGGATTGCGACTTCTGAGCGAGGGCCAGGCTTCCGCCAGCGGCCACGCCCACCCCAGCGGCCACGCCCACCCCAGCGG
>NW_004955524.1:1050799-1072662 GCF_000276665.1 Chinchilla lanigera | reverse complement strand
CCCGCCCCGCGCCGGCCTCCGCGAGCCGGGCCCCGTCCGATGCCCCGCAGCGCGGTGGCACTGCAGAGGGTTGGCCCCGCGTCGGGTCTCAGCCTGTCCCCCGAGGTGGGGCTGCCCGGTCCCCACCGTGTGCTGCAGGGGCGCCCGGAGGAGGGCAGGGGTCTGCAGGAGGCAGGCTGAGTCGGTCCTGTCTTTATCCGAAATGCTGGCTTTTATGGAAGTTTTGTGCGTGGAAGCTCTGGAGAAGTGAAATCTTGTTTCTTTTTGTTCGGTAAAGCGTTGTGTGAAAATGTTGTTTCTCTCCATCGGTTGTGTTTTGGCGCTGTCTGCCCCTTCAATCTTGTTCCCAAAGTGCCTCTCTCGGCAGCCCCTAGTGTCAGGCCTGCTTGGAAGGAAGGGACACAGAGTGCTTAGTCGGAAGCCTTGCTGATAGACATCGCTATCGTTCGTGGGTTGTTTTTCAGGCACAGAATCGGGAGGACTGGAGGAGGGGTGCCCTGGGGTGGGCCTTTTTTTCTTACGGGGCCCTCCCTGGGCCTTGCAGTGGGTAAGGGACCCACCTTCATGGCAGCGGTGAGGTTAGAGCTCAGGCCCTCGGGCTCCGAGGTTCTTGCCGGTCCTTCGCCTCCTTTCGGATGGCCTGTGGTCCCTGCGCTTGTGTGCAGTTCCTCAGCTCAGGACCTGCAGCAGTTGTCAGCAGTCTCAAGTCGGGGCAAAACTTGTCCCCCTGTGTGGACGACTCCTGTCTCCTGCGGCTCTAGGAGTCTTGAGATTTTCCAAACCCAGTGTCGTGGTGAGAGCGTTTGGGCGAGCTGGGCCGTGTGAATGTCGTTCTCTCCAAGAGGGCCTGGGCCCCGGCCTGACAGCGGGACATGGGTGGACGGTGCCACCCTGCTCCCGTGTGAGCAGCTTGCGGTTGGCAGTGTCAAGGCGCCCAGGGCGGGGTTGGCTGTGACCCAGCTCCCCGACCCTCCTGCCCACTCGAGGTCTCCCTTTCAGCATCGACACTCCTGGAGTCATCAGACGCGTGTCCCAGCTCTTCCACGAGCACCCCGACCTCATCGTGGGATTCAACGCCTTCCTGCCCCTCGGATACAGAATAGACATTCCCAAGAACGGCAAGATAAACATACAGTCGCCTCTGACAAGCCAGGTACGGTGGCTCCGGTCCTCGGGCCTTCTGCGTCCCTTCACGTCACTGTGGGGAACCGGCGTGCGACCTGCTCATCTTCTGGACCGGCACAGATCAGAGCAGGTGAAAGCTCGTGGGCAGCCTCCGCGTCCCCAGTGGCTGCGTGTGACACCCAGGGCAGGAGCAGGCTGGGTGCGGGTGGTGGAGCGTGCGCTTGGCCTCCCGGCCGCGTCTGTTAGTGAAGACGCAGCAAAGGTGTTGCCGCAGTCTGGGCCCAAGGTGAGCCAGGGGCCTGCCCGTCACCCTCGGTGCCACCTGCAGAAGACGGTGGAGCTCTGTGTGCTGTGAATAGCCGTCTTCATGGTTGGCGCTGTCAAGGTCATGGGCTCAGATCAGGCTTGGACCTTTGACACCTCTTTTTGGGGTGACAGCTTGCGGCCCTGCCTCTGTACCCCCTACCGCTGAAGCTCCCCGACCTTCTGAGAATAGGAAAGCCCATTTGTGTTGAACTTGGAGAAGTGCTGCTGCCTTTTTTTCTGTCTCAGCACGGTTGTCTCTTAGCCCCAGGTCTTTCCTGCCGGGTGTGTGTGTGTGTGTGTGTGTGTCTCCTGCCGGGTGTGTGTGTGTGTGTGTGTGTGTCTGGTGCGTTCTGGGACCTTCTGCAGCACCCGGGGCTTCCAGTGGCCAGATTGTCCCCTTGTCGTTGGCAGCCTTGCCATGGGGCTGGCGGCCAGAGCTGCCCCTGTGGCAAACCTGTGGTCTAAGCGACCCGCAAGTGCAGGAGGGCACGACTGAGCGGTCCAGTCGGTTGGCAGCTGGGTGTGTGGAGGAAAGCAGGAAGGCGATGGGAGGAGACCTCACCTCCCGGAGGAGGCTGCCACACAGCCCTCCTGTGCTCGGGCAAGGCAGCCCCGCTGCGTGGGCGCAGCTCCTGGGAGGCCCGCAGGTCCAGAGGGCACCCGGAAGCTCCTGGGCCCAGGGGCAAAGCGCGTCCTTCCTCGGAGGGAACAAGCAGTGCTCTCGCTGGGCTGCTGGGGAAGGTGGGCCTGGGAGGGAGAGCCAGCCTCCTCCGTGGGCAGATGTGGCTTTGTGGCTGTCTCCAGGCGGGCTGCGGGTCTCGGCGAGCTGGTGGTTGGATTCACGGTCTGTGGATAGCAGGGTCTCTGCCACTCCCACCTCTGGGCCACCCCGCAGGCTGGTGGCAGAGGGAGGGCTGACCAGGACTTCCTGCAGCGCCATGTGCCCCTGGTTCCCTCTGGGTGGCGCGGGCTGGCGGGGACTGGGACGACCCAGTGGCCACCGTGCCCCTGGCAGCAGACGCCCACTCGCCCACACGTGAGGCCCTGGGGACTCCGGAGACTGGATGTTCTCACTTTTAAACTGCAGCTCATTTGTTCTTTGCTCGTCTTGTGTGGTGGGAGGAGGTGGCCCTGGGCGTGGGGGGAAAGCGGGGGAGGCCGGGGCTGCGCCTCACAGCGTCGGCAAGTGCCCCTAGGACAGAGCACTCTGAGTGCCCAGGCCTGACGGCAGACGCAGCGCAAACCCGCGAGGATCAGGGCTCGGGGAAAGGGCGCCCCCTGCTGGCCTCTGAGTTGGTGCCCCAGGGGACCCAGTGACCAGCCTGTTGTGACCGTGCCTCCTGAGATGTGCCACCCTCCTCCGGTCGCACTCACACCACCCTGGGGGCCGTCGCATGCCTGTGATCCCAGCCCTCGGGGAGGCTGAGGCAGGAGGGTCGAGGATTTTACAATTTAGTGAGCTCCCGCCTCAAAACACAAAGTAGAAAGTGCTAGGTAGGGAGCTCAGTGTGAAGACCCTGGGTTCCGTCTCCAGCCCTGCGCGCGCACATGCAAAAGAAAAGGACAGCAAAGCTGGAGGAGCCCGTTTACACCCCGCCCCGCCTGCAGTCCTGGGAGGAGGGGCCGGGGAGAGGCAGGCGGGCAGTGGGCAGTGCACGCCACCCTGGGCTGAGGCAGGAGGGCCGCACAGAGAAAGGCCCGAGTGTCGTTCACTGTAGAGGCCCTGGTCCAGCCCCAGTCCTGCAAAAAGAAAGAAGGACGGTGGCCGGGCAGGACCGTGAGGGGCCCGTGTGCCGTCACCAAGACTTGGCAGGTGGGGAGTGGGCAGATGCCTTGGTGACGGTGCCGGGCCCGGGGACAGTGGCTGGGGAGCCAGGGGTGGGGCACAGAGCCGCTGTACCCCAGGGGGCCCTGAGGGTTGGGACAGTGGACGTGGCCGGGGCGGGGCCTGTGAGGACAGTGCAGATGGGGCCCGGGGCCGCCCTCTGGTGAGGGAGGCGGCATGTGCCGAGGGGGCTGGTGGCTCCGGAGGCGTCCCTCCCCCGTGGGCTGTGTGACATCGTGAGCAGGGGACAGGGACGCAGGCAGGGCTGTCCCAGAAGACCCCTCCCTGCGCACCTGCCTGGCCGCGTGCCGGCGCCACCGTCATCGACTCCAGCGCGGCCTCAGGTCTGGGGTCACCGTGGCACGGGCGTGGGAACGCGCCCTCCGGTGTCCAGGGTCCTCCCAGTGCGGCGTGGCCATCGCCACTAATTCCAGGCTTCCCGCCACCTCCAAACCAAGCCTGTCCGGCCTGCTCTGCTGTGTGTGTGTGTCCCCACCCCGCATCCGTGGGAGCGCAGCCACACGTCGCGTGGCCCACGTGGTCGAGGCGGTCTCGGCTACGTTGCACTCCGGCCCTGTGCCGGGCCCTGGCGGGCGTGTGCGTGGAGCGACACTCACAGACAGCCACAGGCTTCTGGAGTCCTCGGGCCCCGGGGCCACGGTGTCCCTGCACTGGGTGTGCGCTGCCCCCCTGCGCCCTGCCTGCCCCGGGCGGGCGCCGTCCCTGATGCTGGCTCAGCGAGGACTGCACAGCTGCCCAGCCCACAGGCTCCGTCCCCGCCGCAGACGGAGACCAGGGAGGGTAGCTCAGCGGAAGCTCAGAGCCTCAGTGTCTGGTCCTTTGTTTTGTTTTTTGTTTTGCGGTGCTGGGCCGCGGCCGGGGCCTCTTGCGCTCGAGGCCACGTTCTCCCGAGCTGCAGCCTGGCTCTGGTTTCCAGCTGCCGGCCCCTCAGCGACACAGGCAGCTGTGGGTGGGTGCCCACACGGGACAGGCGCTGAGTCGCCCGGATGGAGTGGATCTCCGGAGGGTGGCCCGGGCCCAGGTGAGGCAGCGCCTGGTCTCGGACCCCAGCACCCTGGCTATGGCGTGTGGGAGGCCTGGGTCCAGTCCCCGTGGGTGTCAGCTGCTCTGTCCACAGCGGGCCTTGGTGGCCATTGAGGACAGCACGGCCACAAGGAGGGCCGGGTGACATGTGCGGCGTCCTGGTCAGCAGCGGCCAGGCCGGGGTGTCGCTGTGTGAAGGGCTGACTGCACCCTAGGAGATTCGGGATGGAGGGCATGGGGTGAGACTTAGTGGACACTCGGGGTGGACTGGGCAGCTCACCCCTGCCCTCCAGGTCCCAGAGCCAGCCTGTGCCACATCTAATTTGAGAAACCAAACTTGGACGTGAGCGTGGTGGTGCAGGCCTATTGGCCCAGCTGTTCAGGAGGCTGAGGCAGGAGGATTGCAAGTTCAAGCTTAGCCTGGACAACTTACTAAGACGGTGTTTGGCAATAACAAACGATAAATAAACAGGGCCTTGCATGTGGCTCAGAGTGCTTGCCTGCAGTGTGGGAGCTGGGCTGGCCACCAGGGGAGAGCAGCCCTGGCTGCGCACACGCCCCAGCTGCTTTCCTAGACACTCAGTAACACTGTCCCTGCCCGTTGTCAGGAGAACTCGCACGGCCATGCCGACGGCGCGGAGGACTTCAGGCAGCAGCCGTCGTACAAGGAGGACAAGCCGCAGGTGCCTCTGGAGTCGGACTCCGTGGAGTTCAATAATGCCATCAGCTACGTGAACAAGATCAAGACCCGCTTCCTGGACCACCCCGAGATCTACAGGTCCTTCCTGGAGATCCTGCACACGTACCAGGTGGGCACTGTTTCTGCTTCCTGTCTGAGCCCACACGGGGCTGGGGTGACCCTGCTGCAGGCTGCCGTGCACTGTAGGCCAGCACTCCCACAGAGCTGCACCCCAGGCCTCTTTTTTTTGCATTGGTTTTGTTTGGGTTTTGAGACAGAGTCTTGCGCTGTATCCTAGACTGGGCTGGGACTTGTGATCCTCCTGCCTCGGCCTCCCCGAGTGCTGGGATCACAGCTGTGTGCCTATGTGCCCAGCTCTTTCAGTTTTTATTTTGAAACGGTGGCTTGTTAAGTTGCCCGGGCCAGCCTTGAGCTTTTGATCCTCTTGCCTCAGCTACCTGACTAGCAGGGATGATGGGTATGCACCACCACGCCTGGCTAGGGCTCACTTTTAAAGATGAAATCTAGCCCGGCCTGGTGGTGCACACCTGTCCTCCCAGCGCTCTGGGAGCCTGAGGCAGGAAGATCACAAGTTCGAGCCCATCCTAGACAGTTAGCGAGGCCCATTCGTGAGCTGCCGTCTGCCGGGCAGGGCAGCTCAGTGTGAAGGCCTTAGGCCCGGGCCACGCGGGTGAAACCGTGCGGGCTTGGTGCATCCAGCGCGGGCGGGCGGCTCCCAGCGCGTGCGCATTGGTGCTCGCTGGTGCGGCTCTGCTTGCAGCGCAGCCTTGCGGCAGCGGGAGAACAACACCAGCACCTCAGACTGGGGCGCGGCTGGCCGCAGGGCCGCTCTGCTCACTGTGCGAGGCCCCACGTCCCGCAGGGACCCAGGCTCCACGCCAGGCCGGCAAGGAGCACGGGACGCACGCCGCCTCCGCTGTCCCCGTGCCGGGTCCGCCCGGCAGACTGCCGTGGGCTGTGTGCGGCGCCCTGCGTGGGGCCGGGACGCATAGCCACTTAGCAGACAGCCTGGACTGCTTCTGAGGGTCTCCGGGCGCTCCCCGCTGTGCCTGGGGGCTGGTCCTGCCCGGGAGGGCCTCCGCTCCCCCGCCTGTCCCCCCGTGAGGAGCGAGGGTGCTCTCGGGCTGCTCAGGCCGAGTTTCTGGAGAGAGCGGCGGCCTGGCAGTGTCCCGCGTGTCCATCCCTGGAGCGCACAGCCTGTGTCCCGCCGACCTCTGGGGCAGGGTTGGCGGTGTCCTCTCCCGGGTGGTGCTGTGGGTGCCAGAGCCTCAGGCCTGCGTCCCTGGGGCCAGGGTGTGGCCCAGGCTTCATCCCAGCTCGGAGAACAAAATAAAGGACGCCCTGGAGCCCAGGACAGAGCTGGAACTGGGCGCAGGGCCCGGGCATGGCTGCTGCCCGGGTGCAACCTGCAGGGAGGGCTGGACACGGCTGCCCCGGCTCTGTGTCATCAGCGCGGCCGACGGGCAGACTGAAGCGTCAGCCTCGGGTTTGCAGGCCCCTTGCTGCCCTGTGACCCGGGCAGCACTGCCCCTTGCTGCTGTGCTGTGCCTGGGCAGCCGTCGGCCTCACACGCGCCCCTGTCACCACTGCAGAAGGAGCAGCTGCACACCAAGGGCCGGCCGTTCCGCGGCATGTCGGAGGAAGAGGTCTTCACGGAGGTGGCCAACCTCTTCCGTGGCCAGGAGGACCTGCTGTCCGAGTTCGGGCAGTTTCTGCCGGAGGCCAAGCGCTCGCTGGTGAGTCGGGCAGGCACAGGAGGTGGGGGAGGTGTGTGCGGCCTGGGCAGGCTCGCGCTGCAGCCCCCTCCCACGGCCAGGCGGCCGCCCTGCCTCTCCCTTCCGTCCCGTTCTTCTGACGGACCTGAGGTTCCTTGGCGAAGCGGGGCTGCTGGCAGTGTGATGCCGAACCGTTTCTGGTGCACGGCTCCGTGGCACTTGGTACGTCCACAGTGTGTGGCCGTCGCCTCTGTGGAGTTCTGGGGCATTAGTGGTTGCCAGAGGAGCCCTGACCCTGGAAACCACCGTCCACTTCCTGTCCCTGTGGAGTTGCTGGCCCTGAACACTTGCCCTCTGTGGGATCCCCCGCTGCATGGCCTTGTGTGTCCGGCTGCTGTGGCTCAGTGTCATGATCTGGAAGTTCATCTGTGTCACACCCGTGTCAGCCTCATTCCTTTTCACGGCCAAGTAATACTCCATGGTGTGGATGAGCCCTGTGTGTTGCTGCCTTCATCTGCTGCTGCATGTGCGTGCTTGTCTGGTCCTCTGGCTGCTAGGTGATACTGCTGTACAGTCGTGTACTTGCACCTGTCTGAAGGCCAGGTCCGGTTCTTTCTGCTTTATACCTAGAGTGGAACTGCTGAGTCATATGGTAACTTTGTATGTGGAGTGTTAGAGATTGGCCAGAGGGGCCGCTGAGCTGCATCCCCAGCCCTTTCCAGTTGCTTTGAGACAAGGTCTCATTGAGCTGCCTAGGTGGGCCTTGAACTTGGAACGCTCCTGCCTCAGCCTCTCAAGTAACTGGGGTGCAGGACATGCCGGTGCCCCTGGCTTGGTAACTGTGGGAAGAAGCCCGCCCTGTTTTCATAGCAGTCGCGCTGTTGTACAAGTGTGGCCCCCACCCCCCACCCCGTGCCTCTGTGCGCGCACACGTTTTCTCAGGATGGTGGCAGCGCACGGTACAGGACGTGTATCGCCGCCTTTCACGGGGCTCATCTGCTGAGCGTCTCTCTCCGTGCTTTTCTGCATCTGCTCTGGAGAAGCACCTGTTCCAGTCCTTGACAGTTTTTAAAATTGTCTTCGTCAAGCTGTGAGACTTCCTGCAATTCCAGCGCTGCAGTTTTTCAGCTGTGTGCGCTCCAGAACCTTCCCAGCGCCCTGGGTCTTCCTTGCACGTTCTCCTTAGGCTCCTGGACACACACTGGTGTTCTGTCCTGGCGCAGTTTGCTGACCTCGTTTTCCTGACATCACCCTTGCTTGTAGGCTCTGTCAGGAACCGTGGAGGTCACGCGGGTTCCCCTTCCCCCGTAACACGTGACAGTCCCAGCTCTCGTGCTGTAGGTCAGCTGCTTCCCCCAGCACAGGGTCTACACGCCTGCTCTGCCTCCCGCCTTTACTTTTTATTTTGAGATGCGGTCTCACCAAGGTGCTAGTTAAGTGCCTAGGGTGGGCTTGAACTCGGTCCTCCTGCCTCAGCCTCCCGTAGTGCCAGCATAGATGGGCACCACGGTGCCCGGCTTCGGTTCTGAGTGGAATTTGTTGGTGGCGTGAGGCAGGGTGCTTGTGGCAGTGCAGCTGTCCCCCGTGTGGAGGAGCCCGTCCCTTCCCGCAGAGCGGTCGCTGTGGCACTTGTCGGGCTGTGACAGCCCGGGCCTCCCTGAGCTCTCGGTTCAAACCTGTGGGTCTCTGTCCCTGCACTGGCCGGACACTGCTTTTTGCTCTTGAGTAGGATGGCAGCTGGGCTTTCTCTGTTCTTGCTTTGCTTTGCTTTGCTTTGCTTTGCTTTGTTTAGTGACCGGGTCTTGCTAGGCTGCCCTGGCCGGCCTTGAACCTGGACCGCTGGGCTAGAACCCAGGACGGGGCACATGCTCCCCAGCGAGCCCAACCTGTCCTGGTGTGTGGCCCGCTGCGTCCTTCTTTCTCCTGTGTCACGCCGGAGACACGTGACAGTGTGTGAGCCCATGTGTCCCCCAGGGAGCCGGGCTGACCCCGCCCACCCTGCCAGTGCTTCCGGCCCTTTGGATTCTTCTCTCGGCTGTGCCTGCAGCGCCACCCGGGCACCAGTCACCAGGACTGAGCAGCGTCCCTAGCAGGGACACGGCCTGGAAATGTGTGGGGCTGGGTCTCTGGGCCTCGTCTGCCCTGGGCCAAGCCTGCGCAGATAGTGGCGTCTCTGGCGCTGCCCTGGCCTGCGCAGGTGGAGCCTCAGCCGGGCTGGGGCGCAGCGCTTGTCTTGGCTGTGCGGGATCGGGGTGCAGAGCCGCGGGTTCCCGCAGCTGCATGTGGTGCAGCCCTGTGGCCGGGAGCCCTGGCCGCCTGGCCCTGCCGCTGAGTTTCAGGTCGCTGTCAGCGTGGGGGGCTCTGTCCGTGCTGGTGAAGAGCGCCGTCTCCCGTGCAGGGCGAGTGGGCCGCTCTCTGCACTGAGACCCCGCCGCACAGGCGCCGTGTGGAGTCTGGTGGCGTGAGCCCCGCGTGGCGGTGCCCGCCTGTGACACCGAGGCAGGAGGGTCGCTGCGAGCTCGAGTCCAACCTGGGCTCCACACCAAGGCACTGTCTCAAAAAACCAACAATAAACAGAGATGTGCAAAGGGCGGCAAAGGGAGACGAGCCACCCCCTGGGTCAGGAGCCAGTTCGCTTCCTCGGGGGCCTGGGCCGCAGTCCAAGCCCTGCGTACCGGGAGTCGCCGAGGCAGCGTGGGCAAGGGGCTGTGGCCAGTACGGCTCCCTTTGTGCAGCAAGCAGATGCAGCCTCAGCCAGGACGGCTGGGTTCACGGCCTGGCCAGGCGCCGCGCCGGTAGCCCCCGGTACATGGTCCGCGGGCATGTCCAGGCCTGGGGGCGCAGGAGCCCTGGCACCTGTCACGCTGTCCCTGTGCGCTTGGCTGGGATCCTCAGAGCGGGACGTCAGGCCTCCCAGGACAGCTGTGGCTTCGGAACGGCCCTTCGAGCGGGTTGGCTTTGAGAGCCGCGCTTGCGCAGGGCCAGGGCCGCTGGCTGCCGGCTGTCCTCGTGTGGGAGTCAGCGTCGGTGCGGGCTGCGGGTTTGAGTCACCGTCCTCGCGCGGGGCCGTGCCTGCGGCGGCCGCTCCTCTGCATGGCACGCGCTGTGCCTCCCTGTGCCTCCCTGTGCACCACCGGGGACTGAACCCAAGGCCTTCGCACGGAGCCGCGGCCCTGACTCTTCATCGTCTACTTTGAGGCGGGGTCTCATCGAGCTGTTGAGTCGGCCCGCTTAGGCTTGAGCTTGTGGCCCTCCCGCCTCGGCCTCCCCAAGTGCGGGGTCGCGGAGCCCCGCCGCGTCCGGCCCGGATGCTTACTTTGAAGCAGTCATGGTGTCCTGCGGGCTCTGCCCCTTTGGGCCTTTGCTGTCTGCTGTCCTCGCATGTGCTGCGCCAGTGGCCTGCGTCCCCAGCCCCGAGGCCTGCGGGAGGTGTCCGTGTCCAGGCGGGGAGGGCTGGGGACAGGGCTGAGTGGGGGACGCTGGCGCAAGCCCGCGTGCTGACGGAGAGCTGCCGGCCTGCCCCTCCCAGCACGGCACGCCCTGCTCGTGTGCCGCTGCCCGGCACAGGCGGCTCTGTCCCGAGCGCGTGGCCCGCTGACCCCCGTGTCCCCGCAGTTCACGGGCAGCGGGCCGTGCGAGGCGAGCGGCACCCCGAAGAGCGAGCACGAGAAGGGGCTGGAGCATGGCAAGAAGCGCTCGCGGCCCTCGCTGCTGCGGCCCGTGTCCGCGCCCGCCAAGGTAACGCCCGCCGTGCCCCTGGCTGCCCGCGGTCCCCCGGAGAGTCAGCCAGGAGCCGCAGCCACTCGCGGCCCTGACGCGGGCTCTCTCCGCAGAAGAAGGTGAAGCTGCGGGGCACCAAGGACCTGTCGCTGGCTGCGGTGGGCAAGTACGGCACGCTGCAGGAGTTCTCCTTCTTTGACAAGGTGAGGTGTGTCCCCTGCCCGCTGCCCTCGGGGACCTGCGCTGTCCCTCAGTGGCTTCCTGTGAGTGGGGCAGGGGTAGAGCACGGTGACCAGGTGGGGGGCCGGGTGGGGCCCGAGGACACACCCAGCCGCCTCTGCAGCCGTGGAGCGCAGCCCCGTGGTCTTTGTCCTCCGCAGGTGCGCCGGGTGCTGAAGAGCCAGGAGGTCTATGAGAACTTCCTGAGGTGCATTGCTCTCTTCAACCAGGAACTGGTGTCAGGGGCTGAGCTCCTGCAGCTTGTCAGCCCGTTCCTGGGGTGAGCGGTGCCCCCGAGTGGGACGGTGGGTTTGGAGCTGTCTCTGATCCCGTGTGGTGATGGGCTGCAGCGGCAAGGGCAGCTCCCCAGCAGCCTCGCGGGCGTGAGAGGAGCAGCTGGGCCCTGCAGTAGCTGGGCTGCGGAGCTGTGGTGCTCATCGGGGTGGAAGAGTCGGTGCGTTTCCCGCGCAGGTGTTTCCAGGCCGAGTGCCTGACCGCTCTCGCCCGGGGCCCTGCCCAGCCCAGGCTCCCGGCTCTGCCATGCCTCTGTCAGACCACCGCTTGCTTCAGCTCACAGAGCAGCGTCTGTGTGTGGGGGAGCCCCGGGCGGCCGGGCACACGTGTCCTGCAGCAGACGGCGGCGGGGTGGGGCGGAACCCGCGGGGTGGGGACGCGCTGGCCTGCAGCTGCCCCGTCTCCTAGGAAGTTCCCGGAGCTCTTCGCGCAGTTCAAGTCCTTCCTGGGTGTAAAGGAGCTGTCGTTCGCGCCACCGCTCAGCGAGCGCTCCGGGGACGGCGTGGGCCGAGAGATCGACTACGCGTCCTGCAAGCGCATCGGCTCCAGCTACCGCGCGCTGCCCAAGACCTACCAGCAGCCTCGCTGCAGCGGGAGGACGGCCATCTGCAAGGAGGTGGCGCGGCTGGGTGGGCACGGTGGGGGTGGCTTGGGGTCCCTGGTGTCTGCAGGCCCCGGTGCGGGGCTGGCGGGGCCGTGGGGCTGCGTACCCTGTGGCTTCTGGTGTGTCAGGTGGGCTGCCTCCTTCCACGCAGACCTGGACTGATCCCGGCCAGGACCCCGCTGTGCCTCGAGGTCGCTGTCCTCGGTGAGGCAGGGTGTGACCGTTGGAGGTTTTCCCCGGGTTTGTGGGCCGTTACGACTGCACCTCCAGGGGTCAGCAGAACTGCGAGCCATGCCTGGCCCACCACCTGTGGGTGTAAAGAAAGTCTGCGCACGGCCCTGCCATGCACCACGGCCACAGAGTTGCATATCCGAGCCTGATTGCTCACGAACCCGGCTCTCGTGGCCAGGGCCTTGTGTGGGGAGCTCGCCGTCCCAGGCCGGGATTGTGTCACTCAGCCAGGGTCTTGGTGTCCCCCTAAACCCCCCCACAGTTCACTTTCCTGTCGGTGTGACCAGGCAGAGCCCGTGCGGTCAGTGACACTGCAGTCCTTGCGTCCCCACTGAAGGGCAGCTGCCGACTCACCCCTCCACGCAGGTGCTGAACGACACCTGGGTCTCCTTCCCCTCCTGGTCAGAGGACTCCACCTTCGTCAGCTCCAAGAAGACACCGTACGAGGAGCAGCTGCACCGCTGTGAGGACGAGCGGTTCGAGGTGTGTGCACGGCTGCATCTGTCCCCAGGGCAAGCAGGTCCCAGCCTGGGACATCCTATCTTCCGTCTGGCACAGCGACCAGGCACGGTGGTGCACACCCATTATCCCAACTACTCAGGAGGCTGAGGCAGGAGGGTCACAGGTTCAAGTCCAGCCTGGGCCACTTAGCGAGACCCTGTCTCAAGACAAAAAACAAGAGCCGAGGGTGTAGCGCAGTGGTGAGCACCTGCCTAGTGGGTGCAAGGGCCCGAGTCTCATTCTTAGCACTACAAAAAAGTAGTTAAAATGAAGTTAGCTTTATATTTTTCATTGGAATTTTGAGTGAGGTAGCAATTCAATATAGTGTAAAAATAACTGAGTCCTGGGTGTCTTTCCTAGGGGCAGTGATGTCATTTAGGACTAGCACCAACTGGGCACACTGGGGACATATAATCCCAGCAGCTGGGAGGCTGAGGCAGGAGGGTTGCCGTGAGTTCAAAGCCAACCTGAACTACATGCAAGACCGTTTCAGAAATACAAGTAGAACTCTAGCATGGTGTCACAGCCAAGGTACTGACACAGACATCCCCAGTCTCCTTCCCATCTCAGGAACAGGGTCTCAGTTGGCTTAGTGCCCTGGATGGGCTGGTCTGGGGGTCCTCCACCCTTGGCGGCCCAGCATACTAGGATCACAGCTGTGTCCCCAGTACCCGGCTTTGTCGGGATAATAGATGGCCAGCAGAGGGGCATTGGCCCACGGTTCTGGAAACGCGGAAGTCCAAGGTGAAAGGCGGTGCCTGGCACAGGCCAGGCATGGGGGCGCGCTCAGCCCTCACGCAGAGCCCCGGCGAGCGTGCTGCCCATGGGAACCTGGCTGCTGGCAGGGCCGGGCGCGGAGGGGGTGGCAGACGCACGCACGTGTGTGTCCCGCCTCCCCGTGTCCTTGTGCTGCCAAGCAGCTGAGCAAACGCGGTCAGCACTGCATCCCCAGGGGCTGAGGTCGCTGAGCCTGCCCTGCTGCCCCGCGCCTGGCCCCGCTGTGCCCTGGGGCCAACCCCTCCCTCCCCGCAGCTGGACGTGGTCCTGGAGACGAACCTGGCCACCATCCGAGTGCTGGAGAGCGTGCAGAAGAAGCTGTCGCGCATGGCGCCGGAGGACCAGGAGCGCTTCCGGCTGGACGACGCGCTGGGCGGCACGTCCGAGGTGATCCAGCGGCGTGCCATCCACCGCATCTACGGGGACAAGGCCCCCGAGATCATCGAGAGCCTCAAGAAGAACCCCGTTGCTGCTGTGCCTGTCGTTCTGAAGAGGTGCCGTCCTCCAGGGCCGCCCGCTGTCGCAGCGGAGCCGTGTCGTCTCGGGTTGGGATGAGACACAGTCTGTGTTCAGTGCAGCTGGGCGTGATAGCACATGCCCGTCATCCCAGCACTGGGAGGCTGAGGCAGGAGGATTGCCACTAGGTCAAGGCCAGCTTGGGCAGTTTAGAGAGACTGGCTCAACAGAACAAAAACAATTTGGATAGGTATGCAGAGACGTGCAGGGCTGGTTCTGGCTCTCTTACAACATGAGTGGGCTGGGCTTGTGGCCACGCAGTGTCCTCTCAGCTACTCTGGAGGCTTGGGTAGACGTGACTGTCGGTGCCACGTGCCCTGCTGTTTGCCTCAGGACTGCCCTGTGCCAGGGCATGGTGTTCCGTACGTGACAGCAGGGCGGCACTGCTGGGCCCCAGGCCATGGAGCTGGGCGGGGTGGCTGCAGGGCACTGCTCTTGGGCTCCAGGTGTAACTGCAGCACAGAGCAGGGAGAGGGAGGAGCTGCAGGCCCTGCCCACTGTTCCGGGCAGCTTGACACCTTTGGGCTTGAGCCCAGGCCTCCATCTGAGCGGCATTCCCAGCCCCTTTTTGTTCTGAGACCATGTCTCGTAAGTCACTAAGTTTCCAGAATGGGCATGAACTAGAGCTCCTCCTGCCTCAGCCTCCCGGAAAAGGGCGCCAGCACCCTGCTTCCTTTTCGTGTTCAGCCCCACTCTGGTGCCCACTGTCACATGAGGGGGTGCTGGGCCCCCCTGAGCCCCTCTCGCCCCCCTGCCGCAGGCTGAAGGCCAAGGAAGAGGAGTGGCGCGAGGCGCAGCAGGGCTTCAACAAGGTGTGGCGCGAGCAGTACGAGAAGGCCTACCTCAAGTCGCTGGACCACCAGGCTGTGAACTTCAAGCAGAACGACACCAAGGCGCTGCGCTCCAAGAGCCTGCTGAACGAGATCGAGAGCGTGTACGACGAGGTGGGCGCCGCGGCCCGTGGTGACTCTGGCTGGCGCCTTTCTCTGGCCAGGCCCAGCCAGTGACCTTACCCTAGGGGAGACCGCAGCAGAGGCCAGGGCTGGGCACAGGGTCGTGAGGGGCGGCTGTGGGGCCGGGGCAGGCACTTGGCAGGGGTAGCGGGCGGCAACAGCCCTGGGACAGTGGCTGCAGCTCTGGGAAGGGGGGGCTGTCCCCAGGGCGGGCCCTGCCAGGGGCAGTACTCCCCTGGAGCTGGAGGGCAGCCGTCCTCGGGAGGCAGGGAGGCCCCTGCCGGAGACAGCATGGGGATCGGCTCGGCCCACGGCGAGGCCAGGGCCCCTGGGCAGCAGCCCGAGCCTTCCTTGTGGCCTTGGCTCCGCCTGGAGTCTGCGCCTCCGCCTTGGCTGCCGCCCTTGGTGCTGGGGTGTGGGCGGGGCCGCACTGCTCACCCGCAGCCTTGTGCACGCTGCTGGAGACAGCCTCGCACCGCTGCCCAGGCTGGGTCCGGGCTCGCCGCGCTCCTGCCTGGCCTCCCCCGTGCTGGGATGACAGGCGGCGCTGCGTGCCCAGGTCACAGTGGCCTTTGAGCATGTGTACAGTGTGATAAGTGGGGGACCCGGGAGCCAGGGGCCTGGCTCGCCTGCAGTCTGCTCCCCGGGACACCGGCCTGCAGGAGCCCCGCTTGGGCTCTACGGCTGTGTGTGAGGGGGGCCTGGTGTCTAGGGGGCTGCAGGGAGCCTTGTGCAGCAAGCCGAGGTTCCAGCCCCGGGGGTGCCGGCCTTGGAGGCCCCGGCTGCCCACTTCTGGGATGTCTGAGGCCCGTGGCACCCGCCCAAGAGCCTGCTGAGCCCCAGTGCCTACTGGGCCCTTGCACCCCGGCAGCCAGGCGCAGCGCGGGGCCGCAGGCGGCGGCGTGGCCGAGGGAGGCTCGGGACGAGAGTCCTCTGTGGGGCGCCGTGCAGCCCAGCGGTAGCGAGGGGCCCGTGAGGCCTGCTGGCGCCGGGCCGGTGCCTCTCTGCAGCTGGCCGGGCGCAGTGTCAGCTGTGACTCTCCCACCCGTGCTGGAGCGCCCGGGGGCGGCTCCGGGCTGCGGCAGCCGGGCGAGCGCGTCTGTCCCGGCCCGTGCAGCCTGTCCCGTCCCGCAGCACCAGGAGCAGCACTCGGAGGGCCGCGGCGCGCCGGCCAGCGAGCCGCACCTCATCTTCGCGTACGAGGACCGGCAGATCCTGGAGGACGCGGCGGCGCTCATCAGCTACTACGTGAAGCGGCAGCCGGCCATCCAGAAGGAGGACCAGGCCACCATCCAGCAGCTGCTGCACCGCTTCCTGCCCGGCCTCTTCTCGCAGCAGCAGCCCGAGCCCCGCGCCTCCGACGACTCGGCCGATGAGGGCGGCGCGGCCGCGGACCCTGGCAGCGGGGCCGGCACGCGGAAGAGGTCGGGGCCCGGGCCGCAGGGCTGCGGCTCCGAGGACAAGGACAAGGACAAGGGGGCCCCGGCGGACGCGCCGGCCCCCGAGCAGCCCCCGCCGCCGCCGGCCCTGGACGACGTGTACAGCCTGTTCTTCGCCAACAACAACTGGTACTTCTTCCTGCGGCTGCACCAGACGCTGTGCGCGCGGCTGCTGCGCATCTACCGGCAGGCGCAGGCGCAGCTGCTGGAGCACCGGCGCGAGGAGGAGCGCGCGCAGCTGCTGTGCGGCGGCCGGCGCGAGAAGGGCAGCGACCCCGCCATGGAGCTGCGCCTCAAGCAGCCCAGTAAGCGCTGGGGGCGGGCGCTGGCCATGGCACACGGCTCCCACCTGCGTCCCAGCGACTCCCGGGGCTGAGGTGGGAGGGTCACGGACCGTCCTGTCGGTGGTTTAGCAAGTCCTGCCTCAAAGCAAAACGGAAGCAGGGAACAGGTGTCATCCCACCTGTCAGCCCAGCGCCCAGGAGGCTGAGGCAGGAGGATTGCTGGGAGTTGAAGGCCAGCCTGGGCTCCTAGTATGACCGTGTCTCCAGAAGAAGGGGCGGCTGAGGGTGCAGCCCTGGGCTCTTCCCAGGCCCGAGGAGGAGGAGGCCGGCCGCACCGGGCATCTGTGGGCCTTACTCTGCAGTACAGTTGGCCTCAGGCCTGTGGTCCGCCCCGGGACCCACCCTGCGCGCGGGGAGCAGGCAGAAAGCCCAGGTCATCCCGGTCGCAGTGCAAGGCCTCCTGCTCCCGTCCCTGAGCAGCACGGGCACCTGGGACCGTGCTCTCCGCGGGTGCATAGGGCCTGAGCGTTTGGGAGCCCGGCCCCTGCAGGTCGGAGGCGCAGCACACCCGTGCCAAGCCTGTTGTGGGTAGCAGGTTTCAAGGCAGCCACCTCGGGGCAGGGCTGCTTGCGGCCCCAGCTGGAGGAGGGACCAGGCGCTGGGTTCCCGCACTGTCGTGCCGGCCGGGAGATGTGTTGCCGCGGTGCCTTTGTCCTTTGTCGCCGCCCGGCCGAGTGCCAGCCGCTCCGCCAGTTGGGCCCCCCACGTGTGCGCATGACAGCCAGGGAGGGCCCGGGAGGGGCGGCCTGTCGGGAGCCCAGGCCTGCACTCAGCGCGCTGCCCCCCAGGTGAGGTGGAGCTGGAGGAGTACTATCCGGCCTTCCTGGACATGGTGCGCAGCCTGCTGGAGGGCAGCATTGACCCCACGCAGTACGAGGACACGCTGCGGGAGATGTTCACCATCCACGCCTACGTCGGCTTCACCATGGACAAACTGGTGCAGAACATCGCCCGCCAGGTGAGGGCGGGGCGGGCCGGGGCAGAGTCAAGGGGCCGGACCAATGGGCGAGTGGGTGGCCCTTCCGGCCCCGCCCTCCCTGCCTTGCCTGTGGGCGTGGGCTTTGGAGACCCTCACCCTTACCCTGACCCTTCCTGGATTCCTGCTCCAGGAAGCCGGCCCCGTGGCCAGCACACAGACCTCACCTTTTTAAAAACGAAATTGTTGTAACAAAATCTACCTGTAGATTGTAGCCTGGCAAGGCGGGGCACACTTGTGTTCCCAGGGCTCTGGGAGGCTGAGGCAGGATGATCACAAAATTGAACCCAGCCTGGCAGGTTAGTAAGACCCTGTCCCAAAATGTTAAGAAGGCCGGGATGCAGCTCAGCGCAGAGGCCTGGGTCCCTCCTGGGCTTTCAGAAGGGCACAGACAGGGACTTTGTGAGCATCTGAACCCAAACTCCCACACACCCGCGCTGCAGAGAGCAGACCTCGCGTGGCTGACTAGGGGTGGGAGCTGGGGAGTTCCGTGTGTCGCGTTCAGAGTTATTAACGGTTGCGTGTGCTGTGCGTGTGGGAAACAGGGCGGGTTCTAGGTTTACCCTGGGCCCTGCCCCAGACGCCCGTTACATGTGTGCAGATGTCCGGGAGATGGAAACCAGCTCCCGACCCAGAGGGCTGTGGTCTGGGCGGCGGGGCAGGGACACGCAGCCCGTCCGTCCAGGCTGGTGTGCAGTCACCGCCTCCCCCAGAGACTGTCACCAAGTGAGGCCCGCGCCCCGCTCGGTACCCCACTCCCTGGCGTCTGCGTTTGCCTGTCGGGATACTTCCCATCAGCGGAGTCAGGGAAGACGAAGTTTGTGTCAGGCGACAGTCACAGCACCATGCTTCCAGAGCTCACACGCAGGGTGGCCTGGGCCAGAGCCGCCTCCCTCTTCAGGGCTTCGTAATATTCTGTTGTACTGAGGGTGTGTTGTGGGATAGCTGTGCTGAGTCCTTGTGTGGACGCGGACGGTGCCGCCCTGGACGTCAGTGTGAGCTTTGCACGGGGTCCCAGGGGTGACCCTCCAGGTGCGCATGCTGGAGCTGCGTTGCCGTGAGCCGTAGTTTCCTAGTGGCGGCCCAGTGGTGCGGGTGGTGTTGGCAAGGGACATGGGCCACGCACAGTGGGAGCCCCGAGGGTGGCGTGGCCTGGCATGAGGCCACCTGGCCCCCCCGGAGCACTGCTGTCGTGACTTCCGTTTCCTGCTCGTCAAGTGGGGCGTCCTGTGACGAGAGCGGAGGGCCGGGATAAGCAGTATCGCCGCTGTCGCGCTGCGCTGAGCCTGGAGGGCGCTTCCTTCCGGCCCGGCTCCCGCGGCCCCTGCTGTGAGGCCTCGGGCCCACCCCCCTGCCGCCAGGGCTCGGCGTGGAGCTGCCATCTGTCCCGGGCCCGGGGAGGGCATGCTGCTGCCTGCGTAGTCGTGCGGCGTGGGCCGCCTCTGGGGCTCTGGTGGTGGGCCGCAGGGCACACAGGGCTGCTGCTGGGGGCGGAGAGGCCTTGGCACTGGGGTGCTGGCCAGGCTGGGCACTGGAATCGGTGCTCAGAAACGACCCTCCCCGGCCCCTGCCCCGGGCCCCGCGAGCAGGAGTGGCAGCACGGTGGCCGTGCTGCCTGGCATCCGCCCCGCCCTGCTGCTGCCCCCTCAGCACTGGCAGCCATGGTGCGGGCAGCTGTCGGGTCCACGCGCGGCCGCTGCGGCCGTGTTTGTTCAGCAGAGCCACAGCAGGCGCTGCCTGTCACCCGACGCGGGTCGGTGTGGGGGCCCAGGGGGTCTCACTGTCCCGGGGGCTCTGACACGGCCCAGCTGACCTGAGGCCTGGCTTCCTCCGAAACGGGGTGAGCAGGATGCCCGAGCCCCAGTCCAGCACGTCAGGCGGGGACTGTGCCAGGGAAGACCGTGTCTTGGGGACACCCCCCGGCCATCTCCTTCGGTGCCATGTGGGCTGCTCTTCAGGCCTGCTCCCGTTCCGTCTGGTCTGCTTGCCTGGTCTCAGGTACTCAGGCCTGGTCTGGTTTGGCTCTGTCTGTTTTGATCCAGTCTGGCCTGGTCTCGTCTGGTTTGCTGTGGTCAGGTTGGGTTCAGTATGGTGTGGTCCGGTTTGTTGTCTGAACCGGTGCAGGGCAGTCTGGGCCAGTTCAGGCAGTCTGGGGCAGTTTCAAGCAGCGTAAACTAATTATGGACAGTCTGAACTGGTTCTGGCAGGCCTGAGCCAGCTCAGCCAGTCTGGGCAGGTTCCGTGTGGTCTGAGCATGTTCAGTGTGGCCTGGTCTGGCCTGGTCTGGTCGGGTCCACTCCACCCAGGCTGACCCGGCCCAGAGTGGCCGTGGTGTGGCCCGTGCCCGTGGCCCAGCCCCTCAGGCCCGCGGCCTTGTCCCGCAGCTGCACCACCTGGTGAGCGACGACGTGTGCCTGAAGGTGGCCGAGCTGTACCTGAGCGAGAGGAAGCGCGGCGCGGCGGGCGGGAACCTGGCATCCCGCTGCGTGCGCGCGGCCCGCGAGACGAGCTACCAGTGGAAGGCGGAGCGCTGCATGGCGGACGAGAACTGCTTCAAGGTGAGTCGGCCGCCGGCACCCGCACGGGCCGCAGGGGCGCGGCGGTGGCTTCAGCCTGTCCCCGCCCCGCCAGGTGATGTTCCTGCAGCGCAAGGGCCAGGTGATCATGACCATCGAGCTGCTGGACACCGAGGAGGCGCAGACGGAGGACCCCGTGGAGGTGCAGGTGGGACACGGGGCGGGGACACTGAGCCCGCCGGGCCCCTCAGCCTCCTGGTGGGGACGTGGCTCTGCCCCCAGCCTGGGACCTCCGTGCTCTGTGCCCGCCCCTCAGCACCAGGGCGCCTCGGCCGGCCCCGCCCATCACTGCGTCCTGTGCGCTCCCCTGCGGTGGCGGTGAGACACGGGCCGAGGTGTGCCGGGCCCTCCCAGAGGCGCCCAGGGCTCCGCGCAGCGCCGTGTCCTGCGCCGTCTGCCGCGGCCTCCGCCACCTCTGAGTGCAGGGCGCACAGCTGTGCTCCTGGGCAAGGGTGTGTGCCTGCTTGGGCGCGTGTACGTGTGTCATGTGTGCACACACGCGTGTGTCACTCAGCGAGCCCGGCCACCTGCGGGGCCTGGGGCTGCCCTGACGAGTGACCAGGTCGGGGCACAGCCACACCGCCCCTGGGCTGGGCTCTCCCCGCCGTCCTGGCCCCTGTCCCTCGTGTCACCCCTGCGTGTCTGCCGTCCTGGGACGCTGGTCACGGGGTGGAGGCCTGTCCTCCTCGGTGGTGACTTAGTTCTGGCTCAATGACCCCCCCAGAGACCCTAGCTCCGTGAGGTCATACGCCAGGTGCCAGGGCCCAGGATGGGGCTGTAGACACAGCAGTGACTTCGATGTCAGCCCAAAGCCCCTGTGTGCTGGGACCCCTCAGCCCCAGGAGAAGCAGCAGTTGCCTCCCACACTTAAACCCTCCTGGGAGCCCAAGTCTGTGAACTTAGTAGGGGCTGCCGGGTAGGACGGCCACACCCCTGGTCCTACTACTCTGGGAGGCTGAGGCAGGAGAATCCTAGGTTCGGTCCAGCCTGGGCAACTTTGTAACACCTTGTCTCAGAAAAGGGCTGGAGCTGGAGTTCAGGGCAGGGGTCAGGGGTTCCACCCCCAGTAATGGGGAGAAAAGTGCCTGTGGCTGCACATTTTGCCTGAGTGAAAGCCACCCAGGTGTGGGACGCGCTGAGCTGCTTTAGGTTATTTTGTGACAGGGCCTGTGTTGCTAAGTTGCCTGGTATGGGTGGAGCTTGGGATTTTCCTGCCTCAGCCTCCCAGTAGCTGTACACATCTGTACCCCTGTGCTCGGCTTCTGCATTACTCCTGCCCGTGTCCTGGCATCCACGCCTGCTCCTTGCCACCCCCGACCCTGCTGTCTAAGCAGCGCCCTCCCACGTGAAGTCCGTCGGGGAGGGGCCCAGGATGGAGGGAGGAGGCTGGGCCTGGACGTGCCGAGCTCAGCAGCACGCAGCCCGGTCGAGGGCCTCGTGTGGGGCCGTCCTTGTAGGGGCTGTGGTCCAGTGCCCCGAAGCGTGCCCCTGCAAACTGCTGGCTGTGCTGGGGCGGGCGCAGCCCAAGCACCCGGTGACACCTGTGCCCGCTCCCCAGCACCTGGCCCGCTATGTGGAGCAGTACGTGGGGACGGAGGGCTCCTCTGGCTCGCCCGCCGAGGGCTTCCTGCTGAAGCCCGTGTTCCTGCAGAGGTGAGGCGGGGCGGCCGGGGAGGGCCCTGCGGGTCTGCTCCCCTGCCAGGATGGACCACCCCAGCATGCCTGCTGGAGCACGTTCTTCTGTCTGCACCCACCCAGGAACCTGCGCAAGTTCCGGCGCTGGCAGTGCGAGCAGGTGCGCGCCCTGCGCGGCGAGGCCAAGGGCCCCTGGCGGCGGCTGGTGGGCGTGGAGAGCGCGTGCGACGTGGACTGCCGCTTCAAGCTCGGCACGCACAAGATGGTGTTCATCGTCAACTCCGAGGACTACATGTACCGCCGCGGCACGCTCGGCCGCGCCAAGCAGGTGCGCGGGGCCCCGAGCCGCCCTGGGCCGGGGGG
>NW_004955524.1:1042402-1050699 GCF_000276665.1 Chinchilla lanigera | reverse complement strand
GCCCGCGCCCGGGACCCAGAGCCCTGCCTGCCCCCCTCCCGCAGGTGCAGCCCCTGGTGCTGCTGCGCCGCCACCAGCACTTCGGGGAGTGGCACAGCCGCTGGCTGGAGGACCACGTGACGGGCGAGGCGGCCGGGCTGGTGCAGGACTGGCTGATGGGCGAGGAGGACGAGGACATGGTGCCCTGCAAGACGCTGTGCGAGACCGCCACCGTGCACGGCCTGCCCGTCACCCGCTACCGCGTGCAGTACAGCCGCCGCCCCGCCTCGCCCTGAGCCCTGAGCGCGGCCTCCCCGCCCCTCAGCTCCCGGGCCGGGCTGCGGGAGGGCGGGGGCCGCGGCTTGGGCGCTGAGCCTTTGCCCAGCACCCGAGGGGTCACTGGGACCCAGCCGCTGTGCCTCGGGCTCGGTCACTGGGCGGGAAGCCCTGGGGGAACAGGCCGCCCGCAGCCTTGCCCCCAACGCACACGTTTATTTCTCTCGCACGTTGTGGGCGCAGCTCGAGCAGCAGCGGGGCCCCGGCCTCCTCGCCTCTGCCAGGCCAGGCCTGGGTCACTCGGTGTGTGAGGGGGCCCTGCCACTGCCACCCAGGGCCCAGGGTGACGGGGGTTGGGCCCTGTGCGCAGCCCCTTCCCCGCAGAGCCGTGCCAAACTGGGTGCCCGCGGCCCCCCAGGTCACCTCGGGCGCCCCTCCTGTGTGGGATGCGGGCGGGCGGGGACGCGGGCGATGCCGAGCCCCGCATGCTTCTCGGGAGCCTGTTCGTTCTGAGAATTTCTGTTCTGGCCTTGATCTCCCTTCGCAGCTGTTTTGAATGTAGTTTTCCTTTTCTATTTATTTGCACATTAAAGTTAAAAACTAAATATTAATGCAAAGCAGAAGCTCCAGGAGTCATTGCCTGGGAGAAAGCGGCCGCTTCTCAGCGCAAGAGCTATGCCCACGGCAGCCCGGGTCCCCTTCCCAGGGCGTCCCTGGCCCTGTGCCCCGCTGCCTCCAAGGCTGAGGAACTGCGTCTTCCAGAATGTTCCTCCCAGTCCTGCCTTCTGGAACATTCCTTCCCATTCTGCCTCTGAGAACGTTCCACCCCACTCTGACTTCCAGAATATTCCTCCGTCATGCCTTCCAGAATGTTCCTGTCCCTTTTGCCTTCTAGAACATTCCAGTTCTGTGGTCACAGGAGGAACTTCACCCTCTTCCCTCAAGTGCTGTGCATGGGGCGGTCTGGGCGGGCACAATGACACACATCACAGTCGCCACCCCACACTCTCCAGCTACCCCCGGTCCCCATTCGCCTCCCGGGCTGGCACGTGGGGCTGCTGTCGTCCCGGCTCCTGTCTCGGCTCCTGTCCCGGCCCGGCCTCTCCCAGCGGGACAGGCTGGGCCGGTGTCCGACTGGCCTGGCCCTCTCCTGGCGGACATGTCCTGCAGAGTCCCCGAGGAGGCAGTGCAAGTCTGGAGAGCGGCTCCCCTGCTGTCCCCAGCCCAGGGCGGGGCTGTGCGGCAGGAGCCACCAGCCAGGGGCAGCTGCGCCCGGACCAGCAGGGAGTGCCTGGGAACACGAGGGTCACCGTGCCATGGAAACATGGTCCTGGAGGCTGGCTCTGGCCACCTCAGTGTGAGCCCTGGCTTCCACCCCTTGCACCCGCAAAATAAAGATCTTAAGCCAGGGGTGGTGACATACCTTTGCAATCCCAGCCTTAGGAGGCTGAGGCAGGAGGATCACTGGAAGTTCAAGACCAGCCTGAATGACATGGCGAGACCCTGTCTCAAAAGGTGTGAGGCAGGTTTTCCAGAGCCCTTCGCAGGTGGCCTTGTCAGAGGGACCGTGCTAGTGACAGTAGTATGGGTTCAGTCAGGCCAGGATGGGGCGGGGTGGGCTTTGAGTCTACCCACAGAAGGCACGCGGCCCCTGCAGGCTCAGCGGCCACTGCGGCTCGGCCCAGCTGCCTTCCTGCATGTTCTACCTAGCACAAAGTCTCAACAAAATGCACATGTTATGGGATGTGCCTGTCAGCCCAGCACTGGGGAGGCTGAAACGGCAGGATCTCAAGTTCAAGTCCAGCCTGGGCAATTTAGCCAGGCCCTGTCTCAAAAGATACAGAGGGCTGGGGATGGGTGGAGCTCAGTATGGAGCCCCTGGGTTCCATCCCCAGGATGAGTTGTGAAATGCTCGTGATGTCCACCGCTTTAACCATCCCTAAGTGCACATTGTGGGATGAGCATGTTCTCACCATGTCGGCAGCGGGGGGAGGCAGGCTTCTGCAGGACGCTGACGCCCCAGCCCTGCTCAGCACCGGCATGCCCAGGGCGGGCCGGAGGGGCTGTGGCCAAGGCGCGCCCTCCCCTTGTCCCTAGAACGCCACGGCTCCAGCCCACATAAACATTGCCTCCAGGTCGCCGCCTCTGCGTGCGTCAGTTTCCTCCCTTTTTAAGGCCAATCCTTTGGCTTTCCTTTAAAAAAGGAAACAAGCAGTTGCCGTGGGAGGAAGCCATGAGGCTGGCGAGGGGACAGTGGCCTGGTCCCCCCGGAACCAGCTGTGCCCACCCACGGGGGTGACACCACAGTCCCCACGGGTGACCCGCACCCTTGCTCTGGAGTCTGTCCCCGGTGTCACGAAGCTGCCCTGGCAAGGGGCCAGGCGGCCTCCTGTGCGTGTTTCTGGCCCAATTCTGATCCCGAACCCTTGGGTCTTGAGGCGCAGCCCGTGATGGCCGATGCGCCCTGCTGGCGTCCCAAACTTTGGTGTCTGCAGGGCACCACTCCCACCCTGGGGTGGTGCCCCCGGCCCAGACCCCGGAGGGCCTGGGACAGTGCGGCCTCTTCCTGGCCGTCTCCCGCATGTAGCGGGAGTAGGGCTGGAGCAGGAAATGACCACTCGGGAACTCCGCCCTTAGTTTCTGTCACTGTCGGGGGCCCGGCCTGGCCACCTGCCCGGAAAGTCCCTGTGGTCACCCAGGGGAGGCCAGAGGTGCTGGAGAATCCGCTCTGCCCTGCCGGGCCTGAGGGACATCAGAGGGACATCGGGACTTGGCCACACGCCCTCCCACGGGCTCACTGGCTGGTGGGCCTCCCTGTGGCCTTGGGGACCAGGCCCCTGCCGCCACGTTATCTCTGCACACGCTCCGGAACCCAGGCCAGGGTGACGAGGCAGGAAGCCACGGCCACAGCGCGGCACGGAGGGCAGCATGCGGGGGGCCCTGCTGTGGCTGCCGGCGCTGGGGCTCAGCCTGGTGGGCAGCGCCCCAACCCCCAGCGTCTACGATGAGGACGACGGTGAGTGGCCCAGCCCTCGTGGGTGGGGGATGTCCGTGACAAGCTGGGGACTGTGCCTGAAAGGAGCGGGGTGCGGCACGGACCCCCGGGCCAACCTGCCGTCACTCTGACCCCCGGCATGGGCCTCATCCCTCCGTGTCACCAGCCAGCTCCGCGGCACCCACCCGGGCCGTGAGTGGGCAGGCGGTGACATCTCAGTGTGGTACCGCGGGGCAGGGTGGGGCAGACGGCTCTCCCGTCCCTGAGCTGTGCCCCTCTCCCCGCAGCAGGCACGCTGGGGCCCTGGGCCGGGCCTGAGGCGGTGAGGACCCCGCAGCAGGCAGCCCCACGCAGCTTCCCGGGCCAGGCCTGCGCCAATGACAGTGACGTGCTGGTGCTCACGCACAGCTCGCGGGCGCTGCTGCTGGGCTGGGTGCCCACGCGGCTGGTGCCCGCGCTGTACGTGCTGTCGCTGGCCATCGGGCTGCCGGCCAACGCGCTGGCGCTCTGGGTGCTGGCCACACGCAGCCCGCGGCTGCCGGCCACCGCACTGCTCATGAACCTGGCGGCTGCTGACCTGCTGCTGGGCCTGGCACTGCCACCGCGCCTCGCCTACCACCTGCGTGGCCAGCGCTGGCCTCTCGGGGAGGCAGCCTGCCGCGTGTCCACAGTTGCCCTCTACGGCCACATGCACGCCGCAGCGCTGCTGCTGGCTGCCGTCAGCCTGGACCGCTACCTGGCGCTGGTGCACCCGCTGCGTGCCCGGGCCCTCCGCGGACGCCGCCTGGCCGCTGGGCTCTGCGCGGGTGCCTGGCTGGTGGCCGCTGTGCTGGCCACGCCGCTGGCCCTACGGCAGCAGACCTTCCGCCTGGCGGACTCCGACCACCTGCTGTGTCACGACGCGCTGCCCCTGGCCACCCAGATGTCCTTCTGGCGGCCCGTGTTCATCTGCCTGGCGGTGCTCGGCTGCTTCCTGCCCCTGCTGCTCATGGCGCTGTGCCACGGAGCCACACTGTGCGCACTGGCGGCCGGCGGCCGGCGGCACGGCCACGCGCTGCGGCTCACGGCCCTCGTGCTGGCCTCGGCCGTGGCCTTCTTCACACCCAGCAACACGCTGCTGCTGCTGCACTACTGGGACCCGAGCCCGGGCGCCTGGGCAGACCTGTACGGCGCCTACGTGCCCAGCCTGGCGCTCAGCACCCTCAACAGCTGCGTGGACCCCTTCCTGTACTACTATGCGTCCCCCGAGTTCAGGGACAAGGTGCGGGCGCAGCTGTGTCGCTGGCCGTCCAGGGCCACCACCACCTCCCAGGGCTCCCGGGAAGTGGGTGACCCAGGCACCGGCACCCGCTCCTCCTCCCACCCCTGACGGCCCTCTGGGATGGCCAGGGGGCGGGGTGACCAGTCCTCCGGACCCACATCCTCCCAGGCCCTCAGGGTGGAGGTGGGGGCCGCCACTGTCCTCAGAGTAAGCTGGGCCCCAGACCCTGTGCCGTGCGTCCTCCGGGAGAGGGGCCCGGAGGCCACGGCACAGCGGAGGCTGGAGTGAGGCGGCCACACGCCCGCCACGAGCCCCGGGGAGCGCCCGGTCCGCGCACCGGGCGGGGCGCAGGCTCTCCGGCTTCGGCTGCCTGCTGCGGGTGGACAGCGTCTCCGTGGCTCTGAGCTCCTACTGTCCCTGGGACTCACCGCAGCCCTGGGAAGACGAGGGGCTTGTTGGCAGGTTCCAGACCCTCCCAGCCCAAGCTGACAGCCAGCCTCTGCCCGGCCCTGGAGCTGAGCAGAGGCCCCTCCTCTTCCTCCAGACAGTCTGCCAGGCTCGCCGCCCCTCTTCCCACCCGGAGCCCGCGCCTGTCCTTCTCCATGCGGGGGAGGTGCACAGCAAGGGACCCCTGGGACTGGGGACACCCAGGCTGGGCTCGCTAGAGTCGTCATGCTTGAATTAAAGGCGTGTGAGACACCGGGTCGTGTTCCACAGTGAGCGGGCGGCCGTGGGGCCGGGCAGGTGTGGCGGGAGCGGGAGGAGAAGCGGCGGCGAGGGGGAGGCAACAGGGAGGAGCCCCCTCCCGGAGGGACGCCTGGGAGCTGCGCGCAGGGTGGGGAGGCGGCCGGGAGGGGGCGACGGCCAAGATGTGGGGTCCGCGCCGCAGCCTCTCTCGGGCCACCATGCGGCCGGGGTCGCCAGGACCGGCCTGGGGGAGGCAGCGGGCGCGGTCGTCCTAGGGCCGGGACTGGGGGTGCTCCCGCAGGGCGGGCGGGGCCGTGGGGAGTGGCGCCTGCAGCCGCCGGGCCGGGAAGGCGTCGCGGGGACCCACAGTCAGTCCAGCCACGCCAGTGCCTCCAGTCCTCCCGCCCGCCGGCCTGGACCAGCGCTCCGCCAGCCCCGCCCCGCCGCCGGGCGCCACCCGCCCCGTGTTGAGACAGGCTCTTACTAAGCGGCCCAGGCTGGCCTTTAACGCGCGCCCCTTGTGTCTCAGCCTCCTGAGGAACTTGGACGACGCCGGCTCCTGGAAGACCTCGAGCTCTGGCGGAGAACGGGGCGCTTGGCTCAGGGTCCCGTGTGTCTGTCCCGGCCCACCTCGTGGGCACCGTCCCCACCCTGCTCAGCCTGGCAAATGACAGGGACCGCACTCCTACATGGCCGAGAAGCCCAAGAGACGGTGACCAAAAGCCCCGCCCCTCGGCATTCAACCTCGCCCCGGCTCAGCCCTACAGGCCCCACCCCGTCCTCACCTGCAGGGGTCGCTCAACCCCGCTCCCCACGGCGCACGCGAGGGCGGCACCTGACACAAATGGGGTGCAAACGCAGTGCTGGGACGTTTGTCCTGTAGGCCCGTCCAGGAGCCGCCCTGCCCCGCCCACCCCTCCGGGGGGCCCCAATCTGCTTCCTGTCCCGGCAGACTCCCGAGGCCCGGACACCTCACATTTGTGTGACCCGCACTGCGCGGCCTCGCACGCCTGGTGCTGTCACTCAGGCCCGCGGTTTCCCATTTTCCTGAGGTACCGAGCCCCCAGACTCCCTTTCTCTTCGCCCAGCTGACGCTAAGGCTTCTCCTTTGGGTGCTGCGCTGGGTTCAGAAACCTGGGCCTTGTTCGTGCCAGGCCAGCCTGTAAAATCCTGAGACAAGATCTAAAAAGCTGGCTATCCTGGGCTTGAACTTGTGACTCTCCTGCCTCAGCCTTGTGAGCAGTTTGGACTCAGGCTGTGGCATAGCGCTTACCTCTTCCAGTCTGCAGGAGGTGGCAGCTCTGTCCTGCCCGTCCCAGCAGGATGCTCCGCCTAGGCACGTGGATACCTGTGGCCTCGAGCTGCGGTGGGAGCTGCCCGCCCATGCTGTGGGGTGTGGACCCTTGGCCGGGCCCACTCTGGCTTGCGGCCCAGAACCCCTCATGCTGCACCCAGCCCACTGCAGCTTCACATGGACGGGGCTGGGTCCCAGGGGGCTCTGAGCTCACAGTGGGCAAATCCACTTGTGGCCACCAGGCAGTGGTGGCTTTTGGGAGGCTGGGGCAGGAGGGTCAAGTGTGCAAGCACAGCCTGGACAACCTAGTAACTTAGCTGGCTGAGCTCTGCCCAGCCCCGTCCTGAGCCAGGGCAGAGGGCACTCTCGCTGGGTGTGGGGCACGCACCTGCAGCGCTCGGGAGGCTGAGACAAGATCCAGTTCAAGGCCAGCCTGCGGTACACTCGTTAGACAGTGAGATGGTCTCAGAGACAATCGAAAGCCAGCTGGCCCCGGCGCTGGCCCGCAGGAAGCCCTTCTTCCTCACAACCAGCTCGTGCTGAGCCCCTGGATTTCCGGGCCTCTGCACGTGTGAGGCCACATATACTTGTTTTTAATAAACTAGTCTCAGACTTCCTGTCAGAACAACTGGACCTGGGCTGAGACAACGGCCACGGTCCTAGAACGCAGACGCGCACAGGGTGCCGGCCAGGTCTTGGGCAGTGCCACCGCAGCTGGGACCCAGGGCTGCTGGGCCGGGGGTTGAAGCACCCGTCCTGTGGACATCTCTAAAGCCAAAGTCATGGGAGGCTGGCTGGGGCTCAGGGAGACCCTTGCCGAGTGTGGCTGGGCAAGTAACTGTCGTGTTCCAGGCCGGTCGGGGAAGGTGGAGGGCGGGGTCCTGGGGACAGCTCTAGGCCTCAGGAGGAGCCTCGTCTTGCACAGAGCCCTGCCGCGGCCTTGGGAGCCGGGACAGAGCAGGCTGGCAGGGCCCCTGGCGAGGGGAGCAAAGGCTTCCACCCGCCTGTGGACTGAGGCACCCGCCTGGGGCTCGGCGCGGCAGCCCAGGGGTGGACGCGGGCGGATGGGACAGAAGGTAGGACGGAGCCGCGCCAGGAGACGGCTTTCCCAGGCCCTGCAGTACTCCGGGGGGGGGCGCTGGTCCGTGTCCCGGGCACCTGTCCCCGCAGCCGGCACCCCGCATGCCCCCCAGCGACGTGATGTCCCGGAAGTGCCACGCCCCCCTCCACACTGTCCCTCCAGGGAGAACAGAGGCTCTGAGCACAAGTTCCTTTTTTAAACATGAGACAGAAACAGCCGAGCTGCTAAGTGGCGAAGTCCTCTCCGGCGTCCCCACACAGGTCCCCTGCGGGCAGCCAGGGCCTCCACGCCGGGGGCAGACAGTGCATGCCCTGAAGGGGTCCGGGCTCAGCTGTCCCCCGGGGTCCCCGCAGCACTTGTGTCGGGACTGAAGTACCAGTGGCCGGCGGTCTCAGCGCCCTGTGCGTCCTCCCAGGCCTCCTGGCTGGCCAGTGCCGCCTCCTTGCTGGCCTCTGCCGACAGCTCCAGCACCTGCGTGAAGCTCCTAGGGGAACAGAGAAGGTGAGGGGGAGGCTCCACAATGGCTCACCGGGGCACGGGGCCAGCAGCGGCCAGGCAGCGGGAAAGGAAAGGCTCATCTAGTCAGCAAACCCTGGTAGACGAGCTGGGCCATACCTAGGATCCCAGCATTCTGGGAGGCTGAGGCAGGAGGATCACAAGTCCTAGCCCAGCACGGAAAACTTAACTGACTTAAGTGAGAAGGCCCTGGCTTGGACCCCAGTTC
>NW_004955524.1:963743-1035072 GCF_000276665.1 Chinchilla lanigera | reverse complement strand
GTGGCAGCGGCTGTTGGGGGCGGGTGGGTGCTGTTGGGGGCGGAAGGAGGAGGCCCGAGGGCGGCGTGGCCCTGTGTGGGTGTCGGGGTGCAGCGCCCGGCGATCCCCGCGTCCTCTTCGCTCGCCGCCCTGACTTCACACCCAGCGGCTGTGGGATGGCCCGAGTCCCGCCCCGCGCCGTCTGTCCCGACTCGCGAACTCGTCGGCGCTCCGGGCGCCCTAGACGGGACTAGGAGGATTCCGGGGACTCGGGCGCGAGAGAGGCGCGTGGGGGCCCAAGCCGTGTTCCGGCGGGGCGGCGGGTACTGCCACCTCTGCAGCCTCCGTTCTTGGACTTAAATGGGTAAAACGACACACAGGAAGTGTGTCCCCCGGCGTGGCGGCTGTGAGCTCAGCCTCCGCAGAAGCCGGGTCACCGCGTGCCCCCCCTTCTTTCCGGGGCTCCCCGGAGGCCAAGGCTCTTGAAGGGGCCGCTCCCCTGCCCCTCTGGCTGCTGTGGAGGTCGGTGCGGACGTCGTCCCAGCCCCTGCCTTCCCCAGGCGTGTGCTGGCCTTGGAGCCTGCAGATCTTTCAGGTGTCCCAGGCAGCGGAGCAGTGTCCCAGGCCGGCCCTTTGTCTGCTCCGGCGAGGGGGTGCCGCCGGGGGTGGTTTGGCGTTAAGGTCTGCCCTTCGCCACTGTGGGGCCCTTGTCTGTAATCTGTCAGAAAGGGGTAGAGCTGATGTGGGAGATGGGTCCTGATAGTTTCAAGGTATGACAAGCCGTAGATGAGCACCCCAGCTCCTTTCCGGAACGTTCTGCCCTGGGGGACTGAAGGCTTTCGGCCTTGCCTGCCCCGGGACACACAATTACAGCCCAGCCTCGCCTCTGTGAGCCTGGTCTGGCCCAGACACCCCAGCGGCCAGATGGCTGGGACAGGGTTGTCGCATCTCGGGGCCTGGTGGAGGCCTCCTCCCTGCTCCAGAGCATGGCCCAGTGGGTTCTCCGGAGGGGCGCCGGGGTGCTGGGGCACAGCCTCGGGCAGGTCTCTCCAGCGGTCCTTCACCTGCGAGAGGAAAGGATTGGCGGGATCAGCGTTTTCCAGCCCAACCCCTCTTATTAACTTTGCCGTCTGTAGGACCCGCCCTGGCTTCTGAGTCCTGTGGCATCCTGCACCCGGCTCTTAAGTTTCCACTGCTGTGATTCTACAGGGTTCCCCCTGCGGTGCTGGGCAGGGGGCCCAAGACCCCTCACAGGCCAGGCAGGCGCTCACCACTGAGCCACACCCCCAGCCCTTGACCTGGTGATGCGTGCAGTGCACCTGTCCCTCGGGCGGAGGCCGGGAATCCCTGGGCAGAATGTCCTCACACCCAACCTGGTTCCTGGGTACCAGGTGGGAGCTTGGGAATCTCCCTGTCTTTCTGACCGTGGGAGCCGTTTCTCTTCCCCAGCAGGGTGCACTGACTGGCCACTTCCCTTTCCTTGTCTCCCCCAAGCAGCGTGTGCTGGGCGGGCCCGAGCTCGCGGTGCTGGGCCTGAGGCTGGCCTTGTCCCTGGAGGAGGGGTGCCCGGTGTCCCCTGTGGAGCAAGTGGTGCTCAGATTGGGCGTCAGAGGTAGCACGAGATGTCACCAGGGCAAAACTAGTTGGAGTCAGACAGGTCTGGGAGGAGGGAGATTCCAGCAGGTTTCCCTGGAGGAGGGGGGTGGCCTGAACCACACTGGAGAGCTGTGTGAGCGGAGGACCGGGCTGTGTGAGCAGGTCCCTCAAACCCCCTCAGTGGGGGTGGCTGGGGCAGGTGCTTGGTTTTCTCCTGGCTGTCCACCTGTGCCAACCACCAGCAAGAGTCCTCTTTCCTGGTTTCCTGAGATGGGCCGCCTAGCAGGTGACAGCTTTGGAAATTGCTCCTTGGGCTCTGGAGAATGTGTAGGATCTTGAGTCGTCCTAAATTGGTGCAGAATTTCTAACTGCGCTGTCATTGGTGTGAGAGGCTGGACCGTCTCTTGCTCTGGCCACACAGAGTGCCCTGGGTGAGGCTGATGCCAGGTCCTGGGTCCCCAGCATCGGTGGGCCTTGGTGTCTGAGCCAGGCTGCTTCTGAGGGCAGGACAGGGACCCACATTGCGTCTTGCGGTCGCTTCTTAAGGTACAGCAGGCAGGTCTGATGAAGGAGGAGCTGCGAGGCCTGAGCGTGGGGGGCTCTCACCCCAGGATGGCTGGGAGGAGTGGCAGGGACGGCGGGCGCTGTGGGGGCCCTGTCTTCTCTTCTTTGTGTCTCTCGTGACCTGGATTTCTGAAGGCGCTGTCCCCATCCAGGAACACACAGTCGCTTTTCTTCGAGATTAGAGATACTGAATTCTGGTCCCGAAAGCTGCTCTGCAAGTTGGCCTGGATAAAGGTGGCTTTTGTCAGCGCCGTTATCTCCTCTAGGAGCCTTGAGATACCTGTGGTTCCCATGTGCCCTCTCTGTGTCTCCTCCGCCTGCTCTCCCAGCCCGCAGACAGTGGCGTTGCTCCTTCTCAGCAGGCTGGGAGACGCACATCCCAGGGCTCAGGACCAGTGGCCCCTTCTGGGTGCTCACCCCGTACCCACCAGCCGGACTGTGCCAGGCCGCCCCTGCTCGGCCCACCGGTCGGTGGCGAGGGCGACCTCCCCACAGAGAGCAAGACAGGCCTTCTCTTCTGCCCTCGCCGCCATCCCAGGAGGCAGAACAAAGGCCCCTGTCTTGTCTCACTGGGTTACTGCTACCGCTGCTGCCACTGCTGGGCCGGTCGAGGGCCCCCTTGGGCCAGCAAAGAGCCTCGTGCTGGGCGTGTTCCTCAAGTGCAGCTCCTGAGTTTGTGCTCATTTCCGAGTCCAGGCCCGATGAGGAATGCAGCAGTGATTCAGGGGTTCGGCCTGGGGCTCAGGGCTGTGAATAAGCTGTTTCCGTGTGACTCATGTGCGCGGCTCAGCTCTGCCCCTCCCGGGTGGCGTGTGTACACGAAGGACCCGCAGCGGGTGGCTCATGACCCCTAGTGTCTGCCAGCGTTGCCGTAACAAAGTGCCACAAAATGGGTGGCCCCGTCGTCCCAGGGCTGCGCTCCGAGGTTGAGGTGTTGGACCTTGGGAGACGCCCTGGCCCTGCTGGAGACCGTTGTCTCCCTGTGTGTAGGTGTCGTGGTGAAGTTGGAGGTGTCCTCTGGGTCTGGCTTAGCGGGAGGCCTGTCACAGGACGAGGGGTGCCCCAAGGACCATTGGAGATAGCTGCCTTCTCACACTGGGGCAGGGGACAGCGGGCCCATCACACTGGGCGAGAGACACAGCTTCTTGACAGGAAGGCGCTGGGAAAGAAGGGGTCCACCCCTTGAGCGCACCGTCCTGGGCTGGGCACCCGGCGGGCGTGTTACCTGGCGCGTCAGCTTTGGAAGGCCCCTGCTGGGGGATTTTCCGAGTTTCCACCCGTAGGTTCAGGGCGAGTGGAGGGAGGCAGGACCCACCCAGAGGAGCAGGTCTCTTGGAAATTTGTGGGGGTGTTTTAAGGCCCTGGGGAGCCCCGGGGAAGATTCAAAGTGGGTGTCCTTGGGGGTCCCTGCTCTGAGCGTTGCTATGGTCACCAGGAAGGAACTTCCCATGTCAGCTCCGTTCATGGGCTCCGATGGGTTTGATCCCAGCAGCTGCCGGGTGACAGGATGAGAGAAGCTTCTGTTTTTTGTTTTTTGTTTTCTGGTACTGGGAATCGAACTCACAAGCTTGTGCGTACCGGGCAGGCGCTGGGCCACTGAGCTAAATTCCCCAGCCTTGAGAGAAGCTTCTGAAGCCCTGGTGTCCTTGCCAAAGGGACATTGCCTGGGATCTGGCTTAGCGCCGGCCGGGCGTGCTGAAGAGCAGGGCCATCCCTGTCTACGGCAGGGTGAGGCCCACGGGGCTGGGTAACTTCTGGGCAACAGCCACGGGGGTCTCAGCAGGTGGCAGGTGTGGGATAGGGCCGGCCAGCCGCCACGCAACTTGTGCCGTGGCTCAGGGCTCTGTGTGAGTCCTGCCCCATCTATGCCAGGGGCTGGTGTGGGGCTGTGGGTGTCCACGGAGGGCCTGGGTCCCAACCCGAGGTAGCAGGGGGCGACTGTGGGGGGGAGGGGGTGAGTCAGACTGGAGAGACTTCTGCTCTGCTGTCCTGCACTCACAGTCCCACCCCACGTGTGAGCTGGTGGTGTCTCACGGAGTGGGGTGCTCAGCGGGGAGCACTGGCCCTCAGTTCTGTCCCCAGCCCTGCAGGGAAAGAAGAGGATCCAGCAGGCGGCCTATGGTGGGAGGGGCGAGTGGACTGTGTGTACGTGTGTGCACGTGTGTGTACGTGTGTGCACGCCCTGCAGGGTAGCTGAGCTGATACAAGCCGAGCATCCCTGATCCAAAAATCACAAAAGCCACATGTGGGACGTCTCGAGGACCAGCTTGACCCCAACCTCCCGGCCTCGCGGGGCAGGTTAGAGTTAAAGAGTGGGAGGATCTTGGGATGTCAGCTTTGGGCCGCCCGTGTAAGGGATGTAGGACTCACTGACTCGCTGCCTCCTTGCTGTGCTGGGAGTGGAACACAGGGCCTTCGTGCTGAGCTGCATCTCCAGCCCTTTTTTAATTCTATTTTTTTACTTTGAGACAGGGCATCAGTAAGTTACTAAGTTGCTCAGGCTGAACGTGAACTTGTGCTCCTCCTGCCTCAGCCTTCCATGGTGCTGGACTGATGAGAATTTTATATTTAGCTTTGAGCTCCTTTGCCTAGATAGCTGCTTGTGACCGAAATATTTTGGAATCTGAAAAGATCGGAACTCTGAAACCCTGGGGCCCGCAGCTTGGATGAGGCATGCTCAGCCTGCAGCAGCTCCGGTGGGGCCGTGTCCCAAGCGGGCCTGTCCCGGACAGCGCAGAGGTGGCTGCCCCGTGCGGTGGGCCGGTTCCAGGAGGTCCCCCAGGTCACGCGGCAGGGATGCCAGCCTCTGCCTGCCTTTAGCTGCTGAGCTGCTGCTGTGGGCCCTGCGCAGGTCCCACGGTCTCTGCTGCTTGCACACCCCTCAGTGCCCCCACGGAGGCACACTCAGCCCTGAGTTGTCTGTCCCCACAGTCCGTGCGCACTCGGCGGCGACGGTGCCCCCTCCCTGCACCGGGCTCCCTGTGAGGCTGCCCCCGCCCCCGCCACACTGGGCTCCTCGTTCCCAGACTGGCCCTCTCTGGCCACTGTCCCCAAGCTCCCAGTGTGCCCTGCTCCCCCGAGGGCCACCGTGTCCCCAAGCTCCCCTCGCCTCCTAGTCCTCAACACTGCTCGATTCTCTGTCCCTGTTCCCACCTGCTGGACGCCAGCAGCTCCCCCGCCCAGGGTGACAGCCGGAAGTGTGAGGACGCTGGGCTTCCTCTGCAGGGTGCTGAGCAGATTTGGAAATGCCATTGTCTCGTGCTCTGTCACGGTTCCCTTTTGTATCCACTGGCTCGGGGTGTGGACAGAGGGACATTCAGTGCCCAGAGGAGGATCGATGACAGCCTCTTGGGGACACAGGGTAGGGGCTGAGGGCGCGGAGAGGCGTTGGTGCTGGCCGTGGAGGCCCTGGCCGTGCCTGGAGGGCTGACGTCCCGAGGTTCGGGGGCTCAGACCACGCTGAGCATGTGACTCAAAGCGCAGAGAGCCTGGGACGGACGGAATCCGGGCCCCTGGGCTGTGGACAGCTGCAGTCGAGGTCGGCGTCTTTGCCGCTGGGCACTGGAATAGCTCCTGGGGCTGCCGTTAGAAGGTCGCAGACGGGAGGTGTGGACCAGCCGTGCACCCCACGTCCCAGGCTGGGGCCTTCCTGCCTCTTTGCACGTGGGCTCCCGGTCACCTCTCTGCTGCTGTCCTTCCTGTTGTCCTCCGGCGCCGCACACCCTCTTTCCAAGCAAGGTTGCATGCTGAGGTTATGGGGTGGTCGTGAGCCCTGGGCACCAGTAGGGCCCCCTACAGGGTGAGTTCACCTTTAGGGATCCAGGTTTTTGTTGTTTCAGACGGTTTTTCGCTGCGTCATCCAGGCTGGCCTCAGACTTGCAGGGATCCTCTTGCCTCAGCCTCCTCAGTGCATGGGCAGCCACGCCTGGCTGCAGGTGCAGCTTTGGGGCACAGCCCCATCGCCCAGGCTGTCCCAGTGGCAGCTGCAGATCCCCACTGTGTCCCAGCACCGGGGCCTGTGGCATCCCGTCCACTCTGCCCTCTAGTCACCCACGCTGGCATCCTTCTGAGAGCTGGGCCCATCTCCCCTCGCCCAGCGGTGCACACCTTCCCTTCAGGGTCAAGCGGACAGAGCCAGCACCAGGACTGTGCCTCGTCTGCAGGCTCGGGCCCACGGGAGGGTGCTGGAGCAGCCACCGTCCCAGGGCCAGAAGCAGCAGGATGCTGGTCTTCCCTGAGCCTGCGCCACAGCGAGCTCATCCAGCCAGCTGGGCCTCGGGACTCGCTCTGCCCGGCCTCTTCCTCGCGCCTCCACGGTGTGAGAAGCCGCCCTGGATGGAGACGGGGAGAGTGTGCTGGGCTGCGGCTACACAGCCTGGAAGCGCCATGTTTCTGGATTGATTGATTGATTGATTGATTGATTTTGGGGCCGGGAATCGAACTCGGCCTTGGGTGTGCCGGGCAGGCACTGTGCCACTGAGTTCTATCCCCGGCCCACGTTTCTGGTTTGAAAGCAACGTTGGTGATCGCTGCGGTTACACGCGTGTGACATAAACTATCGCCAGGAACAGTGACCGGGCAAGCTAGGACTCTGGTTCCACAGCCCGCCCCCCAAGGACAGCCCAGTGCCCGTGCGCAGTCACAGCCAGCCCTCCTGCACCCCGGCCAGACCCCCTGCGGTCTCTCCACGACTTGCCCTGTGAGTGCGCTGCTTCCCTGTTCCCTGTCCTTCTGTTTGGTCACGTGGCTCGGAGTGTTTTCCCTTTGTACAGTTGCGTAGTACTCTGTTAGGGTGGCTCTGCCGTCCTACGTATCCTCACCTGTCAGGGGCACTGTGTGTGCTTTACCACGGGGCTGTGTCTGGGTCTTAGCTGGATTTCCACGTGGTGACAAGGAGATGGTTTCTGTGTGAGTCCTTGGCCGAGTCACCCTGGCGTTTGAGGATGTGCTTTAGTTCCTCTGGGCCTCGAGAGGTGGCTGAGGGGCAGACAGGCGCCTTAGCTCTGGCGCAGGGGAGTGACATGATTGCTTTGGGTCAAGAAAGGACAGTTTGTCGGGGCTCCTGCCACAGACGTGTGGCCATGGCAACCCCACAAGGACCCCAGGTGCTCGTTCCAAAGCCCCAGACCCGCTTCCTGCGGGGGGCTGCACGGCACAGGTTTCACCTGTACTTGGGACACATCTCAGACTACGTGCAGCTGACTTCCAGGCCAGGCCACAGCGGCGCTGTGAGGAAAGTTCTGGAAGCCAGCGAGGCCACGCTGCGTCCTGAGTGGGGGCGCAGGCCCACCCTCCCAGGTCCCAGGGGCGGCTGCAGGCACCTGGAGCTGAGTCATCACCCCGAGCCTGCCCTCCCCACAGCAGGGACGGGGTGGGGGCGAGATGCTGAGGGACTCCAGGGCCCGCAGAGGCTGGGGCTGCATCCTCCCTGGGAACCGCCATCCCCGTGTGGCCCACGCGGATGGAGGCTGAATGTGAAGAACAAACCCAGGAGCTGGAGCGGGGCGTGGGTGCGCTCCTGTTGCCTGCTGGCCCGGACATGTCACAGCGGTGGCGCCACACTGCTGCTCTGTGCGTGGCCACTGTCACCTGCGTCATGTTTTCAGTTCAGCGACACCTCGGCGAGTGGCAATGTTTTTTTTCGTGGCTAAGTATTCCACGTGCTGTTTGGCCGCTCACCGTGGACGGGCGCTGGCTTCCTTTCCCCTTGGGGTGTTGGGGTGCTGCTGTGAGCGTCCAGGAGCGGGACTTGCGGTCCTCCCGTGGGGCTCCGGGGTCTGTGCTGACCTTTGCCCGGGCTCCTGTTCCGCAGACGTCAGGCTGGGCGCCCGAGTCACGGCCGCCGCAGCCAGGACTCTGAGGCCTTGCCGCCGGGAAGCTGGGTGTTCAGGCCCCTGCCTGGCATCGTGCGTTCTCCGGAGTGTTTTGTGAGCATGCGCAGGCTGCCTCCTCACTGTGCGGTTTTCCAAAGGACCAAGTAGCTGCTTGAACCCAGACCCAACGATACTTCTGTGTTTGTCCGAAACTCCCGTGGGGGCTGATGCCTGGGCAGTGCTCAGAAGGGCCTGGGAAGGTGCCGTGCGGCTGACCTGTGGTGGAAAGGGCTTGGAAAGCTGGTTGCGGTGGTGTAGGCCGAGGTGGAAGGTGGCAAGTTTGAGCCCAGCCTGGGCAGTACTGTATGGCAACTTAGCAAAACTCTATCTGAAAATAGAAATGTTATTTTTAAAACAAGCAAAAAAACAAAAGTGCTAGGCCATCAGAGTTGGGGCTGTGGGAGCATCTTGTGCACTGCATGTCAGCAAAGAGTTGGGGCCACGTCTGATGTCCTTGTCCCGCCTCCCGCAGCGGCAGCGGCAGCTGTGACACCTTCTGTCAGGCAGCGCTGCCCCAGGTGGCCTCTGATACAGGCTCAGGGGTGTGCCGGGAGCCTGTTCTTCGCTCCCCTGTGGCACAGGCTGGACCCAGGCCTGGCATGGCCGCCCTGACGCCATGGTGGCTGCCCTGCACGCCAGGCTGTGTCTGCTGCACAGCACGTCCTGGCACTAGAAGGAGACGCAGGCCCCTTGGGCCTTTGGGGACGTGGAGAGAGGGAAGCCTCTGGCCGCTGTGCCATCCCTGCACCTGGGTCTGCTGTCTTCCGGCCGGGCCCCTCGCCCACTGGCCTCACGCTCCACGTCACCCAGGCCTCTGGCAGCCCCCGCCCCTTGGGCTCCTGACGCTGAGTCACGCATCTGCTGGGCCAGAGGTCAGCAAGCCCTTGCTGCACAGGGCCGCGTGGTGAACATTCCGGGCTGCCAGGCCCTTCCATCTCTGCTGTGACTGCGCGCTCTGCCCTGCTGTTGCTGAGGACACCCGCGGGTGCACCCAGGAGAGCTTCCTTGTTAGAACCAACAGTGGAGGGCCAGGGATGTAGCTCAGCGGCATAAGCGCCTGCCTGGCAAGCTTGAGGTCATGAGTTTGATTCCTGGTACCAAAAGCAAAACAAAAAAAGTAGAACCAGCAGTGGGCTTGTCATGCCCCGCCCTCTGTTTGGCCACCTCAGGAACAAACTCCTCTCTATCCATCAGAACCCATCGTAGATGTTACCATCCTGGCCCTGTAGGGTGTCCCTTGGGGTTGCACTGGACGCATGTTCGCCTGTGGTGACTTGCTGGCCTCTCCTGCCTGGCCCAAGCCAAGCCGTGCTCATCTTCACTTCCCAGCCTCCTCGCCTGTGACCTGTGCATCTTGGCTTCATGTTCCAAGACCTCGGTGGGCCGTCAGCAGCACCGTTCACATTTGCTTTCTCCTGCAGCCTTCAGAAGCAAATGTGTTCTTTTGAGACAGGGTCTTGGTGTATAATCCAGGATGGTCTCGAACTCACAGCAGTCCTCCTGCCTCAGCCTTCTGAGTGCTGAGATGACAGATGTGCGCCACCACGCCTGGCACAAATGTGTTAGAACTCAGCCCTTGGAGGGCTGGGGGGGGGGCGTTTTCTGAGCGGGAACCAGGCACTGGGCTCCTCCCCCGCTGGAGAGCAGAGGAGGGGGAGAGGCATTTCCTATGGGGCTAATTTGAGGTTGACAGAAAAGCTTGAAGGTAGTTGTGTGGAGTGAGCCCGACCTGGCCCATCTCCCGCGACCATAACGTGCCCGCTGCATCCCGTGGAGAGCCGAGCGTCGTGATGCCTGCGGCTTTGGGGCTGAAAGTCCAGAGCTGCCGAGCCGTGTGTGCCTGGCCTTGTGAGGGCAGCATGGGGCGCCCGAGTAGGTAACGAAGCTGCAGGGCTGAGGGGCCGGGCCTAGAACAACCCTAATCCTCAGAAGGCCGCTGGGTGCCTCAGCCTCTGCTGCACCACCTGGGGCCTGGGGACACAGCGCAGGCCAGAGCCCATGGCCCTCCAGGGTGAGTGTGGTCAGAGGCTCGACATGCGCGTCCCTGCATGGCCACCTGTGTCATCTGTGCTGGTCCCGCCGTGCCCGTCTGTCCACCAGCAGTGGCAGGGAGCTGGCCTGCCCCTGGCGTGCTGCAGGCCGTAGCAAGTAGGGAGAGTCTGCACAGGGAGCTGTGTGGGCGGTCTTGGCCTTGAGCTCAGAGGAGAGTTTGGTCTGGGGGTGTCCCGTGATGCCACAGGGAAGGGTCGGTGGCACTGCTGGGGACGGAAGGTCTGGGCATGGGGGCAGGGCTGATTCCAGTTACTCAGGAGCCTGAGGCAGGAAGACTGCAAATTTGAGGCCAGTTGGGGTAACTGAGCCTGAGTCAGAACAAAAACTTTGAAGGAAGCCGTGGGTGTGGAGGTACGCGTCTCTCGTCCCAGCACTCCGGTAGGCTGAGGCAGGAGGAGCCCAGATTTAAGCCCTGCCAGAGCATCTTAGCCGTTTAGAATAAAGGGTACTGAAGGGCTGGGGCTGGAAGTCAGTGCCAGGGTCAGGGTTTAGTGCCTAGTGCTGCAGAGAGAGGGAAAAGATGGCAGGGCGTTGGGCCTCGTCCGGGGGCTGCTCGCTCCTGGCGGGTGCTGGTCCCTGCGGCAAGTCTGTGTGTGCGTGGGCCCTCGCCGGGCGCCTGCCTGATTCTTCTCCCTTGCAGCTGCAGGAGCCGGCGTGCCAGGCCCGGGCGGCATGCGGAGGCCCCGCGGGCGGCAGGATGAGTGCGCGCGCGGAGGCGGGCGGCGCGGGCCGTCAGGAGCAGGGCGCCTACGGCCTGCACATCTACCCGCAGCTGTCCTGGACCCCAAGCCCGGCCTCGTGCTGCGTGATGGCCACCAAGGACAGCACCACGGCCGAGGTCATCCGCGAGGCCGTGGCCCGCCTGCAGCTGGACGGCAGCAAGCGCTACGCGCTGGCGGAGGTGAAGGAGGCGGGCGGCGAGGAGTGGGTGCTGGACGCCAGCGACGCGCCCGTGCACCGAGTGCTGCTGTGGCCGAGGCGGGCGCAGGCTGAGCACCCGCGTGAGGACGGCTACTACTTCCTGCTGCAGGAGCGTGGCGCCGATGGCGCCATCCGGCACGTGCACTTGCCCCTGGCGGCCCACGCCTCGGCGGCCCGGCGCCTGGTGCAGCGTGGCCTCCTGCCACCGCCACAGGCTGACGTGGATGACCTGTGCAACCTGCCTGAGCTGACGGAGGAGAACCTGCTGAGGAGCCTCAAGTGCCGCTTCCTGCAGCAGAAGATCTACACCTACGCCGGCAGCATCCTGGTGGCCGTCAACCCCTTCAAGTTCCTGCCTATCTACAACCCCAAGTACGTGAAGCTGTACGAGAACCAGCGGCTGGGCAAGCTGGAGCCGCACGTGTTCGCGCTGGCCGACGTGGCCTACTACGCCATGCTGCGCAAGCGCGTGAACCAGTGCATCGTCATCTCGGGCGAGAGCGGCTCGGGCAAGACGCAGAGCACCAACTTCCTCATCCATTGCCTCACCGCGCTAAGCCAGAAGGGCTACGCCAGCGGCGTTGAGAGGACCATCCTGGGCGCCGGGCCTGTGCTCGAGGTGAGTGGCGGGTGGGGCGTTGGCGCGTTTGTTCATCGTGGCATTCTCAGCGCCTCTGGAGGAGTTTTCACTCCGAGGCAGGCTTTTGCTCTGTTACCCAGGCTGCTGCGCTTGAATTTGGCTCTTTTCCTCCCTCATGCTCAAACGTGGGTCTTGGAGCCAGAGGTGTGGCTCAGTGGTAGGTGTGGCTCGCTGGTGTGTGCGAAGCACTGGGTGCCATCCTCAGCACCACCACCAAGCAGGAGGAGGAATACTGAGCCCAGTGTGAGGTGCACATCTGTCATCCCAGTGCCTGGGAGGCTGAGGCTGGAGGATCACTGTGAGTTTGAGGCCAGCCTGGGCTGTGCAGTGAGTTCAGAGTCGGCGTAGACTGCGTAGTGAGATCCTGTCTCAAAAAGAAAGCAACTGTGAGCAAGAGATAGCACCCCGGCTGTCCCACTGTTCGTGCTGTGACGCTGTGATCCGCAGCAGCTAATCTGTGCGAATGCTGGCACTGTTGCCTGAGGTGCCAAGTGTGCTGGGCTGCTGTGCCCGGCTGAGGGGCCGATGCTGGTGTGGCCTCCGGGTCCCGTCGGAGCATCACAGAGCTCCCTCTGAAAAGGCCCCGGGCGCCCCTGGCTCCGCAGCCCCGCTGCCCGCTCTCACGGGGCTGTCACTGGGCCCGTTGGGACGGCATGGAGCTGGGTGCGTGGTGTCCTCTGCTCCAGCCGGCAGGCAGACCCCTCCCCGGCTTGCAGGAGGCCGCAGGTGCCTTTCCCAGCACTGTCAGGAAGCCGGTTCTCATGCAGCAGCGGGCGTTTGCGGCCCCTCTGTGTCTTCCCGAGCCTTGAGCTCTTGCTCTGCTTCTGTGTGATGTTCCGTCACAGCGCTGGTCTGTGGGCTCAGCCAGCCAGGGTGAGAGGTTCAGAGAACACTGCAGGAGGCCGGCCGGGCATGGGCTTCAGGGCCGGCGGGAGCCCCCAGCACTGGCGGTGGGGACGAGAGGTTACCCGGGAAGCACAGCGAGGACCCTTGCTGCGCGCCCCTCCCCTCGCCTGGGGTCTGCAGACTGGCTCCCCGCCGCGGGCTCTGCTGTGGGGTCCCACAGGTCCGGTTCACCGTGTGTCCACGTCCTTCCGCACACACCCAGACTGCAGGGTGCCGTGCTGCAGAGGCCTGGCCCCCTCCTGGTGGCCTGGGGGTGTTGGGGTGCTGGAGCTGGGAGGGCGGGTGCCCGTGTCGGAGGGAGCAGCTCTCGGGCAGCGCAGCCAGCGTGGGCCGCAGGGGCTGGCAGAGAGGCTGGGCGGGGCTCGGCTGTCGTTGGGGAGATTGTGCAGTGGCGGGGCTGCATTGTGGTGGGGGTGGTGGCCTGGAGCCAGGGATGAGAGGCGGGTCTAGGTCTGCGAGGCCGTGTCCCTGGCGTCTGAAGACTCTGAGGCCAGGGCCAGGTCCTAGCTAGCACCGGGAGCCAAGCGAGCTTTCACTCTGTGAGGTAACAGCCCAGACCCCGTGGTTCTGTTTCCAGACGGGGCCGGCGCCCAGGCTCTGGGCTGAGGGTGTGCACGGAGCTCCGGCAGGGCTCCCGTGGGGGTGGCAGAGCATCTGGCCGCATGTGTGTCCTGGGCCCCAGAATTTATTCCAAGCCCTGGCCTGGGGAGTTCCTGGGGCCCTGGCACCTCCTAGCCCTGGTCGGTTCCGTGAGTCACCGCAGGCGCCCACCTGAGCTGGCAGGGCCAGGCTTCTCAGGCGTCACCAGGGCACAAGGGTGGTGTACACTCCTATTCCAATCCGAGCATGAACCAGCGCCTGTCTGGGGAGCTTTGGGTTTTGGTTGCTTGAAGCATGGTCTCACTAGTAGTCCAGGCTGGTCTTGAATGCACAGAGATCCTCCTGCCTCAGCCTCCTGAGTCCCGCGATGACAGGCGTGCGCCGCCCTGCCCACCTGCATGACTGTTGGGAAAGGGTCAGGGAGTTTGGGTTGGAGCTGAGCTGCTCACTGCGGGCTCTGCTCATGGCGGGCAGACCCTTCCCTGTGGCGGGTGCCGTCCCATACGTTGAAGGGTGTATGGGGCAGCGACCACAAGCCAGGATCCCTGCCCCTTCACCCAGGTGTGACAACCCCAGGTGTCCCAGACATTGCTGACAACCCCCTGGGGACCAACTCCCTGCAGGGGTCACCCCGGGAGACCCAGTGGCTGTGAGTGTCAGGCACAGGGCACTGCAACGCCAGCCTGGGGCCTGCAGTGTACCGGGCTGCCCGTGCCGCCCTAGGGCAGGGCCCCTTCGGTGCTGGGTCCTCAGGCCCCAGGGCGGGGCTCTGGGCAGCACAGTCTGTGCGTCCTGTCTCTGGGCCTCACGGCAGCTCTGTCACTCGACACACTGGCATGAGGGTCCCCTGGCTGCCACCACCGGGGAGCTTACTTGAGGGGCGTTCGTTCTCATGGCTGGGCCCCAGGGCAGGTGTGGGCAGGGCTGCTGCCTCTGGAAGCTGGGCGGGCGGCGGGGTGCCAAGCCTCACCTGGCTAGCAGGGCTCCGGAGGGATCTTGGTGTCCCTTGGCTTGGGGATGCGTCACCTGTCCGCGTCTGCACCTGCACCTGCATGGCCCTCTCCCCTGTCACTTCGGGTCGGGGTCGAGGACAGTCTGGATGTCGTCCATAAGTTCTGTCCACTCAGAGCTCACCCTGACTCTTCGGAGACCTCATTTTTAGATCCTGCTCTTTCTCTGTCTTTTTTTGTTCTGTTCTTGGAGACAGGGTCTGGCTCTGTCGCCCAGGCTGGCCTCAAACTTGTAGCTATCTTCCTGCCCTCAGTGTGCTGGGGTGACAGGTGTGTGCCACCCTGACTGTTAGGTCCTTGCCTTAATTACGTCTACCCCTGTGTCCAGAGGCCAGCATTTAGACATAGCCCTTTGGGGTTACAAGGCCTTGGGAGTGGGCTCCCCGGCCTGGCCAGGCGCTGCATGCTGCCCCTAGTGTGCATCCTGGGCCGTGCAGTGCGGCATACAGGATTTTGGCTCGGCCCCCCGAAAGGAGAAGTGGGTGTGTTGAGCTCAGGGTGTCTGGGCGCCCCCACCCCCGGGGTTGTAGCCTCACCGTGCAGTTCTGACCAGAAAACAGGAAGGGCGCGCTGTGGAAAGCTGGCCTGGTCAGCTGACGTGCCCTGTGGCCCAGCAGGGCCTACCAGCTGGGTCTGATGGGCGGGCAGGGGCAGTGGGGCTTCCTGTACGCGGGGCCCACGGTATGTCTGGGGCCCCCGGGCGCCCTGGCGGCTGTAGTGGTGCAGCCCTGGAGGCTGGCGGCTGGCAGGCCTGCGGGGTCAGGGTCTGGCCCTGCGGCACCCGGCTGCTTTCATCCTGAAAGCAGAAATGAAAGGAGAAGGATGGCCCCACGCTCTGTTCCCAGGAGAGGAGGCCCGGCGCGGTGACGAGGGCAAGCTGCGGGGCACGCGGACGTGCCCGGGCCGGGCACCCCACCCAGGGTTGTGCCCACCAGCCTGGTCCTGACCCCCATCTCCCGGCCAGTCCCAACCAGCAGGTCACCCGCCCACAGAGCCACCGTCACCTTGACCTTTGTCCTTCAGGTCACCCTGCCGTGCCACACTGTTGGTGTTCCCCTGGTCTGCAGGGTGAGGGGAGGGTGGGCCAGGCTCAACTAGACATCGGGGCCGTGGTCTCCTCCTCACCCTGTCCCGACGTGGGCAGACTGCCTGTCCTCCCCCGGGTGGGGGGAGCTGAGGCGCCCCATAGCACCACTCAGCCAGGGTGGGAGAACCTGGAACCAGGGAGTGCCAGCTCCTGTCTGCCTCCATAGCTGGGTTTTTAAGTGCTTTGAGATTCATTAAGGTGCAGCTCAGCCAGGTGTGGTGATGCACACCTGTAATCCTAACTTCTTCGGAGGCTGAGGCAGGAAGACCACAGTTTGAGTCCAACCTGGGCAACTTAGTGAGACCATCCTGAGACAGAGCAGAAAGGAGCCCCAGGGCTGCGCCTCAGGCTGAGGAGGAGGGGGAGGGGGAGGGGGGGTCCTCTCAGGCTCACAGGGTCTGAGGCCAGCACCTCAGGCTGCAAGCTTCACTGAGTGTCCGTCCGTCAGTCCAGCTCACCCAGATCCAGGGCCCTAGCCCTACAGTTAGGTTGTACACATCTGCCACAGGAGAGCCAGATGTGTTGGAGGGTGAGGTTCCGGGGGCGCTGAGGCTCTGTGGGCTGGGGCTGCACCTCGGGCCTGGAGGGGGCCAAGCCGGGCAGGCTGCAGACACTGGCTGTGTGGGTTGTGAAGTTTCCTGCAAGCATGGGTCCCTGGGTGCCTCAGCACGGAACTCCTCCTGCCACAGGGCTGCAAGACTGGTGCCTCCCTGCTGGCAGAAGAGGGGGTGAGGTTTGGGCTCCCTGGGACCTCCCAACCCTCTCTCCCCACGTCCAGTACTGAGCCTGGCCCAGGCCACCAAAAGGCTGGTGGCTTCATGGTCACAGGTGCAGTTGGAGGATCTAGACCTGCAGGGGTGGGGGACAGCAGGGCAGAGCCCGGGGCCGAGTGTGGGGTGCAGGCCCTCCTGGGGTCTTCTTCAGGCTGTGCTCTCTGTCCTGACCCAAGTGCACGGCTCCAGCGGCGGGTCCTTGCCTGCCACGGGCCGCCCTGTGCTCAGGTGCGTCATCTCCGCCCGCCAGCTGGATTCCCGTCGTACTCCATCCCCAGCGGTGCCAGCAGCTGCTGGGCCCCGCCAAGAGCCAGACACCCAGGGAGCGGGCCTCAGCGCCACACCCGGGCTCTGCCCGGGCGTTCACAGTGATTGCTCTGGGCAGCATCGTGCTGTGGGTGCCCCGGGGACGGGGCAGGGCCCTCACGTCTTGTGCGTCTCTGGGAGGACACATGTGCAGCTGCTGCCTGCCTGCCTGCTTGCTTCCTTCCTTCCTCCCTTACTCTCTCCCTTCCTTTCAGTGCTGGGGATGGAACCCAGGGTCTCACCTGCACCCTGGCTGCACCCCAGCCCTAAAAAGTTTATTTTGAGCCAGAGTCTTGCTAAGTCACCAAGTTTCCCAGGCTGGGCTTAGACTTGAAATCCTCATGCCTCAGCCTCGAGCCCTGTGATGATGGGCCCCCCACTGTGCTGCCCGCCCACCACAAGCAAAGTCCAGGGTCCCGCGTGAAGCTTCCCGGACTCAAAACTTCGGCCTCTCTGGGGCCTGGTCTGCCTGGCTGCCTCGAAGGCCTGTTCCCAGTTCCATCTCCAGAATGTGCAGTGGCCAAGAGGCGGGCGCCCCGCAGGGCCCTGCTGACGGCTCTGCCCCACCCATGCCCATGGCTTTGATTTCTGGAGCTCCACTTGCCCGTGGTTAACCACGGCTCTAAAACATCAAGTGGAAAGTTCCCGAAATAAGCAGCCTGGGAGTGTTCAGTGTCATGCTGTTGGGAACGGTGTGAGGGAATGTCACGCCCTTTCGGACCCCACGACACTGCCCTGTGTGTCCCCTCCACCCCAAGGGTGCACGGAGGGGATGGTGTGTGCAGACTCGCAGGGAGCCAGGGCCCTGGCGTGCACGCTCCTCTACACGAGGTGCCCTGGGCCGCAGGGCAGGACTGCACTCCAGTGCGGCCCGCCGGGCTCGCGTGCACTGGGCTTTGTGGCCCTCCCCCGCCCCCCACCCGACTTGGAAGCTCCCCTGTGTGGGTGGGGACTGTGGTTTAGCTGGACTTTTTTTTTGGCAGTGCTGGGGATGGAGCCCAGGGCCTCACGCGTGCTCAGCAATTGCTCACCACTGAGCCAGACCCCAGCCTCTGTTTCTTTGAGACAGGGTCTTACTACATTACCCAGGCTGGGCTCAGACTTCAGCCCTCCTGCCTCAGCCTCCTGAGTGGTCGGCATGACAGGTGTGCACCGCTGCGCCTGGCGTGCAGCTTCTCGGTATGGCTGGTGCTGACTCCATGTATGCCATCCCTGACCTCCTGGGGCGGCCCCTGGACCTGTGCTATGGCTGTGGTGGTCTCTCCTTCCCTGCGCCCTCCCTGGGAGGACGTGAGTGGGAGCAAGAGCGGGAGCAGCTCTCCCTCCTGTCGCGGCTGCGCCCGCACAGGCAGACCCCTCGCTGTGGGCTCTTCCTCACACGTGCCTCAGCGTGCCTCCGCCTTCCTTTCCCACACACTGCAGCCGGCGGCGGCAGCGGCCAGCGCGTCACGTGAACAAAGCCTTATCAGCGCGCAGCCCCACGCACACGTGTGCTCTGTGCATCTCAGGGCTCACCTGTGGCTGCCGAGCGCTCCCGGCCCGGGCCTGCAGAATGGTGCCCTCTGTGTCCCCAGCTCTTGTTGGTGTGGGCAGCGGCTGTGTTTGCAGCGTGCGCCTTGGGTAGGTTTCGGAGTCACCGGGTGGCGATTCGGCCTGCAGCAGTGTGGGTGTGCACTCCGGGGGTGCTGCATCTGAGCAAGGGCAGGGTGCTGGGGAGCCAGACCCCCAGGGGCGGGCCGTGGAGCCAGGCCTGCAGGGGACGGGAGGAGAAGGGGAGGTGGCTGTCGGCTGCAGTCCTCAGCCCTTCCGCTGCTGCTGCTGTCTCAGGCGGCCTTTCCGGCCGGGCTCTGGACAGTCCAAGGCTGTTGTAGCCAAAAGGGGAAGCGATATTTCTGGGAACGCCGTGTAGAGAGGAGGAAAACGATGAGGTATGTTTTAGGCACCCAGCAAGGTCTCCTGGAAGTTGGAGAGCTGATGAAAAGCCAGAGCGCAGGCCTGGGGCAGCCTGCCTGGCTGCTGCTGTTGCCTTGCGCTTCCAGCTGTGGTTCCGGGCGGACGCCAGGCCCTCGAGGGGAGGCCGGCGCTGGCCACAGAGCCACACCCCAGCACTTTCTACTTTTAGTGTGAGACAGGGTTTCACCAAGTTGTCCCTGCTGGGCTTGAGCTTACGATCCTCCTGCCTCAGCCTCCTACTAGCTGGTATTACCCGTGTGTGCCCGGCATACCACAGCCCTAAATGTCCCAGGGTTTTTGCTGTACCAGGCTGCAGGTGACAGAGGGTCCTGCCTGTCCACCTGTCCCCGGTTCCCCCTTGCCCTTTACACCAGAGGACAGCCAGGTGTCCGTGGACCACAGAGCCTGGTGCCCCAGGCTGGCAGCAACTCTCCAGAGCTCAGGGCCCAGGCTGAGTATAGCAGCCCCCTGGGGGCCCTCCCGGGGTCGCTGTGGAGATGGCCAGGAGCTGCTGCCCCTGTGACTCAGTCTCACAGGCCCCAAGGCCCTGGCCCAGCCCTGGGGCCCTGCCTCCCCTAGGGGACAGTGACTCCGAGGGCCGGGTCTGTGTCCTGTCCTGTGCGTACCCCAGGCCACTTTGCAGAAGGGCCAGAGCACCTGTGTGCCTCAGTACTGGGAGTCTGGGACCCATCCCTGGGGTCCTGGGGATCTCTGCCCACTGAGGGTGACAGCCACAGACAGCGGAGGATGCATGCGGCTGTGTGCAGAGAAACCTTCACACTGAGGAGCAGGAGCGGGGGATGTCACAGGAGCTCAGACTGTAGGACAGCCTGCCACAGGCGTCCGTGCCCCAGAGGGGTCCAGGGCGCTGGGGCTGCCCTCTGTGCCCGTGCTGCGGAGCCAGGGAGCAAGGGAGGGCAGCCAGGCCGGGGGTGGCAGGGGTAAGGGCCCCCTGCTCCGCCCGCGGAAAAACCCCATCCTTGAAACGCACCCTCAGGAGAAGGCTGGGCCACTGTCACACACGTGGCTGAGGCGGCGTGTGCTGCACGGCTGCACCAGCGACCTCCACCTGCTGGGCCGCGGGTGGAGGACAAGCACCCAGCCGGTCCTCCAGCCGTCTCAAAGCGAAGGGATCAAGAAGACGGGACAAATGGATGGAAGATAGACAGGCCGCAGAGCTGATGAGCAGATCAGTGGATGGATGCATAGACAGAAGTAATGCAGTGGAATGTCATCGGCCCTTAGAATGCAAGGAGCCGCTGTCCTTCGTGCAGTGTGGCAGAGCCTGGGGCCACAGGAATGAAAGAAGCCAGGCCCAGAGGGACAGCCCTCAGGCCCTGCGACCTCACGCAGGCGTGGACGCGCAGGCAGGCAGACGGCTGGAGCGCCGGGCGATGGCCAGGCTTCCGAGAGTCGCTGCTTCAGGACGGGCAGGCGGGCTCCAGAGCCCACGGACTTGGGTCGGGTGTCCTGGGCCTGCGTGCTGGGTCGCTGAAAGGTGACTCCAGGGTTCCAGCCACCGGGAGGCAACAGCAGCAGCCGTGGAGAAGACGCACCCAGTGAGCTTGGTTCGGGGTCACGGCCCAGCACACATGTCCCGTCAGCATGCCACATCGCGCCCCTCCAGTCAGTGTCCTGTCCTGTTTGTGTTTGCACGCGGGGAGAGCCCGGGGCCGCTCCGCGCCGCAGCGCACCGCCCTGTGACCAGGCAGCGAAGGCAGGCTGTCCCCCAGTCAGACTGGGTGTGGCCCCCGTGCCCTGCCCCCGTCCCCATTGGGGGCATCGCCGTCCCCGTGTCTCCTCGGACACGCTCCTCAGGCTGCCCTGGCCTCAGGGGGCACTGTCCAGGACCCAGCCTCCCTGTCGGGCCGCGAGGTTGCCAGCTCGCTCCACGCGCTCGCTGCGTGCTGCCTCAGCCCCCGTCGGGACTGACTGCAGTGTTCTCCTCCTCCCAGCACCCGGCCTGGCTTCCTTTGCCCCTCGGCTCCCAGGCGCCAGGCAGAGCAGCGTGGTCTGGGGCCCCGCTCGAGCTCCTGTCGCCCGGGCCAGGGCTGTCCCGAGCCCCCAGCAGAACGGCCGGGAGCCCCGCGCCCACTGGCACTGTGACAGGCACCCGAGCGCATTGACTCTGCTTTGCTCTGCTTCGAGCTTTTTGCAGTGCTGAGGTGGAGCCAGGGCCTTCACGTGGAGCTGCAGCCCAGTCTTATGTTTTCATTTTGTATTTTGAGACAGGGCCTCGATAAGTTGTCCAGCCTGGGCTAAAACTTGCCGCCCTCATGCCTCAGCCTCCCGGAGTGCTGGGAAGACAGGTGTGCACACAGTGGTCGGGCCTACGAGGAGGAGACGTGTCGCTGGGCTCAGGGTTTTGGGGCTCTGGCCAGGGAGCGCCTGGCCCTGTTGCTGTTGGGCGTGTGTTGGTTTGCATGCCCACGGCGAAGCAGAGTGAGGCAGAGGGAGAGGAGAGGCCTGTCCCCCGGGCACACCCTGGAGGCCCTGCCTCCTAAGGGCCCACCCCCAGCTCCCCAGCTGGGTCCCAGCCTTCCCACCTGGGCTTTGGGGACACCTCACGTCTAGCATGCAGCAGGGCCCCGCCCTCGCTGTGTGGGCGACGCCTGTCCCTGCACTGTAGATGGCGCCTTGCTCTTGCAGCCTGTTTTGCACTGGGGCGGCGGGCCTCTGGAGCTTGTGGGCGTGTGGGCCTCGTGTCACCGTGGCAGAGTCAAGCATCCTGAACGCAGGTCTCCTAAGCTAGGCGAGGTGCTCCTGTCCTTCGTGCCATGTCCACGCTGAGGGTGACAGGGACAGGCACAGGCCAGAGCCCTTCTCCTTCTCATCCTGCTGGGACCTCACAGCCGCAGTCTGGGAACCAGGCTGCCTCGGCTCCGTTCCCAAGAGCGGGGCTTCCTGCAGCCTGGCCGAGACTGCGCAGGTGCCCCTCGGTCCCACACAGGACCCTGCCCACAGCCAGCTGTCACCTAGATGGCCCGAGGGTCACCTGCAGGCTGGTGCAGCCCCTCAGCCCTCAGGCCCCCAGGAAGAGGGCCGGGGGTGTCCGGAGAGTGGACCAAGGCTGGGGGTATTACCCGACAGGTCTGGGGCGGGCTCCGTCGTGGCGTGGCCAGGACTACAGCCAGGTTCTAGGAGTTAAACACTCACCGTGTGTTTCAGTCACGCTGATGTTCATGTAACATAGTCACATGACAGTAAACTGGACTTTCCTGTGTGAATGTGTGGCGTTGGGGCTGGAACCTGGGGACCCATGCATATCACGCACCCCCAGCCCTTACAAAAATTTTGTTTTGAGACAAAGTCTTGCTGAGTTTCCCAGGCTGGCCTTCAACTTGTGATCCTCCTGCCTCAGCTTCCCCAGTGGCCTCTTGGCACCACCAAACCTGGCCAGAATTTTTTTTTTTGTTTGTCTTTTTGAGACAGGGTCTCGCTATGCAGTCCAGGCTGGGCTTGAGCTCACTTTGTAGCCCAGGCTGGTCTCGAGCTCAAACAGTCCTCCTGCCTCTAAAATTTTTTTTTTGAGACAGGGTCTCCCTATGCAGTTCAGGCTGGCCTTGTACTCACTGTGCAGCCCAGGCTGGCCTGAACTTTTCGGGGATCCCCTTGCCTCAGCCTCTAAGTGCTGGAATGAGATTACAGGCATGTGCCACCACACTTAGGTATGACTAGAGTTTTTTACAGAACCCACCACATGGACATTTTTTCTTAAGTTTTTGTTAACTCTTGGATGAAAGAGGAGATGAACTCTAGGATGCATTTTTATTTTAGAAATTACAGGTTTTCTACAAGTCAGTAACAGACCTATCATCAGAATCCAGTATGTCGTAAGTACAGCAGCAGTAGAGGGCAGTGCGGCCCACCGTCATGCTAACTACTTTGGAAGCTGAGGCAGGAAGATCTCAAGTTCAAGCCCAGCCTGGGCAACTTAAAGAGAACTTGTCTGAAAATAAAAATTTAAAAAAAAAGAAGAAAGGCTGGGAGTGTAGCTCAGTGACCCCTGGTTTCGATCCCCAGCGCCTCAAGGAAAGAAAGGAAGGAAGGAAAGGACAGTAGGTAGCGAAGTGTAAATCCACAGGAAGTCAGTCAAGTTAGGTCCTTGAGAAAAACTGAGAGAACAGAAGTGAGGCCCCGGAGGACGATGGGGGCGTCCAGTGGGGGCCCGGTGGCCAGGGCCCTCCCACACCAATGGCTTGAGCGCAGCTTCGCGGTGGCCACAGCCGACCACTCAGCGCATGTTCCGTGGTCGGCCGCCGGGCACGGCCGCTCATTTCAGACTCGGGTTTGCTTGCGGCTTGGGCCCTGCAGGAGCCGTGAGGCGGTGGCCCCTGCGGGCTGGCCGCGTGTCCCTGAGCCTGGCCAGGGCTGTTCCGGCTGGGGCTCTGTGCCTGCGTCCATCGGGGCGCTCGTGGTAGCGAGCCGGGGCGGAAGCCGGTGCTCCTTCTCCCCAGCCCTGGGCTGAGAGGCCGTGCGGCTGCGCTTCCTGCCCCATGCCCGTCTCAGCCGCCACCTGCGCGGCCTCTGCTGTCCTCTGCTCGCTCTGCACGGTCGTCCCAGCCTCCCCGCGCCACAGCTCCCACGCCCCAGGCCTCAGGAAACGCGTCGTCCATCACCACCTGCGCCCGCTGGGTCTGACACGCTCTGCCGCCCTCGGTCCCCACTGACTACCGAGCGGGGAGCTGCCCAGGGCCGCGCCTCGCGGAGGTGGTGCTGCCCTGACTGCTGCCTGCCCCGTGGCACAGTACGTCCACCACCTCTTTCTGCATGGCCTAAGAGCGAACACTGGTTCTTGGATTTTTGGTTTTTTAATTTTTGTTTTGTTTTGCTGGATGCAGTCATTTTTGTGTCATGTAGTTTAGGGGTTTTATTGAGGGGTTGGTGTTCTTGCCGTGCAGGGGATTGAACCCAAGGCTTTCTTCACTGAGCAAGGTCCCCAGCGCCTTTTATTACCGTTTTTTATTTTGAGGCAGAATCTCGCTGAGTCACTGTGTTGCCTACGCTGGCTTCAAACTTGCCATCCTCCTGCCTCAGCCTCCCAGTCATGCGTCACCATGCCCAGTGGGACTGAATGCATTTTCTGCTTTATCACATTTTTGACTCAAAATGGATGTAATTTCCCAGTGAGTCAAGAGCATCTGTAACTTCCTCATAAAAGCCAAAGTAGGCAAAGCCCCCTAGTAAGCCAGTTTAGCAAGGACCTCCCCCTGCCCCACACACAGGTCCCAAACACCACTTGCCTGGCGTGGACAGGGTCCCCTCCTGGCCTCACCAGCCCCTGCTTCAGCAGGAGCCCTGTGACGTCAGTTGCACCTGATCCCTTCCCCAGGGCAGCCTCTCTGCGACTTCCCACGCACACAGGCACCGCGTGCGTGCGGATGGGCTGTTAATCTGCGATGCGTCCTGGAGTCCTGGATGCCCCTGGCCGAGCCCGGTCCCCCACGCCTGCCTGGTGCCCCTCACCTGGCGGGTGGCCAGCGTCACCGCTCCTCAGAGGTCTTCCTCGTGGGATGTGGCCCGTGCGCCGCCCACCCCCCCTCCCCCGCCCCCGGCCCTGGAGTAGCCTGCACGGATGCAGAAGCAAAGGAATGCGAGTTCACCCTGCCTCGAGTCATCCTGGCACGGGCGTTCTTAGCTGTGGCCCCAGGCACACAGCGGGTCACCCGGCTCCCTCCATTGTGTCTGCTGCTGTTCTGCCCTTTGCCCGGCTCCTCCCACTCCAGCCTGCCCGCCCTTGGGGACCAGCGTTTGAGTCTCTCGTTTATATGTTTCATTATATTTCTGCTTCCACCGCTCAGTGAGGCCATGCAGCATTTGACTTTTCATGCCTCGTTTACTGCACTTAACGTGGTGTCCTCCCAGTTCCGTCTGGGTTTCATGCATGATAGGACCTCATGCCTCTTACTGACTGAATAGTATTCCATCGTGTGTGTGCCCATTGTCTTTCTCTATCTGTGGCGGGACCCTTCCTTTGTTGTTTTTTTTTTGTTGTTGTTGTTGTTTTTTCCCTTTTTTTTTTTTTCCCAGTACTGGTAATCAAACTCACGACCTCGCGCTTGCCAAGCAGGTGCTGTGCCGCTGAGCTAAATCCCCAGCCCCACCTTCCTTCTCTTGCTGTTGCCTGTGGTGCTGCAGTAAACATGGGGTGTTGGCGCCCCTCCGCCATGTGGCTTCATGCCTTTGGGTAGACCCAGGAGGAGGGATGATGGATACAGGTTTTTCGTCGCTTTTCATGGCACTGGAGGGTTGAACCTAGGTTTTGCCGTGCAGGCGCGGTGTCTCTGAGCTCCCCTCAAGCCAGTTGTCTTGGTCTGCTCTGTGGCCAGGACCTTCACACCGAGCTGCATCTCCGGCCCTTTGCTTTATTCTGAGTCAGGCTCTTGCTTGCTCACTGAGTTGTCCAAGCTCAGCTCAAAGTTGCAATCCTCCAGCCTCAGCCTGCTGAGTGCTGGGATGACAAGCGTGTGCCACCCCACCCGGCAGCCCTGTTTTTATTTTACGTTGAGACAGGGTGTCACTAAGCTGTCCAGGCTGGCCTTGAACTTGTGATCCTCCTGCCTCAGCCTCCTGGGCAGCTGGAGTGGCAGGCGCATGCCCTGGAGCTGGGTGTGAGGTTTTATTTTTCCCCTGAAGTGCACTTTGTCTCAGCATCACGGCCTTCGCGCCGTGGCTGAGGGGAAAGGTCCCTTGAAAGTGGAGAGGCCTCGGGGCACAGCTCCCAGGGCTGAGCTCTGGCAGGGACAGTGGCCCGCCCACAGTGGCTGCCGCGACACCTGGGTCCCTTTCTTTCCTCCCGGCCAGTGGCCTGCTTGTTCCTCGCTGTGCGGCTCCCCAGCCATGCGTTTCCTGCGGCCCTGTCACTGCCCAGCAGGCGGCCGGATATTTTTAGCGGCTGTGCAGCCCCAGTGTGTGGAGCGCATACCAGACGCGTGAGGTCACCGAGGCAGCCCGGCTGGCTGGGAGTCTCGGCCCTCGGCCAGGGGGGCCCGGGAGGGGCGGAAGCCCAGCGTACGGGGCTCCGGAGGCGGCACACGCGCGGCTCTGCGCCCAGCTGTCCCCGCACCAGCCCTGCAGTGGCCGCTCCTCGGTGCGGTGGGGCGCGTTTTGGGGACCCTGTGCGCTGTCCCCAGGCAGGGGTCCCTGCAGGCTGTAGATGCCCCCAGCAGGGACCCCACGCAGGGACAGGCACCGTCTCTCCCTGTTGTGGGGATGCTGGGGGTGCTGTGCTTGCCTCCTCTGGTGGCCTGAGTCCTGGCCTTCTGTCTCCCTCCGGGCCCCGGCCCAGGCTGACTTCTCTGAGTCCCGATCCCAGGGGACCTGGGCAGGCCCGGAGGCCTCAGTCCGGCCCAGCTCCGCCGGGGAAGCGAGACCGCCCGGAACCGCTTGCTCTCCAGCCTCGCTGCTGCTCCCGAATCCGCCCCGCCTCGCGTGCCATGCAGGCGCCCACACTGGGCCCAGCGGCCTCGGTGCTGCAGAGCCCGGCCGGCCGGGCCCACACAGGCGGCGTGGCAGGCACAGCGCCCCCCACAGGCTCCTCCTCCCCTCCGCCATGTTATTATCGTTTCTTTTCTTTATTGACTCTGTTTTTTGAGACAGGGTCTCACCATGTGGTTCAGGCTTTGAGCTCACTGTGATCCCAGGCTGGCCTCAAACTTGCCGAGATCCTCCTGTCTCAGCCACACAAGTGCTGGGATTGCAGGCATGTACCACCATGCCCAGCTCCCCTCTGTCTCAGAATCAAAACGTAGACATGGCTGGGGCTGCAGCTCAGAGTGGAGGCCCTGGCGTCGGTCCCAGCACCGCTACTTTAAAAGAAAATCTCCCCTCAGACCGAATCCCCTGCCCCAGAAAGTGCCCCCTCACGATGCACTGCCTCTCACCTGAAGTACTGTGGACGGAAGTCGTCTTCCTCTCAGGTCTCTGCAGACTGGCGACTGTCTGCGGGTGCACAGTGAGGGTGTTGGGGAGCTGCGTCTGCACACGGACCCAGTGACACAGACCGCGTGCACACGTAACAGTTCTGTGTGTGAGTGGTTGGAGACACCTGTGCCGGCTGCTGAGACGCCTGCTGGGAGCCAGGAGTTAGAGGCCAGCCTGGGCGGCGTAGTGAGATTCCCATCCCGAAGTGAACAGAAAACCAGAGCACAGAGCAAGGCCGCGCAGGGAAGGCCTGGGGCCCGTGGGGAGCAGGAAGCCCGGGCAGCGCTGGCAAGGGTGCCAGGCGCCTGCTCTTTAGAAAACGGCCTGACGGCCCCTCAGAGCATCAGACACACAGTCGTCGCGTGACCCTGCCTTTCACTTCCTGCTGTTGAGTCTGGAGATGAGAACATGTCCACACAGAGCCTGCGCAGCAGTACTCACACCCGCCCTGCACAGTGACCCCAGGCAGACAAATGGACACAATCTTTTGTGTGTGGAACATTACTCAGCCAGGAAAAGGAGCAAGGCTCTGACACATGCTGCATGCAGACAAAGCTGGGCGCCATGGTGCTGAGTGACAGACACTGCAGGCTGTGTGCTGTGTGGTCTTACTACCAGGACCAGCCCTGAGCAGATGACCACAGGGACAGGAAGTGGATTAGGGGCTGCCGGAATGGGAGGGCAGGCTCCTGGGGCTGGGCTCTCCACTTACGGCTGCAATTATAGACCAAGTAAAAGTGGTGTTGCGTGACACTGGGAATGTGCCACATGCACTAAATCGTGTGCTTTAAAGTGGTGAGCTTTTTTTTTTTTTTTTTTTTTTTTTTGGTCTTTTTGAGGCAGGGTCTCGCTATGCAGTTCAGGCTGGCCTTGACCTCACTTTGTAGCCCAGGCTGGTCTCGAACTCACAACGATCCTCCTGCCTCAGCCACCTGAGTGCTGTGATTACGGGTGTGCACCACCACGCCTGGCTGTTTTGTTTTTTTTTGGAGGTACCAGGAGTCAAACTCAGCACCTTGCACTTGCCAGGTAGGGGCTGTGCTACTGAGCTACATCCCAGCCGAAACTGGTGAGCTTTAGCCCAGTGTGGTGATGCAGCCCTGTAACCAGTACTCGGGAGGCTGAGGCAGGAGGATCCCCATGAGTTCAGAGCCAGCCTGAGCTACCCAGTAAGTCCAAGGCAGAGACAGTACAAAGAGAGGAGCAGAAAGCAAGGGAGCAGGTGGCTTTGCTCATGGCTTGTGACCTCAGGTAGCTGACGGCCCCTTTGTCCGCCACATCAGCGGGCCGAGCCCACCTGGAACTGAAAACACTCGGGCACAAGCGAGACACTCCTGCCTCCCCGTGCGCTCCCGCGGGGCAGCCACACAGGGCCCTGGTCACGGAGGGGACCGCGTCTGCAGGCCTGTGGGTTTCTGTGTGAGCCCCACGCTGTTTGTGCGTCCTGGGGTGTCCCTGTGGACACGGAGGGACACTGCCGTGATGAACGCTGGCGGTGGGGTGTGTGTCACTGGGTTGTCCGTGGGTGTGTAGGTGTCCCATGGTGAGTTGGTGTCAGCCGTCTGTGGGTTGATGTTCGTTCACGTTTGAGGAGTGTCTGGGAGAGGTTTGGTGGGAGTCGGGGGGCTTGGTGTGGGGGTGTCTGGGCGGGTGGGGTTGGGGGGCTTGCTGCTGTGCCCCAGGCTCCACCCTCAAGCCGAGCTGCCTGCAGCACCAGCTCTTGGCTCTGAGCCACAGAGCTTAGACCTGAGCTTTGCCCGAAGCCCAGCCGTGGCAGGGAAGAGACCGTGGCTGGTGTGGCCCTGGGGACCGAGCACAGTGCCCACACCAATCTGATGCCACCTCTATCCCCGCAGGCCTTTGGGAACGCGAAGACGGCCCACAACAACAACTCCAGCCGCTTCGGCAAGTTCATCCAAGTCAACTACCTGGAGAGCGGCATCGTGCGCGGGTGAGTGGGGCCCGGGCCCGGGCCCTGACACGCTGGTGCACGTGCTCTGCTGCCGCCGCGCCCGGCTCTGGACGTGTGTCAGGGTTAGAGCGAGGCCTCAGAGGAGCCAGGTCCAGCAGGGTCTCAGGACGGGTCCTGCTGGCCCAGCCTGACCGATGCCCATCTTGTATCCCGGGTGCCTCCGCCTGGGTGCATCTTCCTGCCCCGGGCTCTGCCGGGCCGTGGGGAGGTACAGGTGAGGGCCCTCAGTGACTGCAGGACCGAGGCCACCTGGGGGCCGCTCGGCGCTGCTGCAGGCACCGCCAGCCTCTGGTTAGTGGACACTGGGAGCTGCCGGCCTCCCTCTGGGCTCCAGCCTTTGCTCTGTGCAGACCTCAACATCTCCCCCAGTATCTGGTGGTAAACACGCATCAGGGTGTCCAGCGCAGGGCGCTGACCGGGCTGCATGAGGCCCTGGCTCCATACCCAGCACCAAAACACAAAACAAAGCTTGGCAACGTGGATGAGCCTGGAAAGCTTTGTTTGTTTTGAGACAGGGTCTTGCTATGTAGTGCAGGCTAGCTTTGATCTCACGGTGTAGTTCAGGCTGGCCTCAAACTCATAGTAATCTTCCTGCGTCAGCCTCCTGGTGCTCCTGTCTGAGGTCCAGTTCACCACTGAGCAACCCGGCCGCACCAAGACTCACCTCACAGAGCTGAAGTGCTTACTCATGGCCAGGGAGGAACAGGAAGAGGAAGGGTGGGCCCTTGTCCCCTTTGAGGGCCCCAGAGGGCCTCGAGGGCCTCTTCTCAGCCCCATTACCTCCCAGGGCTGCCAGGAATCAAGGACAAGCCCTTACTATGTGGCCCTGTGGGGACTTTCACAATCCAAACTGTCCCCTCAGGAGGCTGAGGCAGGAGGAACACAGGGTCAAGGCCAGCCTAGGCAGCTTAGCTAGACTCTGTTTCAGAGTAAAAAGTAAAAAGGGGTGGGGTGTAGTGAGGGGCAGGCGTCTGCCCAGCGCGAGGTGGACAGAAAACATGGGGACCGTGGCGCGCGTGCGGGACAGACGTCCTCCTCTCCACCTCCTCCTCTAAAGGAGGAGCTAGGTCTCACACGCCCGGCTGGCCTCGGACGTGCCATCCTCCTCCCTCAGCCTCCGAGAAGCTGGGGTCACAAGCGTGGCCACCACACCCGGCGTTTACCTTTTCTGTAACGCAGCGCCCGGCAGCCCCTGGTCACGTCCACTCTGCCACTGGCATGTCCCGTGTGCCCTGGAGGCGCTGGCCATCGGCAGGGCCTTCCGGGAGCAGGTGCCACAGCAGCCCGCGTGGCCCATTCCCTGACGGCTGGCAGGTCACACGTGCAGTGGGCGCGGGGGTCCCGGCCATTGTTGTCGGGGGGCCACCCCACTGCCTGCGCCAGTCGTGCTTTTGCCTGTGGTGGGGCAGGTGCCATCTCATGCTGCTCCCCGCAAGGGCCAGGGGCAGGGCCGGCCGGCCCGTCTCTGCTCCCCGTCGGTGAGGCGTCGTCTCCCTGTGGCTGTGCGTGGGGCCCGGGAGCTGACAGCCCTGCTGCTTTCCCGGACCCCTGCGCCTTCAGGCTGAGCTGCATCCCCACCCTTTCTGTTCGTTATTTGCAGAGGTGACCGGGTCACCTCAGTCACTAGATCATCCAGGCTGAGCTTGAACTTGTGACCCTCCTGCCTCAGCCTCCCAGCGTGCTGGTATGGCAGGCGGGCACCACCCTGCTGGGCTTGTAAGACCTCTGTGTTAGGGGCCCAGGACTTGAAAGTGGTCGGGACAGGGAAAGGACAGCCTCTGCCCAGTGACAGCTTGGTGCCCGCCACGGGTGCTGGGCTGTCACCCCCACACACAGCACAGGGATGGACCCTGAGTGGGGTTCATGTGTGTGACTCCGGGGCCCAGTCCAGCCCCTGCCCTGGAAAACTCAGCAGGAAAAATGGCGACAAGTGCCCCCATGGCTTGTCATAGGTGTCCACAGCAGAGTGCTGAGAACAGCGAAAAGCCGGAGGGAGCACAGATGCCCACTCAGCAGCTGGGTGGAGAACAGTGCAGGCCGGCCTCCCCACGGACTACCGCTCGGCCGTGAAAAAGCAGGGAGGTCCGGAGCACGGTGCTGTGTAGCCCGGTCTCAGGGTCACGGCGCAGGCTGTGCGCTGCGGTCTCCGTGCGGTTCTGGAAGCAGAAACTCATCTACAGTAGCAGGGAGCCGATGCGCAGCCTCTTGGGGGCGGGGCAGAGGAGGGTGGGGGCGCTCTCCGGGGTGACGGTGTTTGCTGTCTTGGCCCCAGTGCTGGGTTCCCGGGGTTCACCGTTGGCGCGGCTGGGCCGGGGGCAGCACTTGCCTGGCTGCCAGCCCTGGCACCGCAAAGCTGTGGTGATGAGATCGTGTGCCTCACATGTGCAGCTGGTGCTTTGCAGCCAGAGAAAGTGTCCTTGCGGGAGCGGGGGGCACCCTGTTGGGGTGTGGGGGCCAGCGGGAGCCATCGCACCTGTTGCCACCGTCCAGGGGAGAGGCCACCCAGACGACTGTCATTGTCTATTTGCAGGGCAAGGTGGTGGTTACGGTGACTGTCATCGTGCCAGAGACATTCACAAGTGCCGGACCGTGCACCCCAGTACCACATGGGCCGGGCTGGCAGTGACACCCGGAGTCCTAGCATGTGGGAGGCTGAGGCAGGAGACCATGAGTTTGGGGCCAGCCTGGATTACAGAATGAGGCCCTACTGCAACAACAGCAAAGCTTGTTGTGAAGGGCAGAACGTTCCGGCCAGGCATGTGGCTCAGAGGCCCTGGCGTCTGTCCACGGTGCAGACCAAAAGAAAGTTGAAAATAGTAAACCATGAAGCATTTTTTCCTTCTTTGTTTTAATGACAGAGCTGTCGTGGAAAAATACCTGCTTGAAAAGTCTCGCCTGGTGTCTCAGGAGAAAGATGAGCGGTACGGTGACTCCGGGGGGGTTTCCCGATGGCATGGCTGATCTTGGGGTGAGGGTCACCCCAGCCAGTCCCGCTCTGAGCTGGCTCCCTCGGCCTCCAGCTTTCTGACATTTTCTCCACCGCCAGTTTTCCCACGTTTGCCCAAAATGTGGTCACTTAGAGACCTCTCTGATCAGCCAGGTGTGGTGGCGCACGCCTGTCACCCGCTCCTTGGGAGGCTGAGGCAGGATTGCAAGTTTAGGGCCAGCCCGGGTCACTGAGCAGGGCGCTGTCTCGGTGAAATAAAGGCCTGCACGACATAAGGAAGCAGTGCGCCCGCAGCTGGGGCCGTTCAGGGCTTTCCTCCCTGCGCGGCCTCCACAGATGCACAGGGGCGGGGGCGGCTGTTCTTCCCCTAACGCCGAGCCCCCCGCCTGGCCCACAGGAACTACCACGTGTTTTACTATCTGCTCCTTGGGGTCAGCGAGGAAGAGCGCCAAGAATTCCAGCTCAAGCAGCCGGAAGATTACTTCTACCTCAACCAGGTAAGTGGCCCGGCCGGCCACAAGGCCACCTCCGCCCCCACGCAGCTCTGCTCGGCCAGAGGGTGTGAGGGAGCCGGCGTCCCTGTTTTCCAGCATAACTTGAAGATTGAGGACGGGGAAGACCTGAAGCACGACTTCGCGCGGCTGAAGCAGGCCATGGAGATGGTGGGCTTCCTCCCTGCCACCAAGAGGCAGTAAGTGGCCAGGGCCTGAGACCCAGGCTGGGCGGGGTGCCCACTGAGCTGCTGCAGGGGCCAGGAGCTCAGGACGGGGCAGCCCTGGGCTTGCGGTGCTGCTCACAGCCAGGCACGTGCACACGGTGCTCCAGAGTGCACGGGCTAGGATGAGCCGGCGCAGGGACACAGCTGAGACCCCCTGCGCAGGAGGCTGAGGCAGGAGCACCACAGGTTCAAGTCTCTGCAGGCAACTTAGTAAGACCCCAGCTAAAAGTGAAAAAGGGTTGGATTCAACCCCTAGTGGTGCCAAAGAAGACAAACAGAACCAGAGGCTGCAGTAAACCTGTGCAGAGCCAGGAAGGCCACACAGGGCCGGTGGTGCAGGCCGTGCAGTCCGCCCTGGGTTCATTTTTTCTCCTAACAGCCCTGGAAACGCTGCCAAACGCTCTCAGCCTGGGCTGGACACCGACAGCCCCCTGCGTGGTGGCCTGGGGTGCGGGGCATCCCGGGCTGTTGCTTCGTGGTAGGGAGGCGGGCGCCCCTGCCTGGGGCAGTGCTTGGGCTCTGTTGCCCATCGGCCCCAGGCATCGGGGCTGAGGCCGCCGGGACAGCAGGTCCCACAGGAGTCAGCCTTGGCACGAGGCTGCCACACAGCGGCAGACTGTTCGGTTCCGAGGACTGCGCGCCTGTGACAGTTCCCTAAGCTCTGTGCTTGGGAACTGTGTGCTGTACGTGTACGTGTGTGACACAGGAGTGGAACAGGGGCCTTGGCACTGAGCTGCATCCCCGGCCCTTTTTATTTTACTTCGAGCAGGGTGTCACTGCGTTGTCCAGTTGGACTTGAACTTACAACCCTCCTGCCTCAGCCTACCAGAGGGCTGAGTGGACAGGCCTGTACCACCTTACCAGGCTCTGAGTTTTCTGACACATTGCATTGCACATATTAGGGGGTGCAGTGCAATGCTTTGATTGATGGGTACAATGTGTATACATGTTCTTTTTCTGAAAAAAATTGATTTTAAGCCAGGCATAATGCTGCACACCTGTCCATCCCAGCGCTTGGGAGGCTGAGGCAAGAGGATTGCAGCGAGTTCTACAAAGCAAAGCCCTGTCTCAAAAACACCAAAAGATAATTTTAGGGCTGGGGATTTAGCTCAGCAGCGCAGTACCTGCCTGGCAAGTGCAAGGTCTGGGATTAGAGTCCCAGTACCAAAAAAAAACGAAAAAGAATAATAGTAATTTCAGTGCTAACAGTGTGTGCCTGTGCTCCCCCTTGCCTAGCATGGGCTAGGCCCAGGGTTTGGTCCCTGGATTCTCTTTAAAACCGAGCCAGGGACCAGGCATGTGGTGGGCAGTTGGGCACGCGTGTAGCGCCGGTGTGGCCCGGCCCCCACCCCAGCCAAGCGCGGAAGTTAACTCCTGGGCGGAGGCGGGGGCCGACCCTGTCCCGCAGGGCGCCCCTCGACCGCCGTGCCTGGCCCACAGGATCTTCTCCATGCTGTCCGCCATCCTGTACCTGGGCAACGTCACCTACAAGAAGAGGCCCACGGGCCGCGACGAGGGCCTGGAGGTCGGGCCGGCTGAGGTGCTGGACACCCTGTCGCAGCTCCTCAAGGTACCACGTAGCACGCACACGGACACGCACGCCACCACCCTGCCGAAGCAGGGACAGGCGCCGCACGCCCTCCCCTGGGGTGGCCGGCAGCCCTCTCCTGCCCTTGGGGCAAGCTCCCTTCTCATCTCTGACCCACTGCCCAGCCAGTGCCACCGCCCACTGCACGCTCCAGGTGAAACGTCTTGCAAAGCTGGGTGTGGTGGCTCGTGCCTGTCATCCCAGCACTCGGGAGGGTGAGGCAGGAGGATTGCCACAAGCTCGAGGCCAGCCTGGGCTGCATGGCGAGACCGTGTCTCAAAAAGCCACACACACACCAAAAAACCACAGTTTGGCCAGGTGTCTGTAGTCCCGGTTCCTTGGGAGGCTGAGGTAGGAGGATCCCTTGGGCCCAACACTTAGAGGCCAACCTGGACAAATAGCAGCAGTGCAGTTTGATTGGCCAGGTCGTTCTCTGGGGACCTGGGTCTCCTTCCTGTTCTCCACTGCGGCAGCTCTGCACTCAGTGCTCGGGGCAGCGTCTGAGTATGACTGTGTCACTGGATGGTCTACGGCTGGCAGGTGGGTGGGGTGCTGGTTGGGGTGCTACTCAGTGCCCTGTGTTGCCCAGGAGGGTTCCCCATGGCAGAACAGCCCAGCCCAGGGCCGACTCCTGTGGGCTGCATGGTTCTCTTTTCTGTTTTGTTTTCTGAGTACTGGAGATTGGGCCCGGGGTCTAGCACTGAGCGAGCTCCCCAGCCCTTTTTTGTTTTGAGACGGCATCTCTCTAGGTCTCCAGAGCTGAGTTTGAACTTGGGATCATCCTGCCTCAGCCTGCCCAGTAGCTGGGATTATAGGCATGCAGCACTGCACCTGACCTGCAGCCTTGTTCAAAGGAGATGTGCTCGGTCTGCAGCTTCTGTTGAGACCCTAGGTTGCGTGGGTGCTCGGGGAAGGTTAGGGGACCCCCACCCACCCCATTCCTGCTGCTGACCTCGGAGTTGGCTTAGGGTGGGCTCTGAGGGGGTCTCAGTGAAGCCCAAGCCTGGACCCTCCCCACAGGCCGGGAACTGGTGGCTCCACACATCCAGGGCGCTGCCTGGGCAGGGGTCCTGAGTCCCGGGCCGGCCTGTGGGCCAGGCAGCAGGGACCAGGCACTGTGGCAGGGGCACGTGCATTCAGCAGCCTGGACGCTGGGCCCCGCCTCCCAATCGGCCCATTCTCCGTGACCTTGATCTTGACCTCACTGCAGGTGAAGCGAGAGATCCTGGTGGAGGTCCTGACCAAAAGAAAAACAGTGACCGCCAATGACAAGCTCATCCTGCCCTACAGCCTCAGTGAGGTGAGTGCCGCTGGCCCAGGCTGGTTTTGCTCAGGACCCCCGGTGGGTGCCTGGAGCCACTGCAGGGACAAAGGTGTTTGTCCCCATGGATAAACACTGAGATAGGCTGGGCATGGCAGTGCACACCTGTAATCCGAGCACTTGGGAGGCTGAGGCAGGAGGATCCTTGCAAGTTCGAGACCAGCCTGGGTTACAAAGTGAGCTCAAGGCCAGCCTGAACTGCACAGTGAGACCCTGTCTAAAAAAGACAAAAAAAAAAACACCTCTGAGATAGAAAAACACATGGAGTGCTAAGTTTCATTACTGTAGGTTTATTACAGTTATCAGCACACTTGGAACACACTCATCCAGCCTCCCGGCTGCTTCCTGCAGCGCAGCGGCTCTGGAGTCCTCTCTCCCCAGGGTCCTCTGCTGCGCTGTCCCGGCTGCCTCGTGTCCAGAATGGACTCAGAGTGTCTCCCTTCCTGGTCGCTGTGACTGGGGAGGAGCTGGTGACGGTGCGGCTGAGGGCGCAGCATCCTGCGTTGCGAGCTTCCTTTCCACTGGGGGCGCTCGGCAGCAGCGGTCCCTGTCCTTTGGCTCAGGCCCAGTGCAGTGCCGACCCTTGGGGGAGGACCCGGAGCTGCCCTGCCGGGAAAGCAGCGAGGGCGAGCGCACTGAGAGGCACGCCTAGCGGCGTCTTCACTGTACTGCAGTTCTAAGACGGAAACGTTCGCTTATATTTTGACCACGCTTGTGCATACTTGTGATAGAACTTAGTGTATAAGTTAACCACGACAAAAGTGTGTAAGTTATACTTAAAAGTTATACACTAGAACTTAGTGTGTAGGTTAACCAGCCCCAATAATTACGAATAAAAAAGGACGATTATGGCGGTGTACTGCGATAGACGTCCCGCAGATGCGGGGTCCACGAAACGCCCTCTTGTCGGGGCTCCTTGTCCCTCGGAGGTGTCGCCACTGTCCTGCCTGGCTGTGCCCTGGCAACCGAGGCTGCTGGCGGAGCCACGTGGGTGACGGGTGGGCAGAGGCGCAGCTCACGTCTCCGACGGTGGACCTGGCTTCACCTTCCGAATTGTGCGTTTCTGCAGTTTCCCACCCAGCCCTTTGAGAGCCTCGGGGATGGCTGGGCAGGCTGCCGTGGAGATGAGCGTGCGTCTCCCCCTTCGTGTAGATGGTTTGACGCGCTCGCGGCCATGCCCATCCACTCGCATGGTGACCCGTGCTGCTCTCTGGCCTCGCTAGCAGAACCCTGTGGTCCCAACGAAGCCCTTCAGGCCCGAAAAGCGAGGACACTGGCTCCTGAGCCTCGCCCAGAGTGCGCCTGCCTGGGGCTGCGCCTGCGCCACAGAGGGGCTTCTGCCCTCTCCAGGCCCCCTGTCTCCTGCCATCCCGCAGCACCTGCGGCCAGGCCAAAAACCGGGCCGAGGGGGACGTTTTGGTGGCCGGGCCTCTGCCCAGGGAAGCTGTGTGGCATTTCCCACAGGCTTCCTGGACAGCCTGGGCGGCAGAGCGGCTGCTGCATGCGCGTGTGTAGTGGGCATGGTGGGTCTCGGGGGTGGGGTGGCTACACGGGGGCACTCTCGGAAGAGGCATGCCAGAGTACAGTGAGGGCTGGCCTGCTGCACGCAGGGTGCTGGCTTCCGTCCCAGCTCTGCAGAGGAGCAGGCTCGGAAAGCCGGCTGTGGTGAGCACACCTGCCATCCCAGCTCCTCGGGGGGCCGAGGCAGGAGGATCACAAGTGCAGCCCCAGCCCAAGGCACTCAGTAAGGCCTTGTCTGAGGATAAAAATTTAAAAGCACAGGGTGCAGCTCCATGGTGTAGTCCCCGGGTGCTGTCCCAGGCACTGGGGAAAAGGGCAGGAGGCGTCCATCCTGTTCGAAGCAGCCACCCGAAAGACAAGGAGAGAAAGAGCAAAGTACTTAAATTCATAAAAAACAAAAAATAAATACAAAAACAAGGGTTTGTTTTTAAATGAAGAAGAAACCAGACACAGTGGGATAATTTTGTTACCCTGGCTGCTCAGGAAGCTGAGGCAGGACGAGCTCTTGAGCCTGGGAGTTTGAGGCTGGCCTGGGAAGCATAACAAGGCCTGGTTCCAAAACTAGGACAAGAGAACAGCCGCACTGGCTCACACACAGCCTGAGCAAGCGCCCTCTGTCCCCAGGCCGTCACCGCACGCGACTCCATGGCCAAGTCCCTGTACAGTGCCCTGTTCGACTGGATCGTGCTGCGGATCAACCACGCGCTCCTCAACAAGAAGGACGTGGAAGAGGCCGTCTCCGTGAGTGTCTGCGCGGCGCCCGCCGTGCCCCACGTGCCGCACCCTCGGCCCTGGGGTCTCAGTCACCCTCCGGGCCGACCCCGTGAGCGGGCAGGGCCTGTGACTCCTGGGATCCAGTGCAGAATGAAATGGGCCTCCGGGCTGGGGTGTAGCTCAGCAGTGCAGCCTAGCTTGCAGGACCCCCCCAGCACCTGCTGAAAACAAACAGACAAGCCCTCTTACTGAAAACTGGCGGTTGCAGCTGAATGTGGAGGTACACAGCTGTCGCTCCAGCACTCTGGGAGGCTGAGGCAAGAGGATCCCAAGTTCAGGCCCAGCCTGGGCAACTCAGTGAGACTGTATCTCAAAAAATAAAGAGGGCTCGGGGTATAGCCCAGTGCGGAGGTCCCACAGTCCTCAGTATTCAGTAGAAAAAATACAAAGCCCTATGAGCGAGGGATGGAAGCTAGTGACGGTAGAGTGTCCAGCAAGCCCAGGCCCCGTGCTGCCAGGCCCATGCCGCGACGCGGCCCCACTTGGGAAGGCCAGCTCCTGCAGGGGCCCTGCATGACAGCCACCCTCTGTCACCCAGTGCCTGTCCATCGGGGTCCTCGACATCTTCGGCTTTGAGGACTTTGAGCGGAACAGCTTCGAGCAGTTCTGCATCAACTACGCCAACGAGCAGCTGCAGTACTACTTCAACCAGCACATCTTCAAGCTGGAGCAGGTGCGCAGGGGCGGGGCGGGGCGGGGCGGGGCCCGGCTGCCATTGGCCCTGTGCAGCCCGCTGTGCGCCCCGCTGCGCCTCTCAGCCTGGCCCAGGGTGAGCGCGGTGTGCTTTGCTGCCGCCGCCCTGCGGGACAGGGACCAGGAGGACCGGCGTGTCCGTCTGGGCGGCCAGCAGCTGTGCGGACCCTGCCTGCACACAGAGCTGGGGTGGCGCCTGGGCCACGATGGCCACCGCCAGGGCCAGGCCAGCGACTCTGCCCCTGCCCGCCCGCTGTCTGTCCCCGGACCCATAAGCAGGTCCTGTCGGGCTGTCCCCAGACGGGCTACAGCCTCTGGGGCTGCCCTCCCTTTCTAGGCCTGAGCTGCGTCCGGCGGGCCTCACTCTGCCCAGCCGTTCGTGGGGGGACGCGCAGGGGCTTCTGCAGCTGGCCCGTGTATAGTGCTGCTCCCGCGTGGACGCAGGTCTCTCCCAAGACGCCTGCTTCCAGTGGCACGAGGGTTCAGGTGGCGGAGGCGGGAGGATCACAGGTTCAAGGTCAAGCGGGGCCGCTCAGTGACAACCCTGTCTCCAAATAATAAAATTTAGAAAGGCCTGGGACCTGGGTGTGGGGGCGCACACCTGTGATCTATACACTCCGGGAGGCTGAGGCAGGAGAGTGGCAAGTTCGAGCCCAGTCTGGCCAAGCAACTTAGCAAATCAGTCTGGGCAACTCAGCAACTTAGTGAGACCCTGTCCCAAAATTTAAAAAGTTTTAAAAGGGCTGGAGATGTACCCGAAAGTGCTGAATCCTCCGGTCCCAGCATGCATTGTTGCCACTGACCTGAGGGGAAGTGGGAAAAGCTCGTCCAGAATCTCCCTGGAGGCCCAGGACCCCTGACCCAGAATTCTCTGCCGGAGGGAAACTTGACAAAAATCCCACCCAGCCCCAGGATGAGGAAAATGTGAGGCTGTTGTGAGCCTCAGGTCGCTTTTAAACTTGGTCTGCCCGGCCTTTCCAGAAAGGGTTTGCGGTGGTCAGTGACCGTGGTTTGTGTCCTCAGATACTCTCCTTCTCATGGGCAGCTGGGGGCGTCCCAGGGATTTCTGTAAATATTTAGCTAATTCCTGCCAAGCCTTCGGCCCCAGGGCTCACGGAAGGCGGCTGGTCGGTGTAGGGAGGAGTGAGACGCAGGCTGGGCCGTGGCAGTGTCCGGGCTTTGCCCCCCGCAGTGGGTGGCATGGATGCTGTCTTCTGTCACTGGAGCAGAAGCCCCTGCCGGCCACGCCGCAACACCACCTCGAGGGTTAGTGCCCCAGTCTCGAAGGCTGGAGCCTAGGCCATGTCCTCTGGCTCTCGAGAGAGTCCCCTGGGTGGCGCCCATCTCCGCAGGCGTCTGAATGAGAGGACCGGCAGGACAGGACTCTGGCCAGGCAGGGCCAGGCGGGCCTGCAGCAGCCCACCGAGGGTTCCAGGGTGGCCTTCGGGACCCAGTGCAGTGCCCTGAGAGCAGCTTATCATCGCACAGCCGCATTTTCCTAACAGCTGGTGTGAGCCATAGCCGTATTTTTGATCCCTCCATGTTTCCCCTGGGTACCTTTCCAGGTCTGGCTCCTAAAGAGCTCTCTGGCCCCAAGTGGGGAGTAGGTACTGACCCTGGGTGCCTTTGCACGTAAACAGAACATCCAGGCCACCGGGTGTGGTGGCGCATGCCTGTAATCCCAGCACCTGGGAGGCTGAGACAGGAGGATCATTGAAAATTTGAGACCAGCCTGAGCCACAAAGTGAGCTCAAGGCCAGCCTGCACTGCAGAGTGAGACCCTGTCTCAAAAAGACAAAAAAAAAAAAAAAAAAAAAGAAAAGAAAAAACATCCTGGCCATGATTAACATGTGAGACCAGGCACTCTTTCCTGGTGATAATCAGTGACTCCAGCAGCTTCACATAGTTGGTTACCCTCACGCTGGCGTGTTAGTATATTTTTGTTTGTGTATCTGTGCTTCCAGTCAGTGGTCCGCTCTGCATTCCTGTGGTTCTGTACCTACAGTTTTGGCCAACTTTGAAACAAAAATATTCCAAAACGCAATCACAGTCCTGGCCTGGTGACGCACTCCTGTCAACCTGGAACTCTGGGAGGCTGAGGCAGGAGGATTGCATGTTCAAATCCAACCTGGGCAGCTTCATGCATCCCTGTCTCAAAGTAAAATGAAAACAGGCTGAAGGTGCAGCTTCGTGCTTCCAGGGCTCAGTTCCCAGGACCGGGGGAGAACGCACGTGTGTGTAGGAAGCGCGCACGTTTTGTCTCCTCCTTATGCCCTAAACGCTGCAGCGTAGCTGCTGACTGTGCTGAGCGTAAGTACCCTGTGTGGTGGGGTGCGCCTGACGCGTAAGCAAGGCTACTCCGAGCCCTGAGCTGTCCGCCAGATGGGCCGAGCGTCGCAGGTTTGGGGTCCCGGCACCCGCCCTCGGGTTGCCAGGCTGTGTGTGTCATGTGAACACGCACACAGCGGGCCAGGTCCGTCCCCGGCACTGCCAGTGAAATCCTGACTTCCCTGGCGCAGGAGGAGTACCAGGGTGAGGGCATCACCTGGCACAACATCGCCTACACAGACAACGTGGGCTGCATCCACCTCATCAGCAAGAAGCCCACCGGCCTCTTCTACCTGCTGGACGAGGAGAGCAAGTGAGTGGCCGCCAGCCTGGGGGCCAGGAGCGCTGGCGCATTCCCTGCAGTGGGGTCGGGGAAGCGCACCGCCAGGTCGGCCTGGGTAGGCCAGGGAGGCATTGGGGTGACAATGCCGGCGGGGCACAGGGCCAGGCACAGCCAGGGCAAGCAAAGAGGAAGGGACGTAAAGGGCCAGGGGCCACACCCGAGGCCTGCCCCCCCAGCCCCGCCCCCTGAAGGTCCCAGTCCTCGCCCACAGAGCCACAGGCCTGACCGAGCCCTGAGCAGGCCACGCAGTTTGCAGCCTGGTGTTGGTGTGTTTTTCCTCTCCCGTTTTTCTGAGTGGAGAGACATTGTCTTGGGCCACTTACAAAGTGTGTGTGTGCTGCATGTCAGGAGCAAGACTTCAGGCAGGCCGGGCTCTTCCCAGAGCTACTGGAGAGTCGCTCCTGTCTGTTCTGGCTCTAGAGGTTCCAGGGAGCCCTAAGTTGCCCAGCTTGGTCTAGAATTTGCAATCCTCCTGCCTCAGCCTCCCGAGTAGCCAAGATGGTGTGTGCACCACCACACCTGGCCTGTGCGCTCACATGTGTCAGCGCCTGCTCCTTCATCCATGCCGTCCCCATGGGCCGGGAAGGGGTCCAAGTGAGCCAGGCACAGCGCAGATCCCACCCAAGACAGGGACAGACGCGTCCCCCCCTCTTCTGTGGCAGGCGGGGGAGGACACTGAGACACGAGGAGGATGGGGTGCTGGGAGGCGGCGACGGCCTGGCGTGGAGGCCGTGGGCTCGGGGTCCCTGTGGCGGTGGTCTCCGCACACCCAGATTTTCTAGAGCGCCTGCTGCAGGGTTATTTGTCTCAACACCTGAGTGCTGTTGGTACCCGACGCCACAGTGACCCCTCGCAGCCGGATGGTGTGCCCGTGGCTTTGACCCTGCACCCACCTGGGGCCAGCACTCGGGCACACCTGGCGCGAGTGCCAAAGCCACAGCAGCCATTCCCTCCCAGGGGCAGGAGCAACTGGGTGCAAGAGGCCCCTGCCCGGCCGCCGCCCTCTCCTTCCTCCGGGGCGCAGGGCCTGACCTCCAAGGCAGCCAGGCGCTGCCAGACCCGACGCCAGCAGCCCCTCAGCCAGGTGCTTTCGTTTGTTCGGTGGTGTTTTGTGGCTGGATCTTACGTAGCCCAGGCTGGCCTCAAACCCGCAGCGATCGTCCTGGCACCACACCCAGCTAAGGCTGGGGTTACTGTCAAAAGCTGTCACTGTCATCCCATGCTGGGATGAGTGTTGCAGATGCCCATGCAACAGCCCCTGCTGCTCCGCTTGGAGCCGGCCCTGCGGCCTGGGCACCCTCCCCTCCCGTATCGCCCAGCTGCTTGGCACAGGCCAGTTCTGTCCCCTGCTTCCCGGAGGGAACGCAGGCTGCCGGCCGCCCACAGCTGCCCATTCTCACTCCAGCTTCCCCCACGCCACAAGCCAGACCCTGCTGGCCAAGTTCAAGCAGCAGCACGAGGACAACAAGTACTTCCTGGGCACCCCAGTCAGGGAGCCCGCCTTCATCATCCAGCACTTCGCGGGGCGAGTCAAGTACCAGATCAAGGTATGCGTCGGAGCTGCTCGCGAGGCTGAGCTGGGAGGGTCTCAAGGTCAAGGCTCTGTCTGCAAGTGAAAACGAAGAAGGCCTGGCGTAGCATAGTGGTTTGCGGCCCTGGCTTCCGTGCTGGTGGTCTGCCCACCGCCACTCGCCCCTGCGCTTGCCGTGGCTGGCCTGCACAGGAGTGACACCCCGCCCCTCCCCGCAGGACTTCCGGGAGAAGAATATGGACTACATGCGGCCCGACATCGTGGCGCTGCTGCGGGGCAGCGACAGCGCCTACGTGCGCGAGCTCATCGGCATGGAGCCCGTGGCTGTGTTCCGCTGGGCCGTGCTGCGCACCGCCCTGCGGGCCATGGCCGTGCTGCGGGAGGCTGCGCGCCTGCGGGCCGAGCGGCGGGAGAGGGCGGCAGGTAGGGCGCCCCACCCCCTGCGGCCGGTCTGGCCCTGCACAGTCTGGTCCTTGGACTCCTCCGCCCCTGCCCCCTCCCCAGAGCCCCTTGCTTCCTGCAGGGTCCACCTCCCTTTCTCTTCAGCCCTTGGGTTTCTCACATAAGGGAAACCATGCAGCACTTACGCTGTACGTGGTTTATTTCACCTAACGTCATGGTCTCAAGTGGCATCCATTTTCCTACACACAACTCAAGTTCAACCTTCTTCATGGCAGAGTAGAGGTCCGTGGTGTGTGAGCACAGTTCTTTCTCCATGCATCTGGGGGCGGGTGCACAGGCTGCTTCCAAGATGCGGATGCTGTGAGCTGCGCTGCCATGAATGTGGGCAGCCCGGACAGCAGGGCTGTGAGGGCCTCTGCTCCCCCAGCCCACAGCCTCCAGGGGTCGCAGAGCCTCCCAGGGTGGGGCTGCGTGAGCCTCGCTGTCCTGTGGTGTTCAGGAAACAATGCTAGGAACAGCTGTGTCGCAGGCAGTGGTGCTGTTTCCCAGCACTTCCTGTCCTGGCCATCCTCGGTGGGCGGGGCCTGAGGACTCGGGTGGCCCCTCCCTCACGGTACCTGGAGGCAGAGCCTGGTCCCTCAGTGCTGTGAGCATGAGGCCTAGGTGGTTGTGGGGCACACTGCTGGTGAGGGGGCGGAGGGCAGAGGCCTTGCGAGGAGTTGTAAATAAATTGAGCTCATTTTGGGGGTGAAACTGCACAGTTCGTGTGCGTGGCCCAAGTCTACGTGATAAGCTGCTCTTTAACATGAGTTGAAGGTCCTGGGTACAGCTCGGGCAGCGTGAGGCCCTGGCTGGAAGGGAGAGCAGAGGGAGAGAGAAAAAACTGATCCTAGCGCGACAAGCAGGAAGAACAGTTAAACAAATGATCGGGAGAGGCCGGTATGGTGGTAGAGATCCGTAGTCATAGCTACTCAGAAGGCTGAGGCAGGAGGAATCTGAGTTCAGCCTGTCCACTTAGCAAGACCCCATCTCAAAATAAAATCCAAAGGGCTGTGGCTGCAGCCCCAGGGGTGAGTACTGCCCAGCACATGTGAGGCCCTGGCTTCAACCCCAGCCCTGCAAAAAATAAAAGCAGAGCAAACTCATCTCAGTCTCTGTGGGAGGCGCAGGCTGGCAGGCTCCGGAGGCCCCGCCAAGCAGCGTCCACACTGTGTCCCCCAGGTCCTGGCAGCCCAGACGCCCAGGGTCCCCCAGGAGCGCTGTCTTCGGAAGCTAATACACCATCCGAGAGACTTTACCGGTGAGCAAAGCCAGCAGGTAGTGGCACCGCGGAACGCGGCCTGGAAGCCCCGCAGCTCGGCTGTCGGGGTGGCCCTGTGAGTCCCAGTGCACCCCCAGCAGCCGGCCGTGCAGTGGCCCCGGGCATGGGGGTGTGGGGCATCCAGCACACAAAGGATGTTTTTCAGAGCTGGGAGGTGGGGCGGAGCAGGCTGTCCTGCAGGGCTCGGCTGGGTAGGGGTGGAGGAGCCGGGCTCCCCGGCCCTGGCTCCCACAGGAAGCCGTGCTGATCACGTCACGGGGCAGGCAGCGTCAGGCTCACAGCCGAGCGCATGAGGTGTCTTGGGCTTGTGGTCTCTGGTGCTGACCAGAGCCCTTCCGCCTGCCCGAGTGGTGAAGAGGGTAGCAGTCGGGCAGCCTGTCATCCCAGCACTCTGGGAGACTGAGGCAGGAGGATTGGAGGTTGTAGGCCAGTCTGAGCAGCTTAGACACTCAGTGAGACCCTACCTCAGAATTTCCAAAGAATGGAAAGGCCTGGGGATGTAGCGTGAGGGGCCCGGGCCGGCGTGTGGGGTGGGCAGAGCAGGGTGGGGGTGCCCGAGAGCCAGGTGGGCTGTTCTGAGAAGGGGCGCCCTGGGGAGCTGTGGTGTGGTGTGCATCTGTGGTCCAGCTACATGGAGGCTGAGGCAGGAGGATTGCTCGAGTCCAGGAGTTACGCAGCCAGCCTGGGAACACAGCAGGTCTCAGTCTCAAAACGAAGGAAGGAAGGGAGGGAAGGAGGGAGGAAGGGAGAGATGACTCTCGAGCAGGCTGGGCAGGCAGGGCCAGCCAGCAGCTCCTGGAGGCAGGGCAAAGGGGACTCTGCACCCTTGTGGCCTGCCGCCCGCCCCAGAGCATGGAGCCAAGGTGAATGTGGCCTGCGGGTCCACAGCATGGCGTGCAGGACAGAGCCCAGCAGTCAGGACCCTCGGGGCACCTGCCCGAGGGAAGGCACGCATCTTGGCTCACAGGGTAGGGCTCCACAGGGAGCCCGCGCCCTGCATCCATGTGACACCAGCTTCTGTGCCCGGCTCCGCCAGAAACAGGCCACTAGCACGGCCTCACGGTGGCCGGCAGCGCGTGCTCCGGGCTGCCGTCCCTGTGATGAGGCTCCGTAGCTGTGACTCTGGACTGTGCCTCCGCAGCAGGGACCCGTGGGTGCTGAGCAGCTCCCTGCCCCACCCACCTGTGGCCAGCAGGGGCCCCGGCTCCTGATGACCACTGGTGTCCCCGGACTACGGCCATGGGCCCCCGGCCGCCTTCCATGCCCCAGGAGGCCCTGGACTTGGGTGCTTTTCCACAGCCCACGAGGCCGCCGTGCCCGTCTGTGGCTGTCCCTCCGGACCTGCTCCCTCCGGGGTGGGCAGCAGTGGCCGGGGCCCAGGACGGTGGCCCTGGCTCTGACTGTCCTCTGTCGTGGTCCCCTCTGCCTCAGCGAGCTGCACCACCAGATGATCGAGAGCATCAAGGGCCTGCCCTGGCAGGGCGAGGACCCCCGCAGGCTGCTCCAGTCCCTCGGCCAGCTCCAGCGGCCACGTCCCTGCGTGCTGTGAGTCCCTGCTGCTTCCGGACCCGCTGGCCGGGCCGCTGCGACGCTCGCGTGCAGCCTCTGGCTTCGTCCTTGCGCGGCCGCGCTTGGGGGGCCTTAAAGCCCCTGACCGTGCCCAACCCGCCTCTGCCGTGGCACTGAGCGATCTGTGTGCCCAGCTGCACCCCCCAGCACCGGGTCAATCCCCCAACCCATGTCATGCTGACCTAGCACCAGGTGGGCGCAGCGTAGCCAGCCGGGTGACCCCGTCACCAGCACCTCTGTCCTGCCGCCGACACTTGGGACACCAGCAGCAGAGCCCAGCGCTGTACCACCGCAGAGCTGCTGTGGAGAGTTCCGCTCTGTTTTGCAGTACTGGGGTGGAAGCCAGGGCTTGCCACTGAGCTACATCCCTGGCTCGTTTCATTTTTTTATCTTGAGTCAGGGTCTCACTGAGTGGCCCAGGCTGGGCAGGAACTTGCGATCCTCCTCCCCATGCCCTTAGGGCGACCATGCAGAGGGCCGGGTACAGGCGGGAGCCGGCGTCGTGCTGGCACCATCTGTCCTGTCACGTGCCTCCCCTCGCTGTCCCTCTCTTTCTCTGCGTCTAACCCGCAGGGCGTGGCTTGCTGAACTAACCCACCCCACCCGTGTGTTCCCCTTGTTCACAAAACCATTTTTAATATTTTGACAGGAAGAGTAAAGGTATCAAACAAAAGCAGACCATTCCCAAGGTAAAGCCCGCGCGATGCCCTCACAGCTGTCTGCTTCGTCCCTGCCTGGCTCCCGGCGGTGTCGGGACACGGGGTGGCCGGGAAGGGACGCGCTGTCTCTCGGGGGCTTCTCTCTGTCCCTGTTTTCCCTCCTTTGCCCCCTCTGCACAGTGGTGCTGGGCCGGCTTGGTGCCCAACCCTGGAGAGAGCCCCAGGAGAGGGCTGCAGGAGTCGGCCAAGCCAAGCATCTGCACACCGAGGGGTCTGGGAGGGCTGCGCGGGCAGCGCCGATAGTCTGAGTGGCAGTCGCACTGTGCACATGCTCCGAGCACCTGGTGTCCGCTCGGGGTGACGCAGGACACGTGGCAGGTGTGAGCCCTGGGACGGTGTAGTCCCGAGGCGTTGCAGGGGAACGTAAGGCACATGCTCAGGGCACATGCTGGGGTCTGTCCTTCGTTTTGTTTTTGTTTCCAGTTTTTGAGACAGTCTCTCACTATGTAGCCCAGGCTGTCCGCAAACTTGCGGCGATCCTCCTGCCTCTGCTTCCCAAGTGCTGGGATGACAGTCGTGCGCCACCAGGCCTGGCTGGATGCATATTTCTGAATACAGGTTGAGTGTTCCTTATCCAAACTTCTTGGATCCAGAAGCATCCCCAGTTTAGAGTTTCTGTTGCTTTAACATTTTGAGCTGGTTGTGGTGGTCCACACCTATCATCTAGCACTCTGGGAGGCTGAGGCAGGAGGATTATGAATTCAAGGCCAGCCTCAACTGCACAGCAAGACCCTGTCTCAGAACACCAAGAAATTAAAAAAAAAAAAAAAAAAAAAAAAAAGAACCGGGGCTTAGCTGAGTGCAGAGCCCTGAGTTCCTGCCCAGCACACAGGGCAGCTCTGCAGGCACACACAGCGTCCGGGGCTTGGATCTAACATGACACTTGCTTGTTGGGGTGCCGCTTACACACGTAACCCAGAGGTGACCACCGGTGACACTCAGTGATGCTCTGGTTTTTGTTGGGGGTTGTTTGTGGGATGTTGGGTTTTTTTTTTCTTTTTCTTTCTCTGGTTTTGTTTTTTTTTTGTCCTTTTGGTTTTTTGAGACAGGATCTCGCTATGTAGCACAGGCTGGCCTTGAACTCACAGCGATCCTCCTGCCTCAGCCTCCCAAGTAGCTGAGATTACAGGTGTGGGTTCCCATACCTGGTGATATTTTTAATGATTTGGCATGAAACAACGTTTCATGCTGTGGAATTTTCCACTTGTGGATGCTCATAAAGCTTCTGACTTCGGGGCATTGGGATTTAGGACAGTGGAGCTGGGCCTGCGGTGCCCGGATGGTGCGCCGACGTGTGGCCAAGAGCAGCCTGTGGATGGGCAGGGGTGGGCAGGCTCCTCCTGGGCTGGAAGGGCTGCAGCCTGGCCAAGCCTGCACCCTGAGGAGGAGGCAGGTGTGCAGACTCTGGCACCCAGGCAGCCGTGAGTTGTCCCCGGCCGGCCAGGGCCGCTGCATCAGCAGGGGTATGGGGTCCAGTGGCCTCGCCCTGCCTGGCGCTGGCCGCGTGGCTGCAGACAGCCGGCCAGACCCCGATGTCCGCCCTAGAACCTGCTGGACCGCGAGTCACTGAGGCTGATCGTCAGCATGACGCTGCATGACCGCACCACCAAGTCCCTGCTGCACCTGCACAAAAAGAAGAAGCCTCCAAGCATCAGCGCCCAGTTCCAGGTGGGCACCAGTGCGTGGGCACTGCCCACACCCACCCGCAGCGCAGCCCCTCCGCTCCTACGCGTCTGCATCTGCCCCGAGCTGGGAGACCTGTGAGGCCCTCCTGCATCTCCAACCCCATCCCAGCAGCAGGTTTTTCTTTCTGCCCTGGCTGCCAGGAAGCTCAGGGAAGAGATTCCTGGCAAGGAGTCCAAGCTGCCATGCCTCACTGTTAGCTTCCCTGTAATTCTGAGCCTTCTCATCCACTGCTGCTCCCCTGACGGCGCCCTCCTGTGGGGCCCTGTCCTCACGCACGCTGGGCACGAACTCCACCACCGAGCCACACCTGCTCTTTGCAGAGCCTTTTTGAAAGCAACAGGCCAGCAGTGGTGAGCACTTGCCTGGCACGTGTGAGCCCCAGGTTCCATCCCCAGTGCTAAAAGCAAAAGAGCAGGCGGGGCCAGAACCACCACCACCAGGGGCCCTGTGTATCCAAGAGTCTGGCCGTCTGCACCCCCTGGGCACACCACTGCGTGGCCCTGAAGCTCTCCCTTGGGGGCTCCCCTCCCCACGCCGTGACACAGGGGCCCTGCCCTGTGGCCCCTGGAGCAGCATGGCTTTCCTGTCCCAGACGTCCCTGAGCAAGCTGCTTGAGACCCTGGGCAAGGCTGAGCCCTTCTTCATCCGCTGCATCCGCTCCAACGCCGCCAAGGTGAGCACGAGGGCCACCTGTATGTGGCACCTCCAGGGGGCGGGGCCGGGCCCGGCGAGGGGACCTGAGCCAGAGGGCCCAGCCTCAGACTGTCCCGGGGCCCACCCTGTCCCCAGGAAGACAGCTGGGGGCTCTGCGGGGCCACCTCGGGCTCAGGACCTCCCGAGAGGACACCTGGGCAAAAGCCTCTTGGGAGCCGATCTGCTCCCTATCCCTGTCCCTGCCCATGTGCATGTCCCTGTCCCAGCCCCTCCTCTCCAGACCCTGCTTGCTAGGCTGGGTGCTGTGGGCATCAGCAGTGCCCTGGCCTCGCCCATCACCACCCTCTGCCGGGGTCCTGAGGTAGCCATGTCAGCTGGGCCTTGCTGGCCCTGGGCTGCCTCTTCGTCCTCCTGTCCTGGGTCAGCTTTCAGAGGTGACATAGGTGTCGGGCTTTGTCTCCAACTGCTCAGACCTCAGCGCCCACCCTAGGCCTGGGCGGGACAGGCGCAGCCCAGGTTACAGTGCAGGGCCTGTTGCCAGTGAGTCCTCGTGGCAAAAAATAAAAGCCATGAGCAGTGACAGACAAGAGCCTCTGAGCTGCTCCGGCCCGCCGGAGCCCCCAGGTCTGGGGCGGCCGAGGCCCGACCCTGACAGCACCGTGGCCTTTCAGAAGGAGCTGTGCTTCGACGACGAGCTGGTCCTGCAGCAGCTGCGCTACACAGGGATGCTGGAGACTGTGCGCATCCGCCGCTCCGGCTACAGCGCCAAGTACACCTTCCAGGTGGGTGGGCAGAGACGCGGGGCTCGGAGAGCTATTCAGGAGGCTGAGGCAGGAAGATCGCAAGTTCAAGCCCAGCCTGGGCAGCTTATCAAGGGCTGGGCCCAGCTTCTGTGGTGTGAGCTTGTGCAGCGTGCAGAGGCTGTGGGTTCCATGACCAGCACCTCAGAAGCTAAGCAGAAAGTCAGCTTGGCCAGACAGCAGGTCTCCTCCGTCCCAGGACTTCACGGAGCAGTTCCAGGTGCTGCTGCCCAAGGACGCCCAGCCCTGCCGCGAGGTCATCTCAGCGCTGCTGGAGAAGATGCGTGTGGACAAGAGGAGCTACCAGATTGGGAAGACCAAGGTCTGCCGCCGCCCTCAGCCCCGCACGCTGCTGTGCAAGCCCAGCGGGCCTCGGCGCCCCTCTGCCGGCCCAGCCAGGGAGCGGCAGGGGCCGCACGCGTGCCGAGGCTTCACAGCGGGTTCTGCCGTTTCCTGTTGCTTTTCTAAACCTTACACAGAAAGGTTCGTGGAGCCCACAGTTCTGGAAGTCCGGAGCTGGGACCTCTGAGCTGAGCACCCCTTGTGCTCCCCTGGTGGGACCTCCTGTGGCAGTAGTAGGGGAGAAAGCGCACAGGCAAGACAGGAAGCCGGAGTGCAGTGATGCATACCTGTGACCCCAGCACTGTGGGAGGCTGAGGCAGGAGAGCCGCAAGCTTAGTCCAGCCTGGGCAACTTAGTGATTTAGTAAGATCCAGTCTCAAAATATTTTTAAAAGACTGGAATGGAGCTCAGTGTGAAGGTCCTGGGTTCAGTCCCCAGTGTCACCGAAAAGTCACCCAGCAGCCCCCATCGGTCAGTGCCGAGCCGCTCCCCCCCGCCGCAGGTGTTCCTGAAGGAGACGGAGCGCCAGGCCCTGCAGGAGACGCTGCACCGCGAGGTTGTGCGTAAGATCCTGCTGCTGCAGAGCTGGTTCCGTGCGGTGCTGGAGCGCCGCCACTTCCTGCAGGCGCGCCGCGCCGCCGTGGCCATCCAGGCCTGCTGGCGTTCCTACCGCGCGCGGCGGGCGCTGGCCAGGACGCGGGCTGCCGTGTGCCTGCAGGCCGCATGGAGGGGCTACCGGCAGTGCAAGGCCTATCGCTGCCAGCGCCAGAGCATCATCCGCCTGCAGAGCCTGTGCCGTGGCCACCTGCAGCGCCAGAGGTAAGCGACCGCGCGCTGCCTGCTGGGGTGCGTGGGGCTCCCTCAAGATGCTCCCAGCTTGTTGGGCAGCCTGAGGTCACCACCTGGCCCTGCCCGGCTGGCTCCAGGGCACACCGCGTTCCGGGTCGGCGCAGGGGCTGCTCCTCACTCCACTGTAGTGCCTGGGTGGCCTCTAGGCAGTGCCCGCACAGCAGGACTCAATGGCTCCATGCCCATGTCCCCAAGACCAGCCCCGCCTCAATTGGGAACTTGGCTCCTGGCGCAGGAGTCCCTGTTAGCCAGTACCCCCTGTGCAAGGCCTCCTGGAGGAACCTCTTCCTGGGCAGAGCCCAGCACACCCTAGACCTGTAAACCTCACACTCAGGAGGCTGAGGCAGGAGGGTCACAAAGTCAAAACCAACTTGGGTAACTTCACAAGACCTTGTCTCAAAATGTAGCTCAGTAAAACAACCCTGTGTAGTCTCCAGTACTGCAGAAGAGCAAACCCGAATGAGACTTGAGGATTCCTGAGAGAAGCTGCCCAGTAGCAGGCCCTGCAAGGGCAGTGCACACCCAGCTAGGGCACGGTCATGCTGTGAGCCCGCACTGCCCGTGCCCTGTGGTGGAGCTGTGACTCCATGAGGGATTCTGCAGGCACCAGGCAGAAGGGGACCCAGAGCGGCCAGAGGCGGGGGTGGGGTGGGTGTGGGCCGCGGAGCTCACAGCCCCCACGGCTGTGTCTGATGTGACCCTCACTGTCCCCGTGCAGCTTCAGCCAGATGCTTGCAGAGAAGCAGAAGGAGGACGAGCGGCCGAGAGAGGCCCTGGAGGTCACAGGGATGCAGGACGTAGGAGCTGGGCAAGGCCGGGAGGCCACCGAGGAGCAGGTGGCCGGGCAGGATGTGGAGACCACTGGGGACAGTGAGCACCCAGCGCCAAGGCCCGAGGCACAGCCTGAAGATGGGTCAGCAGCGGAGGAGGAGGCCCGAGGCCTCGCGAAGGGGCTCTCAGCCCCCGGGAGCACGGCTGCGGCGGTGGCGGTGGGCGAGGGTCCCGAGAAGGTGGCCAGCAGCCGGGAGAAGCGCGAGTCCCGGCGCCAGCGAGGCCTGGAGCACGTGGAGCTGCAGAACCGGCACATGCAGGCGTCCCGCGAGGAGCGCAGGGACGAGGATGTGCGTCCCGGCGCTGAGCCCATGGCACCCCCTGCAGTGCTGCCCCAGGCAGCCGCCGCGGTCGCCAGCGACAGTGACCAGGACCAGGGGCCCGGCCCTGTGCAGCGGCCCACCAGCCTGGCCCTGGACGCGGTCCCCAAGGACAAGAACAGGCAGGCCGACAGCCCCGGGGCCGCGGCCCAGATCCAGCGGTACCAGCCCCCCGAGGCCGAGCGGCTGGCCATTGCCGTGGAGCAGTGGCGTGGCCGCAAGCTGGGGACCACTGCCGGCGCCACGCTGAGCCAGTCCCTAGACCTCAGCGACAAGCACCGGGCTGCGGAGGCGGCCCTCACCCCCACAGAGTAAGCCCCCTGCAGCTGCACGGAGCCATGGGGTCACCCAGTGGAGGGAGCCCCCGGGCTGTGCTCCTGGGGCAGCCGGGCCTTGGGCACGGCACAGGTCACAGTCCCCACCTTGCCCTCTGCCTTCAGCCCCCTCCTGAGTTAGTGGGGCACCCGGCTGGTCTTCCCGGACCGTAGGGAAAGGACTGCTTCTGCTGCCCCTGCCTGAGCCGAGGGCAGCAGCTCAGGCTCCGGAGGTGTATCTTCCCTCCTGCTGGCGGGCGGAGGGCCAGGGCTGGCGCTGGTGCTGGCGCCACCTGAGGGCTGGTTGCATGGCGCTTTCCTGGCCTCCCCTGCAGCACTAGCAGGGTAGACAGGCTGGGACGGGGGCAGGTGGACAGGCGGAGGGAGGACGTAATGCCGGGTGAGGGGGGGGGCAGAGCAATGTGCAGCTGGAGGGGTGCAGACGGGAGCGGCGGCCGAGCGGGCATGGGAGCGGCGGGCGGTACAGTGGTGCAGGCTGGTGCGGAGACGGGCCGGCGGCGGGTGGGGTGCTGGAGACCCCTAGTGCTGGCATGTGCATGGAAGGCAGACAGACGACAGATGGACAGACAGAGCCACTCGCGGGAGGCAGGATTCTGCGCTGGGCACTGGTGGATGGATGGCCAGTCAGAGGGTGGCTGAGGGGCAGGAGGCGACAGGTGCAGGCGGAGCCGCGGCGGAGAAGGTGTCCGCGGGTGAAGCGGAGATGTGGTCACAGACAGACGTAGGCAGTGAAGGTAGTGGGTCTGTGGACAAGACGTGTGGAGGCGGAGCTGATGACAGACGGTCAGCGGCCGGGTAGGGTGCCGAGCCGCCTCCCGCCTCTCCCTCCAGGCGTCCCTGGTTGCTTGGGGGGGCACCCACGTGCGGCCCTTGCTGCCTCGCCCCATGGGTGATCGGCTTGTTTCTGTGACCCCACAGGGAGAGGCGCATCTCCTTATCCACAGGCGACGTCTCCAAGCTGTCCCTGGCCAAGGCACAGGTAAAGCGCCGGTCGTGTGCTCCGCCCTCACCATCCAGCTCACTTCCCCCAGCTGCCCCAGCTCCACCCAAATGGACACTTAATGGCGAAGTAGAGTAACTAGATGTGTTGATCCTAGCTATTAAGCAGGCTGAGGCAGGAGGATCTCAAGTTCAAGCACAGCCAGAGCAATTTACGGAGACTTTCATAGTTAAGAGAGGATGAGTGCTAGGGGTGCAGCTCAGTGGTGAGTGCTTGCTCACTGTGCACCATCACCCTGGCAAAAGGAGGAGCCAGAGTTGGCGAGTGGAACACACACCGGGGACCCCACTGCCCCCAGCAGAGATGGCCTGCCCACCTGACCTGGCCTCTCCTGCTCCGTCCCCACAGCCTTCTTCAGAAACTGATGGGGAGCCCAGCATCAAGAAGCCAGCTGTGCAAAAGAAGAAGTCGGGCGACGCGTCCTCAGGCCCAGACGCAGGGCTGTCCCCAGGTTCCCACGCTGACTCTAAGTAAGGGGCTGGGTGCTCGGGCCACCAGGGCACGCCTGGGGTCCCTCACCAGTCACTGCCCGGTAGATGGGTCCACAGCAGAGATGTCAGGAAGGGCAGCTGTGCTGGGCAGCACCGTGGAGGCCGTTCGGCTCACGGCTCCGAGGGCTCAGTCCATGGTTGCTCGCCCAGAACAAGAGCATGGTGGTGGGCAGCCTGGTGAACGGGAAGTAGCAGAAGCAGAAAGAGGGGAGGGTCTATCCAGGGCCGGGACTCACCCTTCCAGGGCACAGCTCCTAGCAGCCCCTGCTGCTGTGAACGCAGGGGGCGCATCAGGCTGAGGCTGGCATCCTCGTAACCAAGTCAGCCCCTGGGCCCCACCTCTGCCCACTACCACTTTGGGGCTCCACCCCTCAGTGCATGAGTCTGGGGGGCACTTCACATCCAGGTCACAGCAGAGGCCCCGGGAGGGTCGGCCACGAAGCCTACCACGAGCAGCGGGGCGCCCACCTTGCTCAGCCAGCAGCCATGGTTCACAGGCAGCATCCGTTCTCCTAACCCTGTGCCCATACGAGGACAGGAGAAAGTAATTTTATTGCTTTTAATGTAAAATTGGAATCTTGGCCAGGTACGGTAGTGCTTGGCAGTGCCAGCTACTGAGGAGGCTGAGGCAAGCAGATTGCAAGTTGGAGCCCAGCTTGGGCAACTTAGACCCTCTCTCTAAAGCTGCTTCTCTTCATAGGGTGCCCTCCTCAGTCAGGTGATTAACGAGCATCTGTTGTGTGCTTGGTCAGGGGAGCCTAAGCCTCACATCCATCCCCACCCCCCAGGGCTTCACAGGAACTACTCGAGAGGCAGGCGTGGTGGCACACACCTGCAGTGCGAGCTACTCGGGAGACTGAGGCAGGAGGATCACAACATACTGACTTAGCAAGACCTTGTCTCAAAAGTTAAAAAGTGCGTGGGGGTGTAGCTGAGCGCTCCCTGTCCTAAAGGAAAAAGAGAAACACTTCCTGCCAGGCATGCGGCATGGTGGCACCTGCCTACCCAACCCCTCGGGAGGCTGAGGCAGGAGGACCAACACATAGTGAGACCCTGTCACAAAGGAAGAAAACAAGAAAACCACTTCCTGTGTCCTGCAGGTCCACGTTTAAAAGGCTTTTCCTGCATAAGACCAAGGAGAAGAAGAGCAGTCCAGAGGGTGTGGAGGAGACCGAGGCTGCGGTGCCCGGGCATGCTGTGCTGGAAGCCACCGCTGTGAAGAGGAATCTGGAAGGTTGGCCACACAGAGCTTCTGGACAGCGGCAGGGCCCAGGCTGCAGTGGGCTGGGCCTGGCCAGGGAGCTCAGGGCTGGGAGTTCTGGCCTGGGACCACGGCCTGCGGCTTGCGGTCCCAGTTCTCTGCGTTCCTGAGCAGGCCCCAGGAGGCCAGCACTCTCTCCAGGCCCACACTCACGGCTCCTCTGTGCCGCCCACAGCCCCGGCCAGCCACCAGCCACGCCACACAGCGGGTGAGAAGCACACCAAGGACGCAGGCGGCAAAGGGAAGAGGAACCGCAACCTCAAGATCGGCAAGATCACGGTGACAGAGAAGTGGCGGGAGTCCGTATTCCGCAAGATCACCAATGCCAACGAGCTCAAGTACCTGGATGAGTTCCTGCTCAACAAGGTGGGCCTCGGGGCAGGACGCAGGGGTGAACCCAAGCCTCCCAAGAACCTGTGCTGAGGGAGTTGTCTGAGCTTCAGCCCCAGCACCAGGAAATAATCCTGTCTTCTAGCTGTTGTGAAACTACACGAGACTCTGTTGTTAACTATATCACTCCTGTCTAGCTGGGTGCAGGGCTGCACACCTGTAATCCCAGCACTTGGGAGGCTGAGACAGGAGGATTTCAAGTTCAGGGCCAGCCTGGGCAACTTAACAAGACCCTCTCAAAAGACAAAATTTATTCTTTTTTTTTTTTTTTTTTTTTTTTTTTTTTTTTTTTTTTTTTTTTTTTTTTTTTTTTTTTTTTGGTTTTTCTCTGGTACCGGGAACCAAACTCACGACCTTGCCAGGCAGGCGCTTTTTGCCGCTGAGCTAAATCCCCAGCCCCCAAAATTTATTCTTAACTGAAACTTTGCACCCTTTGACTGATCTCTCCCCATCCTTCTGCTCCAGTCCCGGACATTACATTGTGCCCCTTACAGCAGGGAGCAGAGGCACCCTGCCCCTGTGGGTGGAGCCAACATGGTGTCTGCCCCAGGCAGTCCGCAGGGTTGGCCAGCAGGGCTGGGCTTGGGCTGGGGCAGTGGAGGGCAGGAGGAGGAGAGGCTGAGCGCCAGGTCTCTCCTTGCAGATAAACGACCTGCGCTCCCAGAAGACGCCCATCGAGGGCCTGTTCATCGAGGCCACGGAGCGGTTCCGGAGCAACATCAAAACCATGTACTCTGTCCCGGTGCGTGGAGGCCCTGCCCTTGGGCCCGCTTCCTCTGAGGCCCCTTCCGCATCCTCCGCACACCGTGGGCTCGGCTCGGGCTCCTCGGGCTCGCGGTGACGCCTCGTGTCCCTGCAGAACGGAAAGATCCACGTCGGCTACAAGGACCTAATGGAGAACTACCAGATCATCGTCAACAACCTGGCCAGCGAGCGCGGTGAGGACACCAACCCGGTCCTCAACCTCTTCCAGTCGCTGCTGGACGAGTTCACGCGGTGCTGCTCCAAGACTGACTTCGAGCGGGTGAAGGTGGGCGTTCCCCGGGCCCCGCCCACCGCTGCCTGGCCCCACCCACCACTGCTCCAGTCTACAACCTCCCAGACACACCCACTGCCTTTGGCCACGCCCATACCCCCCTTACCGAGGGCTGTGGCCCTGCCCACCACTGCCCCTCCCGTGCCGTGACAGCCCAGCCTTCCCGGACTCGCCCACCTTCTGCCTGTCCTCTGCCTCCCTGACACCCGCCTCAGGCACAACTCTTAGGCAGCCCCGTCTGCCTCTCCTGGGCCTTCCCCACCCCACCCTGCTTCCCTTTGGGCCTGGGGTGGATGGAGAGTGGGTGCGGGCCGCTCGCCCCCGGTGGGAGGGATGGTGGTACCTAGAAGCTTCCGGCCTCCTTTGGGACGGGGTGTCCCTAGGCTGGGGGTCCCCTTGTGACTCTGGCTTTGGTGTCTTGCAGCCAAGCAAAGCTCAGAAGAAGAAGCGGAAGCAGGAACGAGCTGTGAGTAGGCGTGCGTGTGCACGTGAGTCCCTGTGGGCGTGCGAGCGTGTGCATGTGCTCTCCGGCCTGCCCCCCCGCCTGCCGGCAGCGCCTGGTGGTGGTGCTGGGCAGGCAGCCTGCTGAGCCCTGCTGGCCGGCTCCCACAGGTTCAGGAGCACAATGGCCACGTGTTCGCCAGCTACCAGGTCAGCATCCCGCAGTCCTGCGAGCACTGCCTCTCCTACATCTGGCTCATGGACAAGGCCCTGCTCTGCAGCGGTGAGCACCCTCCCCCCCCTGCCCTGCCCTGCCCTGTCCTCCCGCTGCTCCCATTGCCTGAACCGCCCCACACATTCGGACCAGGAGTCATAGCTACTCAGGAGGCCTCGGCAGGAGAATCGAAAGTTCAAGGCCAGCCTGGGCAGCTGAGAGGGACCCAGGCTCTAAATAAATATACAAAGAGCTGGAGGTGTAGCCCAGGGCTAGAACACCTGCTTAGCCTGTGTGAGGCCCTGGGTTTCAGCCCTAGCAGTGCAGAATAAATAATAAGTAAAAGGCAGTTGGGACCTGGCCAGTGGGGGAGGTGGCCCGGGGACCTGTGACCGAGCCCTGCCTTGTGTGTGACCCCTAGTGTGCAAGATGACCTGCCACAAGAAGTGCGTGCACAAGATTCAGAACTCCTGCTCCTACCTGAGTGGGAGGAAGGTGAGCACACCCACCCTGGGCGCCTTGGGCCACGGCCCCTGCCCTGTTCACCGTGCCCCCGAGGAAGTCTGCACCCCAGCTCTGCTCCGAGAAGCTGGGGTCCCTGTGCTAGGCTTGGGGAGCAGGAGCCTCCCAGTGGCAGGCACAGCTGCCCCAGGAGGGACCCTGCCCAGCGCCATGGAAGCCGTGCTGCTGAACTCACACCCAGCACTCCAGCCATGGTGCTGGAGGGGACCGGGGCAGGGGATGCCGCCCACAGAGGCGGGCCGGGGGAGGGCACAGTGTGGCGATGTCAGGACCCTGACCCCTGCGCCATGCTGCAGACCGAGCCAGGTGCCGAGCTGGGCCACTTTGGCGTCTGCGTGGACAGCCTGACCAGCGACAGGGCCTCGGTGCCCCTGGTGCTGGAGAAGCTGCTGGAGCACGTGGAGCTGCACGGGCTCTACACCGAGGGCCTCTACCGCAAGTCTGGCACTGCCCACCGTACGCGCGAGCTCCGGCAGGCGCTGCAGACAGGTGGGCACAGCAGGCAGTCGGCCCTGCCCCCCAGCGTGCCCTTGCCCCTGTGGTCACACTGCACTCTGTCCTGCAGACCCCGCGGCCGTGCGGTTGGAGGACTTCCCCATCCACGCCATCACCGGCGTCCTCAAGCAGTGGCTGCGCGAGCTGCCCGAGCCCCTCATGACCTTCGCCCAGTACGGCGACTTCCTGCGCGCTGTCGGTGAGCCTGGCGCACAGCGGGGGAGGGGCCGCCCCTTGTGGGTCGCGGCCGCTGCAGGCTGCTGCATGCCGCTCCGTCTCCTCCGGCCCCAGCCAGCTTGGGAGGCTGGCCTGATGCCGCGCGCCTGCTGCTTCCCCAGAGCTGCCAGAGAAGCAGGAGCAGCTGGCCGCCATCTATGCCGTCCTGGAGCACCTGCCCAAAGCCAACCACGACTCGCTGGAGCGGCTCGTCTTCCACCTCGTCAAGCAAGTGCCTGGGGGGTTGCCACCGCCTCCCTGCCGGCCGGGAGGGGACCTCAGGGCCCCGTGCCCCCGGCTTGGCGCTGGGGCCCCCCTCCTGTCTCAGGCCCCTGGGGACCCCCCTTGCTGGGCCTGGCTGCCCCTAATTGCCGGTGGGCACGCAGGGTGGCCCTGCTGGAGGACGTGAACCGCATGTCGCCTGGGGCGCTGGCCATCGTCTTCGCGCCCTGCCTCCTGCGCTGCCCGGACAACTCGGACCCGCTGACCAGCATGAAGGACGTCCTCAAGATCACCACGTGAGCGCCCCGCCGGGCGGGGGAGGGCAGCTGGGGCTCTGCGGGCACAGCCCTAAGTGTATGGACATGGTAGCGGCCCCTGTCTCCCTTCCTGGACTGAGTCCCCAGTACCGACCGCCCCGGGATCAGACCTCCACAGGCTGCGCTGAAGGCCTGGGTCTCACAGCAAGCCCGGCGCCCGGCCTCGTGGGCCCCCGCCCCAGCGCAGCGCCCCCTTGGACGCAGGGCATCCCCAGTGCCCTAATGGAGTCGCCTCCCGGGCCCTGCAGGTGCGTGGAGATGCTGATCAAAGAGCAGATGCGGAAGTACAGGGTGAAGATGGAGGAGATCAGCCAGCTGGAGGCCGAGGAGAGCATCGCCTGCCGTCGGCTGTCCCTGCTGCAGCAGAGCTCTGTGAGCCGCGGGCAGGAGGAGGCGCGGCCGCGTGGGGGGGGCGGGGCAGTGGGGCGGGGGAGGGACCTCGTGGCCGCTCAGATGGCAGAGTCGCACCCCGATCGGCTGGGCACACTCGGCCCACCGTTGTCCCTCGCGAAGGAGCGGGAGGCCCCACCCGTGCACCTCCCGTTCACCTGCGTCCCTCTCTCCCCAGCCCTGGCCTTTCAAACTGGGGTTCTCATCTCCCTGTGAGGGGGTGCTGGTAGGTAGCTTGCGGCGGCCGCGGTGCATGCCGGTGGTGCAGGGTGCAGGCGCGGCCTCCCTCCCCTCCTGCATGCTGGTCGCGCCCGCCGCGGAGCCCGTGGAGGCCCGGCGCAGGCTCCCTAGTGTCCCCACACCTCCTGTCTCCGCCAACCCTGCCTGCCCGGTCCCGAGCCTCACACTTGCCGCCTGCCTCGCAGAGCAAGAGCCCCAAGACCCCTGTGAGCCGCGACGGCAGCCTGGAGGAGCTGGAGGCGCTCCCAGAGGAGGAGGCGGCCGGTGGCGGCGGCGGCGGCGAGGACCGGGAGAAGGAGATGCTCCTGGAGCGCATCCAGTCCCTCAAGGAGGAGAAGCAAGTACCCCCGGCCCTGCGGCCCAGCCTGGCCAGGCGTGCCGCGTCCCCAGCGTGGGGAAGGAAGTCCTGTCCTCCTGGGACCCTTGTCCTGAGCTTTACCTGTGAACGCCTGCACGGGCCCTGCCGAATGCAGGCTCGCCCGGGGGCCCACAGGGAAGCCGCCAGGCAAAGCCCCAGCCTCATCTTAGTGCTGGGCACACCGACGGCCAGCCTTGTGCGTCGTACACTCGAGGTTGGCGTGGGGAAGGGGCACTGTTTAAAACGTGGTGCCAGGCTGGGGTGTGCTGGGGGCAAGACCCTGGATCCGTCCCAGCACTGCAAAAGGGAAAGCACACTACGTGTCTGTAGTCCCTGCTGCTCGCTGCTTGGCGGCTGAGGCAGGAGGGTCACAGGAACCTAGAAATTGGAGCACAGTCAGGGCAGCCTGTCTCAAGAAATTTGAAAAGTTAACGCCAGGAGAACAGATGTGGCCGGGTTGCTTGGCCGATTCAGGCTCGGAGTGGAGGCAGGTTCCAGGGTTGAGGCAGCTACACATACAAAGGGCCTGGGGCAGGAGCTCATGGCTTGCCCGGTGCAGCGTTAGATGCACGGGCTTCCCTCTGCTGCGGGCCACAGGCATTTCAGGGTAGGTGTACTTGGGGTGCAGGCAGGTTGGGGGAGAGGGTGACCCCCAGGAGCAGGACAGCCTGCTCTGCCACGGTTGGCCAGCCACTTTGTGCATGGTGGTCTCTGTGTGGGCGGCCCTGGACATGTGACCCTGCTCCCCAGGGAGGACATCACCTACCGGCTGCCAGAACTGGAGCCCAGGGGCTCGGACGAGGAGACCCTGGACTCGGAGACATCGGCCAGCACCGAGAGCCTGCTGGAGGAGCGGGCCGGGCGGGGGGCTGCCGAAGGTCAGTATTAAGGTAGGGTCCGCTCTGCTGCTGCCCGGGCAGGTGGCCAGGGTCCCCAGGCCTGAGCAGCAGTGACCCGCATCTGTCTCTCCAAGGGCCCCCCGCGCCTGCGTCCCCCCACCCCACCGCGCCCGCCCCGAGCCCCCTTCCCATGATGGTGCCTCCAAGGCGCCGGCCGGCGTCCTTCGCCATGGTCAGAGTGAAGACCCCGCGGCGGACGCCTGTCATGCCCACGGCCAACATCAAGCTCCCGCCGGGCCTGCCCTCCCATCTGCCCCCCCGGGAGCCTGCTGGCCCTCTGAGGCGCCGGGAGCCGCCAGCCCGCCGCCCTGACCAGGTGCGCTCCGTGTACATCACACCTGGCCTGGGGCTGCCCACGCTTGGAGCCCTGGAACCCCTGGACAAGGACACTCGGCCTCCAGGGGCCAAGCGCAGGTACTCGGACCCCCCAACCTACTGCCTGCCCCCTACCCCGGGCCAGGCCCCGAGCTGAGGCCTGGGATGGTCACATCGAGGACGCTGCGCTAGCCTGCGGCTGCAGTGGCTCCAGGAAGGATCCAGATTGGAAGTGAGCCTGAGGGCGCTGCCCCGGCCAGGGTCCAGGCCACCTCACTGCAGGTCCGCCAGCCACAGGTGCACCACCCAGGCTGCCGAATCCCGGGGGGCCTCGCCTCCCCTCCCCCTTTTGTACGTTTTCATGACAACTTGTACGTGGTTTACATAACTTGAAACTGTACCAGCCTAGTGGGAGACCGAACTGTTTTATACTGTACGTTCAGACTTTGCTATTAACGCTGTGTGCGTCCCTGTAACACGGGCCTGGGCAGAGCAGAGACCACAGCGGCGGCCACACCGTAGTCACCTTGGGTGGCCACAGGGACCTTGCACAGCGCAGGAGCTGTGAACTCTCGGGGCACCTCGCCACCCTCGTCTGTCTCCCACACGGGACGCCCGCTGGCGATAGGCACAGCTGCTGGCCAAGGTACATTCCAGGAAGCATTGGGGCCCTCTGTGGGCTCAGAGGACATGAACTGGGGTGGCGTCGCCAACAGCAGTCCGTCTGCACCCCAGGGGACCAGAATGTGGTCATCTCGCCTCTCTCCCTTGTGCTGTGGTGCCAGGGGCCAGAAGAGGCCAGCGCTGTGACTCAGGACCATGCCCCAGCCTGAAGCTGCACATTCCTGCAGACCCACAGCTGCGGCCGCGCTCTCCTCAGGCTTCAGCGCTCCCGGCCCCCAGGACGCAAGGCCGCGGCCGGAATAAAGAGAAAGTGCTGTGACACCGTGTGTGTGGGGGTTACACCCCGGCCAGAGGGGGCGCTGCGCTAGCGGGTGTCACGCAGACCCTTCACACCGGGTGGGGGCAAGGAGCCCCGCAGGGCCCGGGTGCAGGCTGTGCACCCCTCTCCTGGAATCACAGATGCTCCAGATTCTGAGCACCAGTGCCACCCAGGCGCAGAATTCACCCGACGTCCCACGAGGGTTGCAGTCAAAGTCGGCCACTAGAAAGATGACACGAGCTACCCTAGGGAGGGAGGATTGTACACACGAGTTCGCACGTGCTTAGCCCCGGCCCCGGGTTCCCTGCCAGCGCAAAAGGAAACTACACTGTGTGTAGGGCCTAGGTGGAACACGAGCGCGAGCCACACGTGGTACACCCCAGCAAGATCCCAGTGTGAGGCTGTGCCGAGCAGCTCCAGGTCCTGCGTCCAAAAAAAGCTATGCGTACAGTTCAGCGCAGGCCCTGGGCTTAAGCTCTAGGAAAGAAGTAAATGTGTTCAGACTTGGGTACCATCTCCAAGGCACCTGGTTACATAGGCATATACTCCAGAGCCCAAACCACTTCTGGGCCCAAGCGGTTTGGAGGAGATACTCCAGCTGTCAGGGGCAAGCGTCCCCCACCCCGCACTGCGCAAGGAGGGGCGGCTTTCTGTCCTGGGAGAACCGGGAGCAACCGCCCAGCAGGTGGCCAGCAGCACCCCTAAGTGTAAGAACCGGCTGTGAATGCGGGGCTGGGGAGCCCAAGGTCGGGCTGCACACCCGGGAAGGGGTGGGGCGGGCTGGGATCCAGACTCCTAGGGTCTGCTCTGAAAGCACCTTAACTGCGGTCCCAGACTTCAGGCCCCTCTGGTGTGGACACCGGGGCACTCCTGGGTCAGACAGCCCACGTCCCAGGTGGGCCTATGGGTGAGGAGACAGCAGCAGCGGGCCAGGCTCTGCAGACGCTGGGGCACCCTATTCCCGGGGACCTGCGTGGGCCTGGACGGGCTCCTCTCCATGGGATTCCAGTAATTTCGGGGTGACCAGGCCCTACCGCCCTCCCAAGGTGAGGCTGTGACCCTTGAGACACACACTGTCACACTGCCCACTTCCAAAAAAGAGGCCCAGAAGAGCTAACGTAGGCCAAGGCCACGGATGAGGGTGGCGACAAGGCTGCGGCCCGGAAGGTCCTCGTGCGTACCGCTCGCGAGGCATATGCGAGCCCGTGTCCTACAGTGAAGGTGGAGGCGGCCTTGGCGGCCGAAGGCCCAGGCCAGGGTTCCTTCCCCCAAGAGAAACAGAACGCCGCAGATACGGAATAGCTTGGAGAAGAGTCCAGGCACTGTGAACATGTGGAATGGAATAACCAGAGGGGCGCTGCACGTGGTTCATCAAAGGACCAGGTTCCTTCCAAGGTTCCCTGAGGGTGTAAGACTGTTCCCCGGAAAAGCAAGGGATTTTGCCCTGAGTAAATATGGCTGGAGTGCGCCTCTCGAGACAAGATACCACTTCCGCCCCAAAGATGGGCCAACGAACGAGGGAAAAGGAACATCCGCCCAGAGGGTGGCCTGATGAAGCCACTTCCGCCCTCTCTTAAGATGGCGCCGACGGAAGGAGAAGTGTACCGGCCGCTGACGATGGCTGCGTCTAGGCTAGAGCTGAACCTGGTGAGGCTGCTTTGCCGCTGCGAAGCAATGGCAGCGGAGAAGCGGGAGCCAGAAGAGTGGCGGCTGGAGAAGGTAAGGGGGTTCCACGCTACCGTAAAGAACCAAACCCCTCTAGGGTGGCTCTCGGGTCAGGCGACCTGCCGACCTGGCTCCCCCACCTTACCGACCTCGCTGAGTACGCCCCTTCCGGTCAGCGCCGCTGACTCGCCTCTCCCATTCGGCTCTGCCACGTCCCCGCCACTTTGCCCGAACCTGGGCCCCGCCCTTCTCCGCAGGCCTGCGTCCCTGACTTGGCCCCGCCCCCGTGTTCCCACGCTCCCTCTTGACCCCCGCCTCGTTGGCCTTTTGGCTCGTCCCTTTTCCTGCCGGGACCGTGTAGCCCCGCGCCTTGTTGGCCCCGCCCCCGGCACGTGTGACTCCACCCCTTGTCGCCGCATCCCCGCCTCTCGCCATTGGCCCCGCCCGGGCGGCCCGCCTCTCCCTGTTGGCCCCGCCCCGGCGGCCGGCCCCGCCCCTGGCCCCCGCGGGTTCTGACCCATGTGGGCGCGGCGGCCTCGCTGCCCCGCCCCTTTCCCCCGCAGTACGTGGGGGCCCTGGAGGACATGCTGCAGGCGCTGAGGGCACAGGCGAGGTGAGTGCGGAGGCGGGGCCCCGCGCGGCGGGCGGGCGGAGGCGGCCTCAGCACCGCCCGCTGTCCTCGCCCGCAGCCGGCCGGCCGCCGAGGTGCTGCACGAGTACGCGCGCAAGGTGGACTTCCTGCGGGGCCTGCTGCAGACGGAGAAGCTGGTGAGCCGGCGCGCCCCCTGCGCCCCGCTCCGCCGCGCTCACGCCCGGCCCCGTCCGTGACCCGCCCGTGGCCCTGTCCGCAGGCCTCCACCTCTGAGAAGGCGCTGGCCAACCAGTTCCTGGCGCCCGGCCGCGTGCCAACCACAGCGCGCGAGCGCGTGCCCGCCACCAGGACCGTGCACCTGCAGACGCGCGCGCGCTACGCCGGCGAGATGCGGCAGGAGCTGCTGGGCACGGTGAGCTGGGCCGCCTGGGTGCCCGGGCAGCGCGGAACGGGGCCGGCCGAGAAGCGCTGGCTGTAGGGCCTCCGGGATCCCCGCACTCTGGGAGGCTGGGCCGGGAGGATTGAAAGTTGGAGCCCAGCCACCCTGGCCAACTCGGAGATTCGGCTAGACCCTCCCTCAAAATAAAAAAGAGGAACGGGCCAGGGGGTGTGGCTCCGTGCGGCGCTGCGCTCAGCCCTCAGAGCCAAAGTAAAGAAGGAACCGGGTCTGGCCATGCCCAGAGCTCGCCCGGCCATTCACGCGGGGATTCCCTCTCGGGATTCTCCCTCGGGGACTTCATGCCTGTCCTTTCTTCCCCAGGACTCTGCCGAAGGTGAGCTGCTGAGCAGGAGAGGTCTCACATCCAGGAACCAGACAGGACGTGCATCCTATGCCGGGTCAGGGGGCCTGACCCCAGGAGCTGGGGCAGGAGTGACCCTGGTGGAGACCCAGCTGAGCACTCCTAGCAAAGGGGCCAACTCGAGGCGGGAGGAAGGGACCTGGGGCCTTGGGGAGTCTAGGCTTCTGCAACAGTGGGCGTTCTAGCTGGGGCTTTGAAGCAGCAGTAGGAGCCCCCTGGACAGCAGCCAGGAGGGGAACTGACATCGTGGGTGGCCGTGATGGCACAAGGCTCGGGGCTGGAAGCAGGATGCCAAGTCCGCTCCCCGCCCGGCCTGTGTTTGCTTCCAGAGCGGGGGTCGGAGGTGAGGAAGCGCAGGTGAGTGTCCCGCCTTCCGCCATGGGAGAAGGGGGGCCAGACAGCCAGAAGCCACTTTTGGGGGTGGGGAAGCTGAGTCTGGAACAGGGCACCCCTGGGAACATGTCGGTCTCTTTCCCCACACAACCCCTCTCCTGTGCCCACCTACCATTTCGTGGGGTCAGTGGGGTGGCCGGGCCCAGGCCCACAGATGAGAAGCAGTCAGCAGCCGAGCTAGACCTCGTCCTGCAGCGGCAGCAGGACCTGCAGGAGAAGCTGGCAGAAGAGATGCTGGGCCTGGCCCGGAGCCTCAAGACCAACACGCTGGCCGCCCAGAGCGTCATCAAGAGGGACAACCAGGTGCGGGGCTGTGGGAACTCTGCTGACATGCGCTCCTCAGGGAGAGGGCATTGTGACTGGGGCTTGGCGGGATGAATAGGAATTTGGTAGAAGCCCTAAAACGTGGTGTTCCCACGAAAGGGGACAGCACTAGCAGAGGTGGGAAGGCCGAGGGCTACTCCAGGGCAGTAGCAAGGTGCACTCCTGGTCAAGCCCGCTGACCCAGCCCATCCTGCCTGCAGACCTTGTCGCACTCACTCAAGATGGCTGACCAGAACCTGGAGAAGCTGAAGACTGAGTCGGAGCGGTTGGAGCAGCATGCTCAGAAGTCAGTCAACTGGCTGCTGTGGGCCATGCTCATCGTGGTCTGCTTCATCTTCATCAGCATGATCCTCTTCATCCGCATTGTGCCCAAGCTCAAGTAGCGGGGTGCCCGCTGACGCCACCGGGCACTGTGAGACCAAGGCGGGCACCGGCTGGGGTGGGGACAGCAGGTGTCCCACTCCAGCCCACAGTGCTGGGGTACACACCGGCTGCCCAGGGTGCCAGGAGAAGCCAAACTCTGTGACGCATGCCTGTGGTCCCTACTGGGAGGCTGAGTCAGGAGGATGCCTTGAGACCAGGAGTCCAAGGCCAACCTGGACAACACAGTAAGACCCAAATTCAAAAGTATAAAATCAGGCCGGGGATATAGCTCAGCAGCATAAGCGCCTGCCGGGCAAGTGCAAGGTCCTGAGTTTGATTCCCGGTACAAAAAAAAGTATAAACTAAAAAAGCAAAATAAAAAATGTATTTTGGCTATTAAATGTATCAGAAGAGTCCATGTGCAATGGTAACATAAAGGCTAATTTCACTGAGATGCAAAACTCCTAAAATGCAACAAGAGAAAAACCAAAGGCCTGCAGGGTATGTACAGGAAAAGGATATAATGGTTTCTAAATGTCACTCGCAAGCTGAGGTGAAATTTTAAACTTGAAGATAGAACTGCTGTTATCCCAGCACTCTGGGAGGCTGAGGCAGGAGGATCACAAGTTCCAGCCCAGTACAGGCAACTTAGGGAGACCCTGTCTCAAAATGAAAAAGGCCTGGGGGTGCAGCTCAATGTGAAGCCCTGGGCTCCATCCCCAGTAGTGGAGAAAATAAAAACATTTTTAAAATGCTTTTTAAAAACATTTCGGGGATGGATAACGGGCGTTAAAGGAGGTGGCAAAGTCCCTCCAGGTGACCCTGGTTAGAATAGGATCGGAAGCCTTGGTGGTGGCCTGGGTCTGAGCGCCCCCTGCAGGATGTTACCGGCGGCGACGCAGGCAGCGAGAGACGCCCTCAGGGAGCTGTCTGAAGAGCGCCTCTCCGCGGGACCCGGCGACAGCGACCTTCACAGTGTCCTATGCATTCTATTGCTTGGATTTCCTGCTGTGTCCCTATCGGTTATTGAAGGAGTTGTGTGTGTTACTAGGGCTTGAACCCAGGGCCTTTTCCCTGAGCCGCATCCCCGGCCGTTTGTTTTTTGAGATGGGTTCTCGCTAAGTCACTAAATTCCCCAGGCTGGGCTCAAAGTTTCGATCTTCTTGTCTCAGCCTCCCAGAGTGATGGGAGTACAGGTATGCACCACCAGGCCAGGCGCTAAGAAAATATTTTTAAAATAGAATTGCTGAAGAGATAAAGTAAGTTAAGTTGGTGAAAACCATGCCCCTTTTAAGTCAAATAAGAACTGAGAGTCCCGACGAGAACCTCAGAGGTCGGAAGCCAACCTGCTTAACAACCGAGCCCAGTCCCGCCCCGCCAGGCCCCGCCCCCTAGTCCCCGCCTCTCCGCCCCTCTAGTCCCCGCCTCTCCTCCAGGCCCCGCCCCCGGCCTGCGGGGTGACTCCGCCACTCTGGGCCCGAGCGCTGTTAATACACAACCGGGACTTAGGTGCCTTTCCGGCCAGGGACCCAGACTCGAATCCCCGGACGCTGGGACAGGTGACACTGGCGGGAGCGACGCGTGAGACCTGCGTGTGGGCGGAGGTCCCGGGGACACTTTGGGGTTGTGGCGTGGGCTCCCGACTGCAGGGAGGGCAATGCTCAGCACCGCGAGGGGGCGTTCACTGAGTTCGCGGCTGTGGCTGCGCGGTGACGTCATGAATATTTGCATGGCGCGTTTCCGGGTTACGCGACGGGGCGGGGTCTGGGCGCGTCGTGAGCCAACCGCGTGCGTGTATGCAAATAGCGGCAGGTCGGGCACTCGCCCGCCCCGCACATGCTCCCACCCGGTCGCCTCCAGGCGCGCCCTCCCCCGATGTCCACAGGCTGCCCGCAGGCCACGCCCGCCACGCGCGGGCCGCGACGCTCCCCGCAGGGCCCGCCCGCCAGCCCGGGACCCCGTGATCGGCGTCCCCCCAAGGCCGATGCCCACCTGCGAGCGACCCCAGGCCCGTGGCTTTCAGGGGAGCCCGCCTGGCCCCGGACCCCCGGTGAGTGAGCCCCGGGGCCCAGCATTCAGCTCCTCCAGGCTGGGGACCCCACTTCCAGACGCCCTGTAACCCCACCCACGGCTCCCGCGGCGTCTGCAGACACCAATGTCTCCAGGCCATACAGTCGGCGCCCGCCGCCCCCCATGCCAGCGCCCGCCTGCACCCCACCAGGCTCGGCCCCGGAAGATCACATTTGAGGATGAGCTGACCTCGCGGGCACTCCTGGGTGCCAGGAAACCTGCTGCAGCTGGGCCGGGTGTGCAGATGCCCAGGCCCCACCCAGTGCCCGACTACGAGCTGTGAGTGCCCCAGTGTGGTTCTGCATGCCCCAGAACAGTAAAGGGGCATTGAAGCTGGGGCTTTGCCTGGTGAATAAGAGTTGATCAAATACAGAAAAGGGAATATTGAGTATAAAACCAAACCAGACAGGGTAAGAAGAGTGAGTTTCCTTCCACTCACACTCTGGCCCCCTCGAACCCTTAGTAAGTATCCACCGCTGAGGAGCGAAAGAGCGCGGAGCTGCTATGTCGCCGTGTTCCAGGACCAGCATGCAGAGCTCCAGAAGCTCCAGCATGAGGTGGTCGCCACCCAAGCCAAACTGCAGCAGCTGGAGACGCGGCTGCGCGCGCTGCCTCGGCCTCGAAGCCAGGTGCGGACAGGTGCCGCCGTGGGCAGCTACGAGGAGGGCTTCTGGCCCCTGGGCCTCAGTTCGCATGCTTCCTTGTCCCCCCGCCCCGCAGGAGGAGGCCCGCGCCACTGCCCGCGTCTGGCAGGAGCTGGAGAAGAAGCGCAGGGTGAGGCGGGGTCTGCAGCCTGACACCGCCGTCGCGCGGGACTCTTGTGCCCAGGTGAGAGAGGGGAGACTGAGGCACAGCTGTGGTTCTCGCCCTCCTAGGACCCTGGCTTCCAGCACAGGCAAGCACGCTGTCTCTACCTAAAGGGTAAACTGAGGCATCTCAAGACCCAGATCCAGAAATTCGATGACCAAACAGACAGCGAGGGCTCAGCATACTTCTGAGTGTCCCGGATGCAACCCTGGCGCTCTCTGGTGGCCACGTGACCCCCGGGACTGTGTCTCCGCCCCAGTGGGATGAGCATGCAGCAGAGTGCAGCTGCTGAACACTCCAGCCTTCACCCAGTTGTCAGCAGAAATCTCTTCATTTGCCAGGGGAAGGAAAAATAAAGAGATCCCAAGAAAGGGCCTCGTTCAGGACCATGGACGGGGAGGCTGTGACGAAAGCGGCTTCCCTGGTGCTCGAAAAACTCCCAGATCAAGCCCTGCCTGAGACCCTTGGTGCGGTTTCAGTGCCCATCCTACCCCGCAGAGCCCTCTTCCCCAAGAGTCGCCAAGTGACTGTGACTCTGAGGCTGAAGGCCAGCATCTGGGGTCACCCCGGCCAGGCCAGTGACCGAAGGCTCGACACGAGTCCAAACAGGGAGGCTCGGGGTGTCTTTCTGCAGAGGGGCTGATGGGTGGGCTTCGTAAGCAGCGGAGGTGCACCGCACCTGGGACCAGGCAATGGGGCAGACGCCACGACGTGGCCGAGAAATGCGGCTCCGCTGTGCTGCGAGTCCCACTATCCCTCTGGCCCGTAGAGAACGGGGCAGCGAGGCTGACTTCGCCCTCCCTGCTGCCTCCAAGGGAGTGGGCAGGCTGCGGGGGTCTGCAGCCGGACGGAACCCGTCCCTCCCTGGATGTGGGCGGAGGCCTCCTCTCTGCGGGCGGAGGGGGTCAGGGCCCGGCCGGGCGCATGCGCAGCAGGAAGGAGCCGCGGCCGGCCGCACGGCGCTGTGCTCCCCGCCTCGAGCGGGGCCCCTGCGCCCCACACCGACCCGGCTCTTCCACGTCTCAGGCCCGCGCCTTCCGATGCCAATTTCAGAGACAGGAGTGTTTTACTTGCTTGTAGGAAGAGGGTGAATGCCTGTTGGCACCAAAGGGGAATTGCATTCGTGAGATTTAAGACGCCCCGAGCTTCAGGCGGGGCTGTGCGGGGCCCTCGCGGCGTCGAGGGAAGCCGGCGTCTCTCGCCGCTCGTCTCCTACAGTGGGGCCCCCCAGCTCTGGAGGCTGGCGTCGGGTCCCGGCCAGCTCCGATCAGGGGCCCCGCGTCACCTGCCACTGCCAGCAGGAGACGGAGGGCTCCGATTGGCTGGGCTGAGGTCCTGTGACCGACTGGCCCCAACTGCGGCCGCAGGAACCGGGACATGGGGACCAGGGGCTGATGACAGTCAGTGTGGGTGGGGACGGCCTCACTCACTCACCAGCGCCGAGGCGTGAGCGCAGGCTCAGGCCGGAAGCCCCGGACTGGGGCCCAGCCCAGGAAACGGAGCGACCGCAGCTCCCAGGCTGCAGAAATAAAGCTGCAGGGACAGGCTGCGCAGTACAAATCGTGTTTATCAGCCTGACTTTCCCACCTCGCACTGTCCCACGCGGACCGCAGGTTCAGACCCCGGCCCTTCCGGGACGCCGGGGACACCCGCCTGCCGCCCGGAGTTCGTGCTTGGGGGACTGTGGACCAGGCTGTCACCCCACCCGGGCCGGGGGTGCCGCGAGCCCAAGCCGGCCCAGAAGATGTCTCTTTTTGGTTATTGATCATTTAAAAAACAGAAGGACAAACATCTCCAGTCTTTAAAAATGGCGGGCATCACTGGCCGGCGCCGTAGGGCCAGCTGAAGGTGCTGCCCGACAGCAGCATGTCTCGGATGAGCGTCTCGATGGGCGTCTTGCCCACCAGGCGCATGAAGAAGAGCTGCGAGATGAGCGAGGCGGGCACGGCGCGCAGCGCGGGCAGGCGCAGCAGCAGGCGGCCGAAGCGCTGGGGCTGGGTCGGGTACTGGGCGCGCACGTACTCGGTGAGCGCCACCTGCGCCTTCTCCTGCAGGCTCTCCACATGCGCGGGGTCCGACAGGCCGCAGGCATCTGCGGACAGGGCTGCGTCAGAGCGGGGCCTGGGCAGGTCAGGTTCTGGGGCGCGAGTGGGGTGGGGCCCAGGCTGCAGCCTCCACCACGCACACAAGCCTCGCTAAGGCGCCCAGGCTGCGATCAAGCTTGAGACCTTACTGCCTCAGCTTCCCAAGTGCTGGGATGACAGGCGCCTCCCAGCAAGTCTGTCCTTCAGGAGACTTTGTGCAAGTTAAGAACCGGCTGTGCAGCCCCTCCAGGCCGGTGGCAGGGATGGGCTCAGGTAGTCAGACCGGGGGCCGAGAAGCACCTGGAACCACGGGCCAGGTAGGGCCTCCACTCCCGGCCCGCGGCGATCAGCGCTCAGGGGGCGCAGCACCGCACCGTGCACAGGGCCTCTTCGGGGTTGCGGGGATCGTAAGGTGGGGGGAGCCCGGTGACACTGCTGCACTGCCCTCGCAGCCCTCGCGGAGCCGGGAGTTAGGACCTCCCAGGAGCCAGGCCTGGGGAGGAGCCTCACCCGGGGCGGGGCCCGTGGTGCCAGCGCGCCCGGCCCTCCCACCTCCCCACCGCGCCCGCAGGCTCACCCGGCGTGAAGAGCGCGATGGCCTTGAGGCAGCCGTACTCGGCCGAGTCCACCTGCAGGCGGCCCAGCTTGTCCACCTGCTCCTGGAAGGCGCGCACCTGGTCCATGAAGGCCACGGCGCGCTCGGCGGCCATGGGCGCGGCGTGCAGCCCGGCGGC
>NW_004955524.1:958694-963258 GCF_000276665.1 Chinchilla lanigera | reverse complement strand
ACGGGGCGGGGCGGGGAGGGGCACAGGGAAGAGAAAGGGAAAAGAGCGTCACTCAACGCCTCCAAGGCCCAGCGCCCCCAGCCCCCAGGCCCTACCTGCCAGTCCCCTGGACACTCACCCTCCCTAGCACCTGGGCTCACAGGCAGTAGCCGCGAAGCCCCGCCTGTCAATCAATCAGGACCCCAGCGGCCTAACGGGGATCTCGGAGCTGATGTGGTGGCCTAGGGGGCCTGTCACTCTGGCCACCCCCAACGGCCCACGGGGTCCATCCTCTGCCCCGCCTCAGCAAACACCCCAGGACTGACCTGCCCAGGCCCCAGGGCACCTTAAAGTCTTGCCCATGACAGGAGCAGGGGGTCGGGAAAGAGAAACTGAGGCAGGAGGCAGCTGGCTGCACGCCCACCTGGCCCGTGCCAGGGTGGTGGGTGGAGGGCCAGACCGGGCTGGGAGCCAGCCAGAGGCTAATTAAGGAGCTCTAAGAAGTTGGCGGCCCTCTGTCACTGCGCGAACCGGGGCAGCAGAGGAGGGTGTGGGGACAGGCCAGGGGGTGTGGCGGGGCGGGCTCCGGCACTCCCTGGCCCTGGGGCACCCTCTGCTTTCCCGAGCTCCCCAGGGTGTGAGCCCCAGCACGCTGCTGCAGCCCCAGGGCCTCGGGCTGGCCCGCTGCCCCAAAGCCACACCGCGGCCCAAGGGCCAACCACAGTCCTTGCTCCCCCTGCCTAGGCTCAGCCACCTGTGCCTCAGCTTCCTCATCTGTACAACACATGCTGCTGCTGGGGACAGCAATCACCAAACTAAGTGAGGATCTAAAACCTATTCAGCTTTTGCGTTCTGGTTCCGTGTTTTTTTTGAGACAGGGTCTCGCTATGTAGCTCAGTGCGGGTAGGAACTCAGTGTGGCCCACGCCGGCCTGGAACTGTACCAATCCTCCTGTCTCAGCTCCAAGTGCTAACCCCTCCACCTCGGCTGGCCCATGAAACTTGCTTCGAATAGCGCCTGTCACAGGAAAAGGGCTAGGATGGTCCTTCAAACCAAGAGCCACTTGTTGAGCAGCTACTGTATACCAGATCCTTCACTAAGCTCTGCAGATGGGCCATTGAACAGGAAAAGTAGCAAAAATCACTGCCCTCAGAGAATGGACATTCTGGCGAGGGTGTTGGAGGGCTTCTGTGAGGAGGGGTACCGGAGCCATGCCGGAGGGGTGAGGGGTAGCCAGCCAACCTCTGGAGGAACACTTGGTCAGAGGGTGCAGCCTGTGCAAAGGTCCTGTGGCTGGAATGTGCTTGGAGAAGAGTTAGGATCAGGAAAATTGCCACCTGAGCCTGGAGATCAGAGCCCTGATCTGTGGCTTATCAGGATTGTGATCAAAGGGACAAGCACAGGCAAAGTCCAGGTTAGGTGACTAAGAGAGTCACTCTCACCGACAGGGACAGTGACGAGGGAGGAAGACTAAGTGGCCGTCGGGGGCTCCCAGAGGCCTGTCGAGGGGCAGGGAGCTCCGCACTGTGCAGGGAACGCAGCCCGGCAAGCGGCAGGCGGACACAGTCTGGGCAGGCGGGAAGCCCAGCGCCGGGCGTCAGCCACCAGGTCCCTAGGCGGGGACAGGCTGCCGGCACTAGGCCAGGAGGAACGTATGCAGTCTGCCTCGATCTGGCCGGGTTCCTGCCCTGGGCAAACAGCACGGGGAGAGGCCGCAGGACACGCAGATCCAGTACAAACTAAACTCACACCCTTGCTCACACAGGCACAAGGTCAGCGCAGGCTGAGGCTGCAGGAGGCCCCGTGGGGCCCTAAGCGGGCGCCGCTGCCCTCCGCATTGGCGCGGCAGGTCATAATTGGATTCCTGCAGCCCGCGCCCAAGGGACCAGCGATGGTGGTAATGAGGTTAGCAGGCGCCAGCCGGCCCCGCCCCGGCCCCTCCCCAGGACTCACCCTCCTTCCGCATGCCCACCCGGAAGCACTTCTTCAGGCGGCAGTACTGGCACTGGTTCCGGTGATGCTGGTCTATCTGGCAGTCACGGTTGGACCTAGGGGCACACAGAGGCCAGGGCTCCCTGGGACACCAGATTCCAGCCAGGGAAACTGCCCCTGGGAAACCCGAAGGGAACCCCAGACCCGGGAAAGGAGTGCAGGGGCTCCGCTTGCTGGACTGCAAAGAGGAAAGGACAACTGGGGTGGGTTGTTGATGGACGAAGAGGAGTCTGTGAGAGGTGATGAGTGCACTAGGAAGAGCACTTTAGGACCAGGTTTTGAGGGATGAGTAGGAGTTCCCGCTGCCATTTTTAGCACAGGGTGCAGTGAAACCCCATGGAACGAAGTGCAAACACCAGAGGACTAAGTGGTCACGGCTGGGCTAGGAGGCTCAGTCACCGCAGCACGGTTGACTTGACGGTGGGGGAGGGGCCTGGCCAGGGATCTGGGCTTCAGGAGCCACGAGACTGGAGGCCAGGCCCCGTGCCAGGTGGGTTACAGGGTCACGGCACTGCTGCCAGCACCAGGGAGGACAAGAGGGCAGAGGGAGCAACGGAGGCTGGGTGGAAGGGAGGAAGGCCGCAAGAGCGGGGAAGGGTACGCGGACGCGGCCCACCCGGGAGGCCTCCCACCTCTAGGAGCCCCGGACGCTGCCTCCAGGTAGCCTTCCAGGTGGCCCTGAGAGGCCGTGACCACCCCCTTTGGCACCTGTCCCCTCCCTGACTTGCTGAGGACTCTGTAAGACCTGGGGCTACAGAAGACCAGGAGGGGAAGCCACACCCCAGGGGCACAGGCAGAACCCTGCAGAGCCCAGCTGGGCCTCGCCCTCAGCCCCCCACCAGCCTCAGTGTCCCATCCGCAGCCAGACGCCAGATGCCACCCCGTGGGGGCTGCCGGGGGGACACGCGGGGCACCAGGCAGTGTCAGGAGGCCTAGCGCCCCACAGCACCCGCCACGCTGGGAAGGGCCTGGAGGCAGCGGGAAGTCAGGCAGAACCGGAACAAAGCAGAGGCCGGCGGTGGGAGGACCAGGCAGCCGGGTGGAACAGCCAGGCTGGGCTGGCTCTGGGGCCATGGCTCGGGAGTCCCCCACCTCTGCCTTGCTTTGCCCACTGTGGAAGGGGGACAGAGCTGTCCCTCCAGGTACTGGGACATCACTCACATGAAAAGTGTATGCTTTGCCCAACCAAGTGGCCCAAGTCAGCCAACTCCATCCCCCTCTTTTTAAAGACAGGGTCTCCTGATGTTACCAGGCCAACTCCAAACTCCAGGGCTCAGGGGATGCTCCTGCCTCAGCCTCCAGAGTAGCTGGAACCATAGGTGTGCACCAATGCACCTGATTTCCAATCGGATCTGATCATCTCACTCCCCTGCTCCGCACCCTGCGAGGCTCCCAGGTGCTCTCACTAGCAACTCAGACCCACTGGGCCCCAACAGGCTGGGCAAGGCAGCTCCCAACAGGGCCCGCCCCGCTGACCCGCTGAATCTGGGCCCGGTGAGGAGCACCCTTTGCCCTTTTCTGCCCAGGGCCCAGCTCTAGGGAAAACCCTTGCTCCGTCCCTAGGGTCCAGAGCTCACAGGCCTGGGCCTCTGGGGCTCCAGCCTGGGCCTGGGGCCACAGCCTTCTAGAGCACTGGCCCCGGCCCACCACGGCTGTACCCACAGCTGAGGGAAGAACCTGCCTGCCCTGAACGACGCGGCCTCGGCAGCCCTGGAGACCCCGCCGCGGCCCCAGCACTCCCTGGAGACCCCTGGGAGCACTCCCACCCAAGAACGAGGCCAAAGTCTGTTGGCCCAGTTCTCACAGGCGAGGGAGCACCCCCACGCTGGGGACCTGGGGCCCCACTGGAGGCACCCACCAAACGCCCCAACACGGTGACTCCAGGAGCCCCCAGATCTGGGAAGCAAACCAGGGCAGGGCCCTGGCCTGTGACCCAGGGCGGGTTCCCGGGCAACCCTGCACCTGGGCTTGGTGCACCTGGAAAATGGGGGTCTGTGCCCCCTCTGCAGAGCCAGCGCACCCCAGGGTCGCACAGTACAGGCTGTTTCCGGAAAGAGTGCTGAGTATCTCCGACTGGACCCCAACCCGCTGTCCAGGGCACCCCGCGTCTCAGGACGGGACAGAAGAGCTAGCAAGGCCATCCCCGCTGAGGGTTCTACGGGCTGGACCCCCTGGGGCTCCCTCGAGAGACACTGCCCTCCCCTCCCGTCTCAGAGCTGCCCCGAAGTTTAGGTGAATGTCCCAAGTCCTTGGGCCTGCGTCAGTGCCGGTGGGGGGGGCAGGCCTCCAGGGGCGTTTCCGCTAACCCAGACCCAGGGCGTCCCCCACGGACAGGCCCGACTCCCCATCCACCGTGCGGCCCCTCCTGCAGGGCCGCCACCCGGCCACCGGGCTCTGCAGCTGCCGCGGGCCCGGCGACTTTGGAAGTGATATTTGACCCCAAGGGCGCGCCGTATCGATCCGCGCGGCCGCAGACAATGGCCCGGACGCCGCGGGCCGCACGGGCCAAGTTCCACGCCCGATTCCCGCGGGGCGTCCGGCCGCGGGGTCCCCGGACAGGGCCCGAGGAGGGCCCCACGCCGGAGAGCACCCG
>NW_004955524.1:937781-957029 GCF_000276665.1 Chinchilla lanigera | reverse complement strand
GCCGCGACCCCCACCCCGCTCCGCCTGGCCGAGCACCTGGTGCCCGGCTCCTCGGGGTTAGAGACGCGGGCTCCGAGGCCCGGCCGGGCGCGGGGTCAGGGGACTGCGGGCCTCTGGGGGCGGGGCGCCGCGACACCGAGGCGCTGGGGCGGCAGGAGAGCCCCCCCGGCCGACCCTTCCCCCCGAGTTTCCTTTTCTTTCTGTGCCGCCCAGGGAGGGCCCGGCCGGCCCGCTGGACTGCAGATGTCGCTGGGGCCGCTCAGCTGCCTCCTGCGCCCGCCCCTCGTCAGTGCCCCGCTCGCACCGCATCTATTAGGCACCCTCTGCATGCAGGCCCAGCGCCAGACCTGTTAACGTTTAACCGCGGTGGAGGGCCTGGCCGAGAGCGGCCTTCACCCCCGCCCCGGGGTCAGCGCCGGGCAGCGCCCCGGTCCACACCTGCTGCTCGAGGCCTCCCTACTGGAGGTTACGCAGCACCTACGGGGAAACAGCCCGGGCGTCGCCGGCCAGACGCACCCCGCGCGGGGCTCTGCCTGCTTTTGCGAACTCAGAAGCAGGCGGGACTCAGGGCGGGCGCCGGCAGAACTTCCCTGGGTCTGACCCGGCTGGGCACAGCGCACTTTGGCTCTGGGGCTTCGTGCAAATGCGGGGGCGCTGACTGCTCATCTGTGGTGAAGACCGCGGTCCCAGGAGGGGGCACCAGAGGCAGAGTCTCAGAAGTGATCAAGAAAGGGAGATTTAGAAAGGGAGGGAGGGCACTGAATAGAGCAGGTGACCGCCGGAGCGGGGACCCGGGAGGAAGGGCTGGGTGGGAGGAGACGGGCAGAACCCCAGGGGCCGCGCTGCCACCCTGCTCGGCCCCGCCCCCTGACCCCTGCCCGCGGCCCCGCGGTGACATCTGACCTTGTGGCGGCCGCAGACTGGGGACAAAGGGGCCGGGGCCCATCTGCCGCGGGGGCGCCCGTGGGAACCGTCAGACGCCGGCCCGGCGCCTGGGAACCCACCCCGCCCCCCAGGTGACCTTGGCTCCCTGTGCCCCAGCGGCCACCTGGGGGACTGGGGACCAAGATCACCTGTATAGACCCGCGGTGGGGGAGGGAAGTCGCCTCCTCTGCTCCCCTCCCCCAAGGTGGCCTGCCTCAGTTTCCTGCCTTCTTCCAGCCTGGGTCGGGTGCAGAGCCCGGTGAGGAAGGACAGGAGACGGTGCCTCCCACCCTGTGCTGCCTCGGGGGCGGGGAGAGCGGGTTCCAGGCGCGGACTCGGGTGACCTCCAGCCAGGCCCCTGTCAGTGTCCTGGGGAGAGGCGGCCGTTGGCCCACACCTGCCCAGGTGTGGCCTGGAGCGCCCGCCCCAGGCAGGGGCCCAGATCTTCCTAAGCCTCGGCTTGGGTTTCAGCTGCGGCGAGGAGGGGACAGCTGGCCCCCAACCCCAGCCCCTCCGTCCGCCCCCAGGGGCCACAGGGGTGTGGCGTAGCTCAGGACTTTCGAGCTAAGCCTCTGCCTGCACGCGGCTGGCTGGGCTAAACCAGCCCCAACCCCTGCGGGAGGGAAGCCAGAACCTGGGAGCGGGGGCGGTCTGCGAGAGCCAGACAGTTGCACACCCCTCTGGACCTGGGGTCTCAGCCCCGAAGCACAAGCACTTCTGGGCTTCTGCCCTTATAGTTGGTGCCTGTCCTCCACAGCCTCATTTTTTTTTCTACATTTTTGGTTTTTTCAATGCTGGAGATGGAACCCAGGGCCTTCACCCTTGGGTTGTGTCCTTAGCCCTTCTTTTAATTTTTTTGAAACCGGGTCTCAGAGTCACTAAATTGCTCAGAATTGAGATCCTCCTGCCTCAGCCTTCCTGAGTGCTGGGATTTCAGATTGTGTGCCAACTTGCTTGATATTTTTTTTTTTTTTTAATTTTTCTCCGGTACCGGGAACCGAACTCACAACCTTGCGCTTGCCAGGCAGGCGCTTTTGCCGCTGAGCTAAATCCCCAGCCCCCTTGCTTGATATTTTGCTCCACCTTGAAACACAAGTCTCAAAGCCATCTCAGATTCCTCCTGCCTCCTGAGCATAAGCGCTGACCTATCATGAACCGGAACTGTCTGGCCTGTCTCCCTTTGGAGCACTGTAAGACCTGCCGGCCAAAGCCAGCGTCCTGGGCTTCTGGACAGGGACAGGTGGAACTTCAGCCCTGGCTGTGTCACTTCACTGACCTGGAAGTGCTCCACCCTGGGGTCACTGCAGTCCCGGGTGCTTCTTTTTCTTTTTGTCTTTTTTTTTTTCCCCAGTACCGGGAATCAAACTCATGACCTCCCACTTGCCAGGCAGGTGCTGTGCCCCTGAGCTAAATCCCCAGCCCCCGATTTATTTTTGTCTTTTTGAGACAGGGTCTCACTATGCAGTTCAGGCTGGCCTTGAGCTCACTTTGTAGCCCAGGCTGGTCTCGAACTCGAAAGGATCCTCCTGCATCAGCCTCCCAAGTGCTGGGATTACAAGCGTGAGCCACCACGCTCGGCAGTCCTGGTTGCTTCTCACCCGACTCCTCTGATGAGGGGGGCCAGGCCTTAGACCCACCCAGGCAGCCCAGGAGCCCACGGCGCAGAATGAGCCAGCAGGCAGTCGCTCCTCGGCGACAGTGTCACCAAAGGACATTTATGACACTGGCTACAGAAGGGTCTCCCCCAGGAGGGGTGGCGCAGGGCGCGGCCGCGGCCTCCCCGGGGCTCGGGCTGTGGCCTCCAGCCTGGCCAGCTCCTCAGCCTGCTGGGCTTCCATCTGTGCCATCTGCTTCTCCAGCTTCCGGCGCTGCTCTTCCTGCTTCCGGTGGGCTCCCCGGAAGCCCAGCACCAGGGCACTGCGGGGTCCAGGCAGGGACTGGCTGCCTGTTCCCAGCTGGGCACCCCGCTGCCCCAGCACCACTCGGCAGCCATCGGGAGGAGGGGGAGGGCAGAGCATGTGGCGGGGACTGAGGCCCAGGGGGCAGCGCTGACAGGGGACCCGGCCCACCTGTGAGCTCTGCAGAGCTCGCAGCTCAGCTCGGCACTCTGGGCCCGGCCTGCGCGGCCTCGCTGGGCCACCTGCTCCAGCTGTGCCCGGAGGGACCGCAGCTGCTCCCGAAGGCCCTGGGCGCTGGGCGGGGCGGGGACAGGGGTCACGGGTCACGGGTCACGGCCAGAGCCTGTGACTCTGCTCCCCGCCCTGCCGCAGGGCTGCCACTCCCCTGGAGCCCCTCAGCCCCCCACCCAGCCCCAGCAGGCACCGGCTCAGGGACGCTGCCAGGTCTTGGGCCAGCTGCTCCTGGTCCCACCTTCTGCACTCTGGGCCTCCGTCTGCGCCGCTGGCCAGGCCCTGCAGGAGGCAGAGGGAGCGGAGAGGCGTACAGCTGGTGGCAGCCATGAGCCCCTGTCCTCGGGCTCTTGAGGTCACCCAATGTGAGTAACCGCTTCCTGGTGAGGAAAACAGCTAAGGGGATGCATCAAGGCAGTCGATGGCCTCCTCACGAGGGGACCCCGGCTCAGGACGTCAGAAGGCGGCCAGGGACTTCACTGTTTACTGACTTATTGGAGTTTTGAGACAGGATCTACTGTGTACTTCGGACAGGCCTTGAACTCACTATGTAGCCCAGGCTGGCCTCAAACTTAGGGCGATCCTTCCGCCTCAGCCTCCCAAGTGCTGGTGACAGTCTGCGCCACCACCTGGTCAAGGACTTGAGCACAGTAATAAGGAAGTGACCCGTGTTCCTGGCAGGCGGTGCAGGTGCAGGGGTGACTCAAGGGGCAACACAGTAACCCGGATGATCCAGCTGGGGACAGCAGCCCATGCCCGCCAGGAGGAAGGCTGAGGCGGGAAGACTGCTGAACATAGGAGGTCTGGCCCTGTGCTAGGAAGCAGTGACCTGGTTTCAGAAAGGAGGAGAAGCAGAAGACAGACATGGTGGGGTTCACCAACATTCAGGGGGCCAAGGCAGAAGGGTTGAAAGTTTGAGCAACTTCGCCTAAAAAAAGCCTAGGAAACTTGGCGAGACCATGTCTCAAAGTAAAATAGAAGGACAAAAGGGACTGGGGCTCTCAGTCAGTGGCAGCCCACTTGCCTTGCACACAGGAGGCCCTCCATTCAGCTCCCCAACAGCCGGGAAGACCTTAGGGGACAGATGTGAGCAGACAGGAGAAAAGGGAAGACATTACTGAAGGGTCTGGAACCAAACTGGAGGAAGTGGTGGCTGAGGCAGGAGGATCGCATGAGTTCAAGGCCAGCCAGGGCTACATAATGAGACCGTGTCTCAAAAAACCAAACCAAAACAAAAAATTAACAACACTAAAAAAATAAGAGTGACCCCTACTCTCTCCCGTGCTCCTGGGGGCCTTTCAAAGGCGATTGAATCCTGAAGACAAACCGACTTCCAGTGAGGCGGCTTGGCCCGACTGGAGGGGGTGGGGCCACCAGGTAGAGTGTCCGCCCCCCTCAGCAAGAGCTCCTCCCTTCGCTCCCAGCCTCCTGAGCGCCCAGGCCAGCCCCTTCCCTCCGCCGCCAGACCCTGCCTCTGTGGCTTCCGCCCTGGAGCCAGTGGACCCTGTGCTGGAAACGGGACCACAATGCACCTCGCCTCCTGTAAGACGCGGCCCGGTCCTGTCTCTGTCTCTGCAGCAAGGAAAGTGATTACCACACAGGATCTCCCTAACTGCCCAGGCTGGGCTCCAACTGCGATCCTCCTGCCTCAGCCTCTCAGTAGCTGGATGGTTGGGAAGCAGGACCTGAAGCTGAGAGGGTCCCCTCGCTGTCCCCGCCGGCTCACCTGGGGCCACGTCTCTTCCTCGTCACTGCTGTCTCCCGCGCTGCTGTCCCCACCGCTGCTGCTGGCCCCGGGCCCGGCCCGGAGCTGCGCCTGCTCCCAGCGCAGCTGGTCCAGCAGCAGTAGCAGCGCGGGCGCCTGGGCACGCAGGGCCGCCTCCCGCAGCTCCAGGCCCCGCTTTTCGCGCCGTGCCAGCTGCAGCTGCAGCGCCAGGTCCGCAAGCGTCTCCTAAAAGAAGGAGGTGCAGAGGAGTCAGCTGCTGAGGAAACTGGGGCTCCAGGACCAAGCGAAAACCCAGGCCTCCACCGTGACCTCAGCAGGTGGAAATGACCCCCTTCCTGAAGATCTACAGCCGGGGAAATAGCATTTCCTTCATTGTTGTTTTGTTTGAGACAGGGTCTCTCTATGCAGTTCAGGCTGCCCTTGAATTTACTATGGAGCCCAGGCCGGCCTCAAACTCACAGTGATCTTCCTGCCTCAGCCTCCCCGGGGCTGGCATGACAGGCCTGCACCACCAAGCCTGGCTTTGGAAATGCACTTCCTCAAGGACAGATATCTTAGACAAGCTCAAGCAGCAGCTCATGGAAGCTTCTGGAATTTCTCTAGCTCCAGAGCCCTTTTATGTGTGTCTGTTTCAGAGCTGAGACTGGGCCTCAGTCTCAGGTTCCGTGTACGCCAGACACACCCTGCACCACAGAGCAACTGTGCCAGCGCAAAACCTCAGATCCTTCATGCAGTCTCCGGTGAGAAACTCTGCCTCGTGGAGCAAACTCCTAGGCATCCCTCAGAACCTCAGACGCAGCTCTCCTTGCCTGTGGTCCCCCAACAGCATCCCTGCCAGCCTCAGCAAAGGGTATTGTCCCTCCAGCAGAGACTGACATGGCGACCCCAGCCGTGTATACCCGTGTGGCCACCAGGTCCTGCTGGATCTGTGTCTTCCCCAGCCGGGGCCGGGCCGGGCCGGGCTGCACCTCCAGAATGGCCTGTACCATGGCTTCCGCATGGGCTGTGGTGGGCCTGGGTGCCAAGGTGGAGTCCGGCTCTGGGGGAAGCTTCACCAGGGCGCGGTGCTCCTGGAGACGCCGCAGGTAAGCGTGGAGCCGGGCGGCCACTTCCTGCGCAGTGACTGCGGCCTCGCTGCTGTCCTCAGGGCTGCGGGAGGCACGGGGCTGCGTGAGCGCGGCAGCTGAGCCAACTTCCGGACGGCCCGCAGGCGCCATCGTCCTCCCCCTCGCTGGCCAGGGCCCACCCTGTGTCACACCGGCTCGGGAGGCCCTGAGCGACAACACGGCGGGCGTCACGCAGCACCTCACGGCACCAACGGTCCTGCCATCGTGGGGGACAAAATCATCCCGCTGCTCGTATGAAAACAGTGGACAGCGGCAACCCCATGGGACCACACTCTCTCCCACAGCCTGGACGTCGTCACCCGGCCCAAGAGCAGACCCTGGGCGCCACCACTTAGCCCTTGGGCACTGGTGCTCGTGACAGAACGGCGGACAGGGCCGCACTCACCCAGTGCCGACATCATGGACAACATCACAGCCCGGTGGACCACACCGTCATGCCAACCTGATGGGCACGCGCTTATGCCAAAATGCAAGATGCCATCCTGCCAACCGCACAGCCTCAACGCAGCTCATACTACCTCGGTGGGCACGTTGCCATCCATCCAGCGGGCACCAGGACTCCGACAACATGGTGGCCAGCCCAATCGGCACCACCTCCCCGCTTGCCAACCTCCGTGTGCTGGTTCTAAGTGGTAGACGCCAGCATCCGCATTCACGCCAACCCTGCCGGTCCCACGCACAGCCCAGTGGCTGCCAACCGGCACGCCAGCCTCCTGCCTCCCAACAGGCCGCGTGTAACCATGCGCTGTGCCAACCGGCGTGGCAACTCGGTGCCCACCTCCCCAAGCACAGCGCTGCGAGTCCCGGGCTGCAGGGGGCGGTGGGCCGTGTCCCCCCGGCCCTCCCTGCTGGGGCAGTCGGGGCGCCGTGTACCTGGGCTGCGGGGCCCCTCCGTCCACAGCAGCCTCCTCTCGTGCCAGCAGCCTGCGCGCCTCCTCCTGGGCCACCTGCAGGTCACCCCCGCGGGCGGTGGCGCTGGCCTCCCGCAGGGCGAGCAGTGCGCCGTAGGCCTCCTCGCAGTCCTCGCTGGGGGACACGGCGTCAGTGCCGGGCAGCGCGCACCCCAGCCCGCCCCGGAGGGAGACGGCTGCGCCCTCGCCCCCACCCACCTGAACTGCAGCGCCAGGCGCAGCGCGGTGGCCTCCGCCTCCAGCCGGCCCAGCTGCATACTCAGCCCCTCGCAGCGGCCCTTGGAGCCCTGCAGCGCGGCCAGCAGCAAGCGGTTGAAGCCCTTAAGCTTCTCCACACTCCTGCAGGGGACAGGCGGGGGGCACCGCTCAGGCCAGGCCCGCTCCCGGCCGGCCCTGGCGGGCTCCGTCTGGGCCTCACCCCCGGAGCTGCTCCTCCTGCCCCTCCAGGACGTGTGTGTCGGGCCCTGGCGGCTGCTGGCAAGGGCCGAGGGTGTGGGCACTGGGGTCGCTGTGCAGGCGCCGGAGCAGGGGGTGCGCCGGGTGCTGCAGGAAGAGGTGACTTGATTTACCCGGATTATCATGCAGAGCCCCACTGGGAGTTGGGGCTTGCTATACTCTTTTTGTTTAGGGTAGTGATGGGGATTGAACCCAGAGCTTTTGTACATTTCTATTTTTTTTTTTTTATTTTCAGACTGAGTCTTGCTAAAATGCTAATTTGCCCAGGCTGAGCTCAAACTTGTAATCCTCCTGCCTCAGCCTTCCAGAGAGCTGGGAGACAGGTGTGTGCCACTGTGCCTGGGTCCCCAGATGTGTAAAAAAATTTCCAGTGGGCATAGTGGTACACATCTGTCATCCCAGCACTCAGGAAGGAGGCTGAGGCCAGTCTGAGCTACACAAGCAACTTCAAGACCAGGTTCTCGATATGTAGCCCAGCCTGGCGTCAGACTTGCAGTGGTCCTCCTGCCTCAGCCTCCCAAGTGCTGGGATCCCAGATGTGTGCCACCACACCTGGCTTTTTTGTTTTGTTTTGTTTTTGAAAAATCGCCCAGGCTAGAGCCAGACTCTACCTCAGCAGACCCTCCTGCCTCAGCCTTCAGAGAAGCTGGGCTGACTGGTGTGCACCACGTTGCCTGGCTGAGTTTGGGCTTTCCCCAAACTCAGAAGCGACTGGGTCCCACGAGCAGGCGGTGAGACTCATCTGCCCACAGGCCAAGGCTGTCGGGACCCGGGGTTGGCACTCGTCACACTCACCTGTGTCGCCCAGGGCTCCCCGTCAGCCTCCCCGTCCAAGCCGCTGCCTGCATCCGAGCGGCTGTGGGAGGGAGGCAGGGCCGACTGCAGCCTCTGCAGGGAATCCTGCAGCTCCCGGACCTGGAGCGGGGCAGCGGGTCCTCAGCCTGGGGCTCGGCCACGTGGTCTCCCGCGGGCAGACCGGAGCTCCAGTCCTCAGTTTCCCTGGCCCCTCAGCTCCGCTGCACAAGCCTTGTCTTTCCCAGCAGGAAAGTGAGTCCCCTCCAGAGGGAAAATGATCCACTTTTTTTCTTTCTTTACTTTTTTGAGATGAGGTCTCACTAGTTGCTCAGGCTGGCCTCAAATCCCTGGGCTTCTCAAGCAGCCTTCCTGCCTCAGCCTCCCTCCAGGGTATCAGGGCCTACAGATATGAGCCACCACCACCACACCTAGCAAGGGAGATTTCATTTATTGTTTTGCAGAGTCGGGGAGTTCTGGGGATGCTACACATGGTCTTTTTTTTTTTTTTTTTTTTCCAGTACTGGGACTCAAACTCACAACCTCGTGCTTGCCAGGCAGGCGCTGTGCCACTGAGCTAAATCCCCAGCCCTTTTTTTGTCTTTTTGAGACAGGGTCTCGCTCTGCAGTGCAGGCTGGCCTTGAGCTCACTTTGTAGCCCAGGCTGGTCTCGAACTCGCAACGATCCTCCTGCCTCAGCCTCCCGAGTGCTGGGATTACAGGTGTGCACCACCACGGCCCACTCGCTACCCATGGTCTTCTGCATGCTAAACATGTGCTCTGTGCCAGGCATGGTGGCACACGCCTATCAGCCCAGCACTCTGGGAGGCTGAGGCAGGAGAATCAGGAGTTCCACCCAGCCCGGGCTCCGCAGTCCTGGTTCCGTGCAGGCCTGTTGATTGATCGTCCTCCCGCCTTGCCTGCGCCCTCTCTGGGCGGCCCTTACCTCAAGTCTCAGTGTGTCGCTCTCGGCCCGCGTGTGTGCGAGCTCGTCCTCCCGCGTGTCCAGCGCCAGCCGCAGCCAGGCGTTCTTCTCAGCCAGGCGGGCCACCTCCTGCCTGGGCCCCGGTGTCCCCTCAACCCCACCCGCCGCCTCCCCAGGCCCAGGGCTGCTCAGCGGCTCCAGGCGCCAGGCAGCGGCTGCGGCTTCCAGGGAGGCCAGGGCGCGCTGAAGGGTCTGGAACACGTCAGGGTCCCCGCACCCAGGATGAACAGCGCTCCTGTCCTGTGGGGCTGCCCCCTCCGGGTCCTGGCGGGCGTCCCCTCTGAGCAGCTGGGGGCCCTCCGGGGCGGGGGCCGGAGACCCATCCCCGTTCTCCTCAGCCTCTCTGCTGGCCCTGTGGAAGCCAAACAGGAGCTGAGCCATCAAACTCTGCGACTCCCAGACTCCGGGACTTAGGGTCCTGGGCTGGTCGCCCAGGGCAGCCCTGGGCCTTGGGTCCAGGAGGGGCCTGAAGCTGTGGGAGAAGACAAGGAAGGAACTGGGCGGTGACACAGGCCTGCATGTCAGCACTCTGGGAGGCTGAGGCAGGAAGATTCGGAGGTCTAGTCCAGCCTGGGCAATTTAGGGACTTAGCAAGACCCTGTCTCAAAGAATGAGAAAGGGTTGGAGATGTAGCTCAGTGTTCAGGCCCAGAGTTCAGTCCCCATGATTGGACAAAGAAACAAGGAGGGAAGGAAGGGAAGGAAGCAAAGCAGGAGGGAAGAAGGACACAGCTGGAGTTTGCAAGGTGGAGAAAGATACCCAGGGCCAGGCGTGGTGGCTCCTGTGTGTAACCCTAGCACGTGGGGAAGCTGAAGCAGGACAGTTCCAAGTTTGGGCAACTTAGAGACTTAGTGAGACCCTTTCTCAAAATAAAAAATAAAAACTGAGGAGGAAAGGTACCTAGGCAGAAAGCACAGCCCGGGCAAAGCCCTCCTGTTCCCTGCCAGGCGACACGTGGGAGGTAGGCTGAGGCAGGTGTGTGCCCAGGAGGAGCTCGGGCCAGCGTGGATGGCAAAGGTGCAAGGCTGGAGCAGGGGTACAGGCCAGGCCTCTTACCTGTTCCCTGGACCCCGGCCGCCCACCTCCACCGCTGGCCCCAGCTGCTGTGGTCCTGAGCTCCCTGGCGCTGGTGCAGGGCTGGGCCCGGAGCTCCCGCCAGCCACCTCACCCTCCTCGGAACTCTCGGCCACTGGGTCCAGTTCGCCCTGAGATTGACCGGGGCAGCTCTGAGCCCAGAGGCCTGGGGGCCGTGGGCCAGCTGTGTGGCAGACAGGGTCACTTACGGGCGGAGCGTGCCTCCCACGCCGGCTCCGGGGCCGAGTGGCCCTCGCGCTCATTGCTGTGGAAATCTGCGCCCCGACTCCTTCTGGCTTCCGGCCTCAAAGGTGCGGCCTGCCGTCAGCTCTCGGTTTTGTTGTCCTGGGCAAAGGATAGCCTCAGTCTCCCCGCACCCCCCCCTCCGGGCAGGCGGCACTGACTCTTCCCGTGGAAGGGATCTGCCTTGACACTGTGGGTGTGGCACATTTGGATGCCTTCCCGGATGGGCAGATCACTACCCAGCAAGTCTGCCCTGACCGTGCCATTCTCCTCTGCCTCGACTTCTAATCTCCCCCTTTCTCCTCGACCTGGGTGTGGGGTGGGGACCCCCAGAGAGCCCCTCCTCTCCCCAGGTGCCCCTGAACCCAAGGTGCTGCCCCTGGGGCTGCCCTCAGCTCTCTGCACCTCTCTGCTCCTTGGGGCACCTTGGTCACAGCCTGGGCTTCCAGGTCACTGTCCGCTGCCCGTTTGGGCCGGGGCTGCCAGGGCTGGCCGGGAGCGGCCGGGAAACAGGAAGCCCCCTGCCCTGCCACGTGACTGCTTATTGTGCGGCTTCCTCCTCCCGGACGGCGCTTCCTCCCCGACTGCTGCTCCTGTGCCTCCAGCCCCGGGATCTCCCTGGTGTGCCCGTCCCCAGTGGCGCTGATCGTGGGACCCCCGTGGCTTCGGTGTGGGTCACCACTCTCCACTTTGGTCATGGACAGGGCGGGGTGCTGTACCCTTGATCCAGCCACAGCCACTTCTGAGCCTCCATTTCCTTAGCTGTGACGTGGGGGTGAGCGAGCATTTCCCCCCAGGTCCCGGGAGGATCTGCTCTTGTGTGTGCAGCGATCTCCCCACTGCCCTGCCCGCTCCCCGCGCCCTCTGAGCGCCCCCTCGGCTCAGCCTGGCGTTCAAGGCTCTGTTGCCTGCGTCATGCCACAGGGATCCCCTCCAGAGGACAGAAGGTTCTCTTGGCCGCCTCACTCCCAGGCTTCGACCTGGCCTGGAATGCACTTCCTGTCCTGCACGTGGCTTAAACGGTGCAGAGCCTGGAGCCTGAGCCTTCCTGCCCCTGTGTCCCCCAGGGAGGAAAAGCCCAGGTGGTGGGGACAGAAGCCACAGTTCTCTGGGCGAGGAGCCTGGCCACACGTGACCCTGGTAGCCAGCCACGGCCTCGCCAGAGCTTGCCCGAGGCTCCAGGCCTTTGCCCAGGCCGCTCCTCCCGGCCCCACAATGGCTGGGTACCTCTGTTTCTGAGGCATCTTCACCACTCCACACTTCCAGGCCCTGCTGGCTGAGGCAGGCAGGCTGCGCTAACCCTTTCATAAATAAACTGAGGTTCCAGCCTGGTATGGTGGTGTGCGGCTGTCATCCTAGCACTCTGGGAGGCTGAGGCAGGAGAAAGGCAAATTCCAGTTCAGTCTGGGAACTTAACGACTTGACGAGACTCTATCTTAAAATAAAAAACATAAGGTTTGGGGATGTAGCTCACTGAAGAAGCCCTCCGTTCAATTCCTAGTACAGGAAAGTAAAGATCAGTGTGTTTTATCCGACGCTAGAGATGGAACACAGGACAGCACGCAGGCTAGGCAAGCGCTCTACACCGAGCCGCACCCCAGACCGGGTCTAATGTTTTGTCTTTTTTGGATTTTTTTTTTTTTTGGTCTTTTTGAGACAAGGTCTCGCTGTGCAGTTCAGGGTAGCCTTGAGCTCACTTTGTAGTCCAGGCTGGTCTCGAACTCGCAGCAATCCTCCTGCTTCAGCCTCCCGAGTGCTGGGATTACAGGCGTGAGCCACCACGCCCAGCTAGTGGTTTGTTTTATATGCATAATATGTAAAATACGGGCAAAATCCAGCAACTGGGCGGGGCCCTGGGCTCCGGCCACGCCCACTTCCGTCCGGAAGAACCCGACCCCACTGAGGGGCAGCTTGGCTCCGTCAATCATCAGTCAGTTTTGCCTCCTCGCCTAGCTCCCGCCCAATTCAGTCTCACTGGCTTATCACATTGCTAGCTAGGCCGTCTCCTGCACCTCTGCCTCGTGACAGCCTATCACAGTAGAAGAATTGAGCAGTGTAGTCTGATTGGGCCGGAAACATACAAGCTCCGCCTATTAAGGTTAGCCAATCATAATTCACAACTCCCTTCCAGTCCAGCCTATCACATTCCATTCGGCCCCACGCCTCCGGCACAATTCCAGCCTATCCGGTTCCAGGGCCTCTCCGGCCTCCGTGGGCGTCTCTCCGCAGCCAAGGGGTCCGCTGAACTACATTTCCCTGGAGGCGCCGCGGCCGCGCCTCACCGCTTCCGGCTGGAAACATGGCGGCTTCCTAGTGAATCGGGGTTTCCGTGGGGGAAAGTTAGGGTGCGATTAGTGAACACTGGGTGGTGACAGCGCGCGCGGCAGGGTCCAGGCCGGGCTAGCTTCCCTTGCCCCGGAGCCCCGGCCCCTTGAGTTCCCCGAGGCTGCCTCCTTCCCGCTTTCTCCCGCGGCCTGCGCGCATCCTTCCTGCGGCTGCTGCGGCTTTGTTCCCCGGGAGACGGGGTGGGGGCGCAGGGCGCTCAGGGCCGACCGCTCCGCTGCGCCGCGTGTCTCCCCAGGGACCTGCAGCGCCGCGATCCGCGCCTTGGCGTCGTGCAGACACCCTTGGGCGGCCAGCGCCCGCGGAAGACTCAGAGCGCGCTACTCCTTAGTCACCCAGGCGGAGCCAGTTTCAGGTAACAGAAAACCCGACTTGGAGCGGCGGCAGCCGGACGGGAAGCTGGAGGCTTAGGGAGTGTGTGCGGGTACGGCGGGGTCCGGGTGCGCAGAAGCCTGCCTGCCGGCCCCTGGGTGGGCGTCGCTTCGGGACCCCAGGCCGCCCTTCTTTTCCGCCTCGGCGGCAGAAGCGGCTCTCAGCAGCTCTCGGTTTTTATCTTCCCAGCTCTCTACGGAGAGTCTCCTCCCTAAAGTCTCTGGGAAGTCCCGATCTGCCGCTCGCAGCTCCGTAGGGTCGTGTGCCGAGGCTGAGCCATTCACAGGGCGCAGAGAGCTTGGACGCGCTCCCTGGCCGAGTGACAGGCGGAGGCAGGGAGAGCTCCGGGCAGAAGCTGGGCTGTGGCCTCGGGTCAGATCGGATGCTAGGCTGAGAGGTGGGAAAGGGTCCATTCTCCAGGTGTGCAAGCTAAGTCCTGAGAGGAGAGACCCGGCCCATGTTGCTTCTTTGTAACCGAGTGTCTTTAAAATCTCTAAGGGGAGGATCCTGGCTTCCCCCATCCCTGCTCCATCCGGCCACACGGGCACCATGGAAGCGGCTGAGCCCGGAAGCCCTACTGAGGAGGAAGAAGAGGAAGAGGAGGAGGAGGAGGAGCAGTCTGCTGAGCCTCGGCCCCGAACACGGTCCAATCCTGAGGGTGCCGAGGACCGGACGCTGGGGGCGCAGGCCAGTGTGGGCAGCCGAAGTGAAGGGGAGGGGGAGGCAGCCAGTGTGGACGATGGGACCCCCAACCCTCCAGGAGCTGGCCCCAAGCCCTGGCAGGTGCCACCGCCAGCTCTCGAGGTCCAGATTCGAACACCAAGGGTCAACTGTCCCGAGAAGGTGGTAAGTAGAGGGGCGGGCCTGGCCCTGAGCTGCCAGCCAAGCCCATTTTACTATTTTGAGACAGGGTCTTGCTAAAATGTTCAGGCAGGATTCTAACTTGTCCTCCTGCCTCAGCCTTCCAGAGTGCTGGGATTACAGTGTGCGCTACCACACCTGGTTCAGGGACAGTCTTTTGAGGCCACAGCGCAGCCTACTGTGTCCTCCTGGCCGGTGTCTGTCAGTCTGCCTCCGGTTTCTGTACTCTCTCAGTACTTGGACTCCAGCTCAATTTTCTTTCCCTGAGCTTGTGCCATGCATGGCACGGCTTGGAATTAGGGGTCACTGCACCCCTTTGCAGATGGGGCTCTGGGGAAGTGGATTGGAGCGGGGCACCCTTGACCCAACCCGGACTTTTTTGCAGATCATCTGCCTGGACCTGTCTGAGGAGATGTCCCTACCAAAGCTGGAATCGTTCAACGGGTGAGGAAAGGGTGGGGGGCTTGACACGCGGCCCCAGCCGGAAGAGAGCAGCCCCAGCTAGGGGGCTTCCCTGGAGGCCCTGCCAGTTTGGTGTGGCATTGGGGTGGTAAAAGGCAGGGCCAGGATCAGCCCCCGCCTTGGACGGGGCCCTGGGCTCCGGCAGCTGGGTCCCCATGCAGCAGAAGGCAGGCTTCTGGGAGCTTCGAAGGATAGGAGCCAGGAGGAGGTGCAGGCCTGAAGTCCCAGCTATTCCGGACTGAGGCAGGAGGATTGCTTGAGCCTCGGCATGCGCTGCCACCTGGGGAGCAGAATGAGACCCTGGCGGTGGCTCCCTTGCCTCCCTGACACCCCGGGCCCCCGTGGAGGAGGGAGAGTTGAGAGAGGCCTCCCTGGGGACTGTGAGCCCCAGGCTGACCGGAGGGGCCCTAGGAAAGGGTGTGAACTCGAAGGTCCGCAGGGTTGGCGCTGGGGGCCCCTCCTCACTCCTGCCGGGGGACAAGCAGCTGCAGAGCCAGGCAAGGACTCTCTCACCCCCCTCTGTGCCTTCTCAGCTCCAAAACCAACGCCCTCAACGTCTCGCAGAAGATGATCGAGATGTTTGTGAGGACAAAGCACAAGATCGACAAGAACCACGAGTTCGCGCTGGTGGTGGTGAACGAGGACACCGCGTGGGTAGGCCAGGCGGGCCCGGGGGCCGGGGGCGCCCAGGACCCAGCACGCCGCTGAGGCCTGTGCCCCCCGCAGCTGTCCGGCTTGACCTCAGACCCGCGGGAGCTGTGCAGCTGCCTGTACGACCTAGAGACAGCCTCCTGCTCCACCTTCAGTATCCTTCCCCCGTGCGGTGCTGGGGCTCGGCTCCCTGCGGCCCCGAGCGGCGCGGTGCAGTGACCCCGGCCCTGCTGTGGCGGGGTAGGGCTGGTTACCTACCTGCGACCCAGGCTGCACAGAACTGCCAACGCCGTGGGGCTGAGCAGGACGTGGTGCCCCGCACCTGTTCTGCTAGCACTCTGGGAGGTTGAGGCAAGAGGATCCCAAGTCCCAACCATGCCTGGGTAACTTAGTGGTCTAGGGCGATACCACTGAAAAACGAAAAGGGCTGGGAACGCCGCTCAGTGCGAAGGCCCTTGGGTCAGGTCCTGGTACTGAAAAAAATAAAACAGGTGCAGGCATGGCCCAGACTTGCTTAGAAAATGAACCTTGTGAATTTAAGAAACCGGCGCGTAGTGCGGTGGGCGGCAGAGATGCCTGTAGCTGTGGCGTTAGAAGAGAGCAGCCCCATCCCTGACAGGGGAGGCATCTTCGGGGCTTCTGCAGCTGGCACTCGGGGGGTGGTCAGTGCTGGGAGGGAACTTGCTCAGTGAGACCAGGCCACCTGGAGGGTCATGCCACCAGTCCCCGGAGACACCTGGGCTCCCAGCCGCAGTCAGAAACCCACCTGCCTCTGCCTCCAGTTCTGTGCCCCAGCCTTCTCCTTAGCATTGCCCCCAGACCTGGAAGGGCTCTTCAACCTCATGTGAGTGATCCAGTGGCAAAGAACGTGGTGGGGTGCAGCTCCCTGGTGCTCGCCTGCCAAGTGCAGGGTCCTGGGGTCTAAGAGCTGGCACCTAGACAAAGCAGAATGCAGAGAGCTTTCCCCGGGCAAAGGCTCCAAACAGGAGACAATCATGTCAGAGCCCTGGGGCCTCCTCGCCCCCACCTGCTCCACTGGCATCTCCACTGCGCATTTATCATCTACAAGACGTTTCCTGGGGAGACGCCATCCCGGGTGCCCCCAGGCTGTGAGCCCCGCACAGCTTCTGTGCTGGCAGAGTCTCAAGCCCTGTAGAGGGCCTCCTGTTAAGTATCTTCATCCTAGCTGGGCCTGGGGGTGCCCGCCTGCCATCCAAGCGCTGTGTATCGACTTAGCGAGACCCTGTCGCAAAATAAGAACTAACCATGGCGCTGGGGCTGTAGCTCAGTGCGCAGGCCCTAGGTTCCACCCCAGAACCAAACAACAAAATCTGGGCCCTCCGAAAGGCGCGCTCGGCCCGGAGCGGACCAGGTGCTGCGATCCTCCCCGGAGGCGGGTGGTGGGTGCCAAGGCACCGGGTGGGCAGCGGGAGAGGGCAGGGCCCGGTCTCCACGCCCAGAGCCGCGCTCCCCGCAGCCAGCAGAAGACGGAGCTGCCTGTGACCGAGAGCGTGCAGACCATCCCTCCGCCCTACGTGGTGCGCACCATCCTGGTGTACAGCCGCCCCCCGCGCCAGCCCCAGTTCACGCTGACCGAGCCCATGAAGGTGGGCGGGGCTTCCCCGGGCCGCGGGCAGGGGTGGGGCGGCGGGTCACCGAGCCCCAGCTGTGCCCTCTCCTGCAGAAGATGTTCCAGTGCCCGTATTTCTTCTTCGACGTTGTTTACATCCACAATGGTGGGGAGGAGAAGGAGGAGCAGCTGAGCTGGCAGGTGAGAGCTCGGGAGAGTGCCGGGCAGCGCAGAGCCGCCTGTCCAGGTCTCCACCTCCATTTGGTAGCCAGGAGCCCTGGGCCTGCGGGTTGGTCATTCAGTCATTCAACAGCCATTCCCCACGTGTCTGCTGTGAGCTGGTAGAGACTGAATGCAGTGCGGACAGTGGCCTGAGGAGCGTGTTAGGCCCGGTTCCCCCACCCCCGATTCCCTGCTTCCTCCTTTTGTTCCTGCTTTGCCCTTGCTTGTCCCCAGCCCAGAGCATGCTTCCCTCACTCCTCCTGAGGTTGCTGGCCATCCGCGTCCCGGCCATGGCCAAGCTGTGGGATCTCTAGTGGACCACTTCTGTGTCTGTATGAACAGGGACAGTTGAGACCAGCTCCTGCTCGTGCCTCCATACCCCAGTCAAAAGAACCTCCTCTGCAGTGCCTTCGCTCATACTCAGAAAAGACCATCGCAGGGCTGGAGATTTCACACTTCAAGGGGTGGGGACAGTTAGAGCGCCAGGACAGAGACCTTTAGGTGTCCGCAGTGCCCAGCGGGCATCAAAGTTGCAGACACTTTACCCTTCAGAGCCCATCCCAGATGCCCCTTTTGGGAGAGGGACGGCCTGTGCTGGGTGCGGGTGGTCTGAATAGCGCCTCACTACCCCCCAGGACATGTTCGCCTTCATGGGCAGCCTGGACAGCAAGGGCACGAGCTACAAGTACGAGGTGGCGCTCGCTGGGCCGGCCCTGGAGCTGCACAACTGCATGGCGAAGCTGTTGGCTCACCCGCTGCAGCGGCCCTGCCAGAGCCACGCGTCCTACAGCCTGCTGGAGGAGGACGAAGAGGCCACCGAGGTCGAGGCCACCGTGTGAAGCGCCCCCGTCCCCGGTGCGCAGCCTTGGTGCGGTGGAAACGCGGGTCCCCCGCGCTGGTCGTCCGTCTGCGCGCTGTGGGACCCCGGGGGGTTCCGTCGGTACCCAGGGCCCCTGAAGGCTCTCGGCAGGAATCCTGGGAGTGGACGGCCCCTGAGCTCCCGGGTGCGCACCCCCTGTGTTCGCTGGCCCACGCCCACGCCTAATTTGTCATTTGGCATTTTTGTTGCGTTTGTGATTTTTGACATCAAAATAAAATCTGAGCGATACTAATCCCGACTTAGTACACGTGACAAGAAACGCAACCAGAGCAGAGGAGGGTGAGTGGCTTTCGCCAAGGACGCAGCTGCAGGGGGAGCGCTGTCCAGGTGCCCAGGGCAAGGCCTCCGGGGAGCGCCGCCCGCCCCTCTGGCTGGGACTCCGGAAGGGGCGTAGCCCTGCCTCAGCACCTAAGTGCGATTGGGTCTGTGTGATCACGTGACTCCAAGTTGAGCGAATCATGGTTCAAGCTTCTGGAATATTCTGGTTGGTCAGTTCTAGGACCTTCCCACCCCTGGACCTTCCCACCCCTGGATTGACATCTGGCAACGCCCTGAGCGCCAGAGATGCAGCCCCTCCTGGAGGTCTTCCCTGACCCGTGCGGAGGCGACGAGTTCACCAGCAAAATGCGCTCAGTTCATGCAAAACGAACACAGCTTTATTGCTGAGGATCCGCTTCGCTCCCGTGGCACCAGCAGGGCACTACTGCTTGTCTCCTCCCGTGCTGAAATATGGTTTCCTTCTGGAAGTAGTGGCGCATGCCTGTAATCCCAGCACCCGGGAGGCTGAGGCAGGAGGATCGTTGCGAGTTCGAGACCAGCCTGGGCTACAAAGTGAGCTCAAGGCCAGCCTGTACTGCATAGCGAGACCCTGCCTCAAAAAGACAAAAAAAAAAAAAAAAAGAAAGAAAGAAAGAAAGAAAGAAAGAAAGAAAGAAAGAAAGAAAGAAAGAAAGAAAGAAAGAAAGAAAAGAAATATGGTTTCCTGGTGCTTAGATTTACACTCCCGATTTGCAGATGACGAGTTAAGGCGCTCAAAGGCATCACCCCACAGAGCAACAGACGCGGCTCTGCTGCACCGGAGACGGGACTCAGGGATTTTAGAACCGGGGGCTGGAGCAGGGCGCGGTGCCCATGCCTGTCATCTCGGCCCTCTGGGAGGCTGAGGCAGCGGGGTTGAAAAGTTCGAGCCCATCCTGGGCGACCTAAGGGTCTCAGCGCGCTAGAGGAGCCCACTCCGAGGCACGGTCCCGACTGACAGGAGATTCTCTGGGTCTCCGGCTCCGGGTCTGCCTCCGCCCTCTCCCGAGGGTGCGTTCCGAGCCCCAGTTTGGAGACCCGATAATGGCACACCCTCAGCCTCCCCGAGCCCAGCCCCTTATCGGGCAGCCCAGGCCCTGCCTGCCCGCCGCCGGGGGTGTCCGGGCTCCCGCGAGCACCAAACCCCAAGCCCGATGTGGACACCGACGCGGAGCGGGCCGGCGCTGCTGGGGACCCTGCGCGCTGTCGCCGCGCGGGGACCC
>NW_004955524.1:931726-936933 GCF_000276665.1 Chinchilla lanigera | reverse complement strand
CGGGCTCCGGCCGCTGGACCTCGCGGAGCAGCAGGGACACGGGGACTGTGCGCGCGTCCTGCGGGACCTGCGCCCGCCGGGCTGCCCAGCGTGGAGGACGGCGACGGTGACCGCGGGGGCCTGCGGTGAGGGGACTGCGGGGCGGTGCGCGCCCGCTGCCTGTGCCGGCTGGGGCGCTGAGACTCCGATCAGTCTGTTTTTTCCTATTCTTCCTTCCTCTTTCCTTCCTTTATACTGGGGATGAGTCCAAGCGCCCGCTCCCTGAGCTGTATCCCCAGCCCCCTTTTCATTTTGAAACAGTTAATTATCAATTAATTATCACTAATTACCTAAGTTGTACGGGCAGGTCTTGAACTTAGGATCCTCCTGCCTCAGCCTCCCACCTGCTGGGGCTACAGACCTGCACCAGTAAGCCTGCTGGGACGGCCTTGGAACCCGTGCCCGCTCCCTTGCTGCCTCTCCCCTTGCCACAGCAGCCTCAATGTCCGACCTGATTGTGCATCTGTGCCCCCCCATCTTCAGGAGCGGGCCTCACGGCCGCGGAGGTGACCCTTGAGCCTGCCGCACGGCCAGCCGGGCCTGAGCGTGGGGACATGGGCCTGGGCCCCAGCCGGCGGGTTGCCAGCCCCACCGGGCCCCTGGAGGCTGCGGATGAAGAGGGAGGCTCAGAGTCCCCGCGCCAGGACTGGGACAGCAGCTCCGACGACGACGATGAAGTTCCCTTTGTCACTGCGGTGGAAGCTTCTGACTCGGAGGACACAGCCCTGGAGAGGAATTCTGTCGGGGGCCCATCACTGCCTCAGGCAGAACAGGGACCCATGCGGGTGGCCCTGAGGCCTACAGGCCAGCCAGGGCCATCAGGCAAGGAGGCTGAGCTCGGCGCCCGGCTGTGGGCCATGACTCTGTCCCCGTCCTGGGCTACCTTCTTCCCTCCCCTCGTGGACCCAAGCACAGCCCACAGCAACCCCCAGAAGCCTGGCCTCTGCCCCCAGGCAGATGAGCAGCGGCCCTTTGGCGGTGACATGGCTGCCCTTTGGCTGACAGAGGACGAGGCCAGCGCCGCAGAGGACAGGGAACATGTCCCCACTTGCAAGCTCCCGCCGGTGCCCACCGCTCCTGGCCTACAGCTGCGGCACAGGCTCCCGGCGCCTGGGCACCGTCGCTGCCCCACTGTTCCCTTCAGCCAGCCGCCCTGTGGCCCCCAACGGCAGGGAGAGGGCTGGGCCACGCCCGGTGAGTCCTTCTTGGGCTTGGAGTCCCCAGGCCCAGCGCTCAGGCCCCTCTCGCCAGCTGCCCGACTCACCCTCGCTCCAGTTCCTGACTCGGTTTCCCCTCCCGGCCCAGACTTTGCAAAGTACAGCCCAGAACTCGCCGAGGCCCTGCGGACGGGCTGCATCCCGGACTCCCAGGCGGACGAGGACGCGCTGGCCCAGCAGTTCGAGCGGCCGGATCCCTCGGAGAGGTGGCGGGAGGGCGTTGCCAAGTCCAGCTTCACGTATCTGCTGCTGGACCCCAGGTGCCCCAAGCGGAAGGCCAGGCGTGGGAGCTGGCGTGGGGCTGGGTCACGTTGCTCGTGTCCTTGGGGAAGGGGTGGCTCTCTCTGTGACCGGCTTCTTTATGAGAGGGTCTGGGGGAGCAGCCGGCCCCTCCAGCCCTCGAGGCTGCTCCGGGTGCGGGCTCTGTGGGCGGGGGCGGCTCTGGGCCACAGTCACTTTCTGAGTCACGTCCTCCTCCAGGGAGACTCAGGACCTGCCCGCCCGAGCCTCCTCGCTGACCCCGGCCCAGTGTCTTCAGACCTTCGTCCACGCCATCTTCTACGTGGGCAAGGGGACACGCACCCGGCCAGACGTCCACCTCTGGGAGGCCCTTGGCTACCGTGGGCGGCCAGGAAGACAGGTGTGCTGAGAGGACGGGGTCGAGGTGGGCAAGCGCAGCCAGGCTGTGGGAAGCGGGGCTCAGGAGTGACCTCTGACCCCACCCTGCTCCCCAGGCCTGCCCCAAGGTGCGCCGCATCCTGGACATCTGGGACAGTGGCCATGGCGTGGTCTCCCTGCACTGCTTCCAGCATGTGGTGGCTGTGGAGGCTTACACGCGGGAGGCCTGCCTTGTGGACGCCCTAGGTGGGTGCCTCGGTCCTTCCCTTTCAGGGATGTTCATTCCCTCACAAAACAAGCAATTATTGAGCACCTGCTCTATACCCATGTGTGCATGTACTTGGCTCCAATTGTTTATCTTCACTCGAGGGAGGGTCGGGAGGTCTTTGCTGTCATCTCTTCCTGCTGGGGAAGGGGGACCCAAAGCTGGCCCAGTGACGCTGCTTCCCATCTCCCCAGGAGTCCAGACGCTGACCAACCAGAAGCAAGGGCACTACTATGGCGTGGTGGTGAACTGGCCCGCAGCTCGGCGGCGGCGCTTGGGGGTGCACCTGCTGCACCGTGCGCTGCTCATCTTCCTGGCCGAGGGTGAGCGGGAGCTGCGGCCTGAGGACATCCAGGCGCGAGGCTGAGCGCTGGAGTGGCCGTCCAGCCTGGACAGATGTCATGGTGTCTGCTCTCCCTGTGCTGAGAGCAAACCCCTCAGTGGCTGCAGATGGCAGGCTCCATGTACGTGTGTGTGTGTGTGTGTGTGTGTGTGTGTGCGCATGTGTGTCAGCAGCCCCTGGGTAGATCCCTTTCTGTCTCAGGGAGGCTCTGTGAACACAGTAACTGCTGGAGAGGGAGTGAACTCCCCATCATGGGAGGAAACCAAGGGGCAAACCAAAAGGTGCTTCGGAATACTTTGGTGCTTTGGCAGTCTTTGGGGGTTGTCTTTCTTTTTCTGAGATTGGGTCTTCCTATGTACCCCAGGCTGGCCTTGAACTCACTTCGGCCCTCCTGCCTCAGCCTCTTGAGTAGTGGTATTATGGACCTACACCTCCATGCCTGGCTTTTTGTGGACTGTTGTAGTCACCTTCCCCTGCTGGGACCAAATACTTGGCACCCACAGCTAGAAGGAAGAGAGGTCTATTTCGATTCACGGGTTCAGTCCACGGCCAGCTGGCTCCAAGGCCGAAGCAGCACGGTGGGCGGGCCTGGCGGAGGACACTGCTCACCTCGCGGTGGTCAGGAGTCAGGAAGAGAGGGGAGGAGCCGGGGACAAGGATGTGCCTTCCCGGTCACATCCCAGTGGCCGCCTCCAGCCAGGCCCCGCCTCCTACAGCACTGTCAGCTGTGGACTCATCCCTGGAGGAGCAGGGAGATGAGCACTGCGCCCCACCATCCCATCCCCTGCCACACAGGCTTCTGGAGGACAGCTTAGCTCATACCCGCAATATGGTCCGAGTCCCCTTTTTTTTTGAGGCTCTGAGCTATGTAGCTCAGGCTGCCCTTGATTCTCCTGCCTCAGCCTCCAAGCACTGGGATTATAGGATTATACTAACATACCTGGCTCCATCCACTTTTATGTCCCAGACACAGGGTACCCACAGATGGGCTGGCCAGGGTTTCTTTTGCTCCCCATGGGGGGGCTCTGCCCTTCTCAGAGCCAGGCTCACTCCCTCGGGCTGAGGGGCCCTGCGCTAGTACTGTGTCTGCCTGGGCCTCAGTATGTGCCACGGATGGAGCTTCCTCCTGCTGGGAATTCCCACAGGCAGCTGCAGGGGACTGGCTGGGCTCTGCACAGCGCTGCAGTAGTGGTGCAGGCCTGCTCTCTCGGCCCTGGGAGGCTGAGGCAGGAGGTTTGGGCAACCTAGTGACTTAGTGACAGCTTGTCTCAAAATAAAAGAATACAAAAAGGGCTGGGGACATGGCTTAGTGCTGAGGGGTTGGTTTAGATCTGTAGTACCAAGAAAAAAGAAGGGAGGAAGGACAGCTCGGGGAGTGGGCCGGGGCTGCACCACTTAGCACCAACTGGAGAACCTTCATCCTTTGTTCTTCATTCTGAGGTGCTAACAACTGGATCCAGGCCCTCACAGGCTAAGCAAGGGCTCTACCACTAAGCGATACCCCCAGCCGCTTTTTTTGGGGGGGGGGGGTGCACAGAGTCCTGCTCTGTAGTCCAGGTTGGCGTTGAACTCACTGTGTAGCCCGGGCTGGCCTCAAAGTCACAGTGAACCTCCTGCCTCAGCCTCCCAAATGCTGAGATTACAGGCATGTGCCATCATGCCTGGCCTCCTTGAGCCTCTTTTAATGTTACTTTGGGACAGGCTCTCGCTGAACTGCCCAGGCTGGGCTCAAAGCGTCCTGCCTCAGCCTCCCTGGTGCTGGGAGAAACAGGCACAGGTCATGCCACCATGCCCAGCTTAGGCTGGATGACTCTGCCCCGGCGAACAGCCCTGTGCATTCTAGGGGTGTCAGCCAGATGTCAGGGGCCCCTCCCCATCTGGCAGGGCAGGCAGACAGGACTGACCAAGGGCACAGTCTCCAGTGCAAACCCCCAGCTGAGACTGCAGGGGGGCTCAGCCCCGCGGGGAGAGGAGAGATTCTGAATGGGGCGGGCTCCAGAATAACGTTCAGAGGCTCCAGTGACGGGCTGGGGTGAGGGGGCCGCAGCGGATGGGTGCCAGGCACTCCACGCGTGGCCGGGTATACAGTGGGTGCTCAATTATTGCAGCCCTAATCCCATACAAAGGCCACTGAGCCTCAGCTCAATCTCCAACCTCCTGTTCCCTGCTGGGGATAGGGAGCTCGGCCCGTGACAGCCTGTGCAGCGTTCAGGGAATACTGAGGTGACAGGGTGGGCAGTCTCGGGAAGCCAGCCAGCCCTCTGTGTCCCAAGGTCAGCCCTGGGGGGCGGGGGAAACACCTGCCTCAGCCCCACCTAGCGATGAGGCGGGGAAACTGAGGCTGGGGCTGGGCTGGTGTGGTGTAGACCCCGGGGGCCCGGGGTCACCCTGCACAGGCTGGAGGCTCCGACTGTCGCTTATGTTTATTGAGTTACAGTTGAGATGTGCAGTTCGCTGGTCAGCCCCGCCCCAGTCCCTCCCCCCTTGGGCAACAATAGCTCCCAGCGCCGAGGAGTGGGGCATGGGTGCGGGCAACGGGATAGGACCCCATCCGAGCAGGAGGAGGAGGGCCCCTGGACAAGCACAGGTGACACGGAAGACAGAGCGGCGGGTGGCCACGCGTGGCGCTGTGGCGGGGCTTCTGTACAAGGTCATCCTCCGCCGGCCAGGACAGCGCCCGGCGCGCAGGCTGGAAGCGGACCAGGCCCCTCTGCGCACGCGCGGC
>NW_004955524.1:926860-931151 GCF_000276665.1 Chinchilla lanigera | reverse complement strand
TTTTTTTTGGTTTTTCTCTGGTACCGGAACCGAACTCACGACCTTGTGCTTGCCAGGCAGGCGCTTTGCCGCTGAGCTAAATCCCCAGCCCCTCTCGCTTTTATTTATTTGCTTACTTATTTATTCATTTTTGAGACAGGGTCTCGCTTGTGGCCCAGGCTGGCCTCAAACTCACAGTGATCTTTCTGTCTCAGCCTCCCAAGTGCTGGGATTACAGGTGTTCGACACTACACTCAGTTTATACTGGTTTAAAAACGCCAGTCCTTATCCCTGGTGTGGTGGCACATGCCTGTAATCCCAGCACTCGGGAGGCTGAGGCAGGAGGATCGTTTCGAGTTCGAGACCAGCCTGGGCTACAAAGTGAGCTCAAGGCCAGCCTGAACTGCATTGCGAGACCCTGTCTCAAAAAGACAAAAGAAACAAAACCAAAAAACCACCAGTGCTGAGCTATCTGAAGTGCCGAAGGCCCTGAGATCCTTTCTTCCGGGGGGCCTCTGATCTAAAGATCCCTGACTCCTCCTTTGCCCAGATTTATATAAGCGGCCTTTGATCTCCTATGCAAATCTTCAGCTGGGAAGAGGTTCTCACAACGGGAAGGGGGACAGGGTTAGGGTTACGGCGTCAGTCTACCTTTGACTCCGGAGCTGAAGCTCCCACATTGCTGGGGTCGCAAGACGCAAGCACACCTAAAAACACACCTAGAGGCCACCCACACATACCTTTGTTTCCGGGACCTTCGCCCCAGCACCTGCGCGGGTCTTCAGACCGCCCCCCCATAAAAGCCACACCCACCCCGGAAAGCAGCGCCCCTTGGGCAGCGCGCCCACAGGGGAGGCCACGCCCGCGGGCAAGCGCTTTTGGGGGGGTGTGGCAGCTCCTACCTCGGCCATGCGCTGGTCCTCCTCCACCGGCACAAACTTGTCGTGCATGCCGTGGACGAGCAGCACGGGTACGGTCAGCTCGGCGTGGTACACCTCGTCGCCCTCGGGCCAGTACTGGCCGCTCATCATGGCCCGCAGCACGAAGGACGACACGTTGAACGCGTTGCCCTCCTTCAGCAGCTGCTTCTCCTTGGCCCCTTGGCGCGCAAAGCCGGCCCTGGGTGGGGAGACACTGCCAGCCGGGTCGAGGACCCCACGCGGGCCCCTGCAGCCTCCCTCCGCCCCACCTCGGGAGGAGCGGGTTGGCGGGCAGGCGGGCGGGGCACTCACTTGAGGAAGCTCCAGGCCAGGCAGGGCGACAGGCAGTGCAGGACGCACGCGGGCATGTTGAACACGGAGCAGATGCTGGGCTCCAGGGCCGTGGGGCCGCCGCCGTTGATCATGATCACCTTGTGCACCAGGTCCGGGTACTCGTGGGCCAGGAAGGTGCAGAAGGAGACGCTGGTGGAGGGGGCACAGGTCACGGGGTTCAGCCACAGGGCCCCCGGGCAGGTGCTGGCTCCACCCCGGGGTCCTGCTGGCAGAGGCCCCTTGCTTGTCCGATTGGGATTTGGGGTTTTTGTTGTTTTGCTAGAGAGAGGATCCAGGTCTAGAACCTCATTTATATATGCTTTTTTTCCCCAGTACTGAGGGTGCTACCCAGCGGCTCCTATGCACTAGGCAAGCTTGCTACTGTGGAGCTACACCCCTAGCACTTTTTATTTTTCATTTGGAGACGGTCTCAATAAGTTTCCCAGGCTGGCCTCCAATTTGCAATCTTCCTGCCTCAGCCTCCCGAGTAGCTGGGATGACAGGCCTGTGCCTCCAAAGTGGGGGTGGCTGCTTGTTTTTGTAAATAAGGTTTCTGATTTGGGAGATTTGTACACGATTTTGTAAATCAAATTTTAATGAAACTCAACCTTGCTTGGCTGCTTTTGTGAGACAAACAGAGCTATGCCGGGCGTGGCAGCGCACTTCCATCACTTCTGTAATCCCGGCCCTCGGGAGGCCGAGGCTGGAAGATTGCTGAAAGTTCAAGGCCAGCCTGGGCTACAAAGTGAGATCAAATGCAGCCTGAACTGCAGAGCAAGGCCCTGTCTCAAAAAAAAAAAGACCAAAAAAAGAGAAACAAACCGAAAACAGAGTTGCAAAGTTTTGACAGATTCTATGTTCTACGGCCTATAAACCAGAAAGTTTTACTGTTGGGTCTTTTAAGAAAATATGTGCTGTGGCTCAGGGTGGAGCTCCCTGGTGGAGCTGTCGCCTAAGCGGTCGCCTAACAGGAGGGAGGTCCTAGAGCCCGCGCCCAGCACAGAAAGTGGGGACAGGGCAGAGGGAGGGGAGGGGAGGAAGCCCGCGCAACCCCGCCTGAAGGGGAGAGACAGGCAGGGTCACGCCGAGGTGACTGTGAGTCACTGTGTGATCCTGGACCCTGCTCGAGCTCTCGGAACTTCAGTCCGCGCATGCGGGAAGTGGCAACAACGTTGCTATGAGGCCACAGGAGCTACTGCGGACGGGTGCTCGCTTAACTAGAGCAACCGAGGTGTCACAGCACCAACATCTGCGGGCGTCACGTGAACAACTCAGAGCCCTAGTTTCCCCTTTCTCAGGGCAAGAGGTGGAACCAGGGCGCCCCGCAGGCGAGGCACAAGCTCTGCACAGGGGTGTGCTACCCTTGGCCTGGCGCCTCTTCAGGATCCTTACACGACTATCGCTTTTTCTTGTCTAACTGCACGTGCCAGCGCCCCTAACACACAGCTCCAGCGGTTGCCCAACCGGGGGAAGGAGGACGGAGCAGCAGATTTTGAAACCCGCCTCAGGCATCGGTTCCCAGGGGCCGGGATTCTGCCCCCGAAGGGACACCTGGCTCCATGTAGAGACAGTCAGGGTGCCATGGTCCCCACGAAGGGATTCCAAAGGGCAGAGGCCGGGGATTCTGCTGAACACCCTGCACCTTCCCAGAAAAAACCTGCCAGGCCCAGGAGTCAATAGCACTGGGTTGGGGAGACACTACGGGGATACAGCTCATGAGCACAGCACCTTCCGGCAAGCTCGAGGTTTTGAGTTCGATTCCCGGTACCCAAACAGCAACAACAAAAGACAATGTGTTTTACACAGAAGGAAGGAGGCCTAGCATTGCATAGCACAGCGGGGCAAGGAAAACTCCCCAGAGCCTGTTCCCCTCCTCTCTGTATACACACTCATGCATATTTCAAATTTTATTTTGACACAGGGTCTCACAAATTTCCCAGGCTGTCCTGGAACTTGCGATCCTCCTGCCCTGGCTTAATGGTTGCAGGCTGTATATACGCACTGAATGACAGCAGGACACCCTACACACTTATACCAGTAAGCAATAATGCATTAGAGAGCCAGGTGTGGTGGCGCATGCCTATAATCCCAGCACTTGGAGGCTGAGGCAGGAGGATCGCTGCAAGTTTGAGACCATTCTGGGCTACAAAGTGAGCTCACAGCCGGCCTGAACTGCACAGTGAGACCCTGTCTCAAAAAAAAAAAAAAAAAAAATCATGGCAGGAATCTTTGTCTTCTTAGAGATGTTAATTTAAAAAATCTTCCTTCCCTTTCTGCTGCAGTGTTGCGGATGCAAAGCAGAGGATCCTGCATCCTGGGCAAGTGCTTACCACAATGCCACACTGCCCTAGCCCAGGGCCTTTCTTCTTTCTTTCTTTCTCTCTCTTGTTTTCTTTCCTTTTTTTTTCTTTTTTCTTTTTGTCTTTTTGAGACAGGGTCTCACTATGCAGTTCAGGCTGGCCTTGAGCTCACTTTCTAGCAAGCCAGCCTGGAACTCTATGATCCTCCTGCCTCAGCCTCCCAACTGCTGGGATTAAAGCAATCACCACTACACTTCGTTTATTTTCTGAGACAGGGTCTTGCTCTGTAGTCCAGAGAACCAGCCCAGGCTGGACTCAAACGCACCACCTTCCTGCCTCAGCCTTCTGAGGGCTGAGAGTACAGATTCCAGCCGCCGTCAAGGAGGGAGCAGTCTTTGCGGCTGGTCCAGCCCTGCACCCCAGGCCAGGAGCCCTTACCCGTAGGAGTGCCCGATGAGCACGTTGCGCTTCTTGGCGTAGCGCCTGAAGATGGCCCGCATGTCCTCGGCCAGCGCGTAGAAGGTGTAGGCGGCGGCCACCTGCGGCGCCGAGCTGGCCCCGTGGCCGGCCAGGTCGGGCGCCACCACCTCGTAGCCCAGGCCCGCAAAGAAGTCCAGCTGCTCCTTCCAGATGGCCAGCGAGCCGCCCACCCCGTGGATGAAGAACAGCACCACGTCGGCCTGCGCGCCCTTGCAGCTGGTGATGCGCTTCTCGCAGTCAATGTGAATGGTCCTCTTGGGGCGCCGCGCGCGCCGCCGC
>NW_004955524.1:922898-926525 GCF_000276665.1 Chinchilla lanigera | reverse complement strand
GCCCGCGTGCTTCACCCGCAGCACGCGGCCCGGCTTGACCTCCACGAAGGTGTAGCCGTCGCCCGACTCGACGCTCTCCAGCGGCCCCACGGCGTTGGGCGGCGAGCCCAGCAGGCAGCAGAGGAAGCCCTCGGTCACCCCGGTCAGCATGGCGTGTCCTGGGGGGAGCGGGCGGCTCAGGGGCCTGAGCGCGGTGCGGGGCCGCACCCCAGGCGCCAGGGCCAGCCCACACGGAGCAGGCTAGCGCTGCTGGTGGCCCCACCCTCGAAGGCCTGGCCATCGCCCATTTCAGCAGGTGGCCGAGGGGTAGATGGGGGCCTTCCCGCAGGGGGCAACATCGTGCCAACGCCCCAGCCTTGAGGACCCCCCTTGCCAGTTAGGGCCTGCTAGGACCAGGTTTCCATTCATTCCTGTGACCTTTCAGTAACTCATTCATTCGTTCATGCACTCTTGCTAATTCATTCATTCCACTAATTTTGTTTGTTTCTTTCTATCTCTTTTTGTTTTTTCAAGACAAGGTCTCCCAGTGTAGTCCAGGCTGGCCTTGAACTCACTGTGTAGCCCAGGCTGGCCTCAAACTCAGGGCAATCCTCCTGCCTCAGCCTGCCCAGCGCTGAGATGACAGGCATGTGCCCCATACCCAGCTCTCCGAGGGCATTTTATTTTTTTTGAGGTACCGGGGATCGAACTCACGACCTTGCGCTTGCCAGGCAGGCGCTTATGCCACTGAGCTATATCCCCAGCCTGCGAGGGCATTTTAAATGCCCATCCCACCCCTGGGCTGCAGCTCTGAATCGACCCTCGAAGGAGGGGCGCTGGGAAGGGGAGGGGACAGGACCCAGCAGGCCTTGCTGGGTTTCCTGAGGCCTGGACGCGGGAAGAAGCTGCTCTCAGCACCCTGGGCTGAGGACCCCAGGACTTGGGGTCGTGCCACACGAGCTCCAGGGCTGGTGATGAGGATGGAGGCGGGGACCTGCTGGGGGCCTGTCGGGCTCCATCCCGGTCCCCTGGGTGCCTCCCCCGTGTCCATGGCAACCACAGGAGGTTACATAACTCCAGGAGGTACCCGCGCAGCGCACCCTCATTGCCTAGGGCCTACAGCAGGGACCAAGCCTGGTGCCCATCCCGGGCCCGGGTGCCACTGCGTGATGAGCGCCGGACACCCGGCCCGCGCCGGCCTGGGTGCAGCGCGGGACGCAGGCCGCGCGCGCGTTCGAGGGGGCCTTCGCCCGAGGAGCGCGACCCCAGGGAGCGCCAGGCCCCCTCCCCGGGTGCCACCATCCCTGCAGCGGGGTCGCAGCCCCCGCTGGGGCTCCGTGGCCTCCTAGGAGCCCCAGCGCGGCTTCGTGGACCCTCTGCCCCGAGGTGGAGCCCGCGGGGGCCCCGATGCGCCCCTCCGGAGGCTCACACCAAGCTCACCTCATCGAGGGCCCCGGGGCCCGTGGCTGGGCAGAGGGGTCCCGGGCGCGGAAGGCAGCGTCCGCCTGCGGGCGCCGTTTACATGGTGGCGCGAGGTCGGCCCGGGCGCGTCTACACTGGCGAGCACGGGCCGCGGGCGGTCAGCGCAGGGACATCCCGCCGCCACGATGGAGCAGCCAGCCCTTTAAATCCCTCCCCGAGGGGCGGGCCCTCCAGCGGACGGGCGGACACCTCGGCCTATCGCAGCCAAGAGCTCTGCTGGCCTAGTTAGATGTCCAATCAGAGCCGGCGATGCCACGATGGGGCGGGCTCTGGAAGCAACAGAACTGTCCCTTTTGGGGACTCAGCGCGGTGCGGGGGAGATGGGGCCTGGCCCAGGGTGTAGATGGGGTTACGGCCAGGGCCCTGAGGCCCCGACTCCTGCAAGAGGCCAGTCCCAGGCCCTTACCCTGAGCAGGGGTCTCCCCGGCCAGTCCCTGCCTCTGAACCCCCGGTGCCCTCCCAACGGAGCCCCCATTCCTCCTTTCTTGGAGTTGACCTTTTCATTCCAGAAACAGACGCCCAGATCTTTGCAGTTTCAGCGGGGAAACTGAGCTTCACAAAGGGCACAAGTCAAGCAGGAGCCAGGCTGGCATGTGCACCCACGGCGTGCGATGCCTGGTCCTGGACTGTTCTTTAGGAGGCGCAGGGGCTGTGGGAAGTTAGGTAGTGCATCGCACAACCAGCCGGGAACCGGTGCTTGCAGAAGGGGCTGGCGGCCAGCGGCACAAACCCCAGCTCTGAGGTCCCGCTGAGCCGGGCAGCCGCCCCGAGAGGGGGGAGCTGAAAGCCCAGGGTGCAAATCCCTCGCCTCTGCCCTTTGCTGAAGTATGACCTTGGCCCAGCCATCCCCTAGCCTCCGTTTCGTCCGCTCTGCTGCTGTGTCCCGTGCGAGACTGCTAGGCAGGCATCGCCCCACCGCCACGCCCGCGCACGCCGCGTGCCTCGCTGGCGCTGTGGTCGCGGCGCTGGCTGCTAAACAGGCTTCGGAGGACGACGGGTTAAGCGCTCCTCGCTGCTCGCTGGTGTTCAGCCCCTGGAATTTGCTGCCAGAGCTGGATTAGATCCAGCCACCCACTTCTGCCTACTGGGGCCCTCCTGGAGACTACACAGTTTATTCATGCAGGGGAAACGCTCCAAGCCGCCCGCCCCGAGGCGGCATATGCCGAGGATATGCTCAGGCCCGGCTGCTGCGGAAGCGAGCCACGGACAGCCCGAGCAGATCAGGGTTCAACTGGGATCAGGGACGAGGTTAGGAGATTTCTCGGGGTGGGGGATAGGTACGGGCAGAGAGGAGGGTGTGGCTGAAGTTCTGGAAGCCCGAAGCGAGGGCTTCGCCCGCCTGCGGGAGGAGCTGGGTATTTTTCCTGGGGCAATGGAGAGCCGAGGAAGACGTGTGAGCGGAGAAGAGTGCAGATCTGAGTTTAAAAAAAAATCTCCAGGGGCTGACTTGGGGTGAAGCTCGCCAAGGGCAATCCCGCAGCACACAGTCGTCAAGACTGAGGAACTGAAGCTCGAAGAGGCGCAGGGACTGCTTCAAGGACACGCCAGCTCGAGCTCAGTCCGCCTGGGCTCCCCGCCAAGGGGCGGAGATTTGGCTGCGGCCAGAGAAAGGCTGCCAACCAGCTGTGTGCCATCTGCCCAGCTCCTGCTGTGGGTGAAAAGACCAACCAGCCGTTTCCTGTGTCTGCCGCCAGCCAGCTGCGCCACAGCCGAGCCCCGGGCACCCTCTGTCGGTGAAAAGGAGGAAGAACTACAACTCCCAGTAGCACTTGGTGTCTTGCACGTACACGCAGGTCGAGGCGGCGCCGTTCGCCTGCCACCTATGGGTCAAAAGGGAAAACTGCGCCCCTGCTGTGGTGCGCAGGTGTAGAACTGCGGCTCTTGCTACGCCAGGACCAACTACATATCCCAGAAGCCTCTGCTCCGCAGCAGTTCCGGCCCGCGGGCGGCAGGGGCGAAGTGGACGGCGTGACCGCTGGCGGGCATGGCTTTCGGGCCCGGATCCCTGCTGGGCCCGGCCGGGAGATCGGCGGCGCTGCTGGGTGGCAGGTGAGTCCTCCCAGTCCGCCCCGAGCCTGGGAATGAGGGTGGTTCCGGGGCTGGCGCCAGCCTTCCGCCACCCGCGAGACCCGACGCCGCCGCGCGCGTTTGCGCAGCGCCGGTTGC
>NW_004955524.1:920149-922798 GCF_000276665.1 Chinchilla lanigera | reverse complement strand
CGCCGCCCCCGCCGACCCTCCTCGCGCCTCTCCGTCCCCACAGGTGGCTGCAGCCCCGGCTGTGGCTGGGGCTCCCCGCCCCGCTGCAGGCCCGCGGCAAGGCGCGCGGGAACGAGTACCAGCCCAGCAATATTAAGCGCAAGCGCAAGCACGGCTGGGTGCGGCGGCTGAGCACCGCGGCCGGCGTCCAGGTCGTGCTGCGCCGCATGCTCAAGGGGCGCGCGTCGCTGACCCACTGAGGACTGCGACCTCGGACCTCGGCAGTGTGCGAGCGCAGAAGACGCGGGACAGGAGAACGCGGATTGCGGGGATGGCCTGGGGCGTGGCGAGGACTGGAAGTGGGGGCGTGGCAGCCTCGCTTGGCCAGGCCCCCCGACGTGTTTGTGCGGTGGACGCTTCCGCACCCACGCAGCCGTCCACGGAAGGGAACCGCGCGCTCCGCGTTCCCCACGCAGCGTGACCGCCGGCCACCCTCGGCCTCCACCTCCCCGAGTTGCTTGGAAGCTGATCACAGGCATCGGGTTATTTTCTGTGAATATTTCAGACTGCATCTCCAAGATAAGGGCTCCTGAAAGCATGATCACGAATTTATGTCTCCCCCAAATGAGCAGTGGTGTCTAAATGTCATTAAATGTCTACTATGTGCCCAAATCTCTACCTTATAAAAAATACATATTACAACTTACAGTTCCGGAAAGCCCTTTGGGAGGTGAAGGGTCTCAGGCCCTCTGCTGCCCTCGGGTGGGTGGTGCGACCTCGGGCAAGGCCTGGTCCCCGGGTTGTCAGGGGCTCCTCTTTCCTTGGCGCACAGCTGCCGGTAGCAGTTCGCTGAGCACTGGATATGTGCGAGGCGGACGTCCTTCTTCCGAAGAGGCATCTGCCCAGCAGGACAAGTGGTCTCAGACCCAGGCAGTTCAGGAGTGGGATTGGGGGCTGGAGGAGCCCAGAGTAGGCTTTGGGAAAAGTTCACTCAACAAAGGCTTCCTGGAAAAACTGGCAGGGTCTTGCAAGAGGGATTGGGTAGAGATCACAACGCAGGTTTATGAGGGAACCCGGAGGGACCCAGAATTTGGGTCCCAGAAAGTGGGGCTGGATCTGTGGGGGGACTGGGGAGTCACGGGAGGTGTCTGAGCAAGACAGAGATGTCAGTACAAAGATAACTCAAGGCCATGCGTGGTGGCCCACAATTGCACTCGGGAGGCTGAGGCAGGAGTATCGCTGTGATTTTAGTCCAGCCTCTGCCACATAGTTCAAAGCCAGTCTGAATTGCAAGTGAAAAAAAATTCAAAAAACCATTCTGATTCAAAAAACCATTTGAGGAGCTAATGTGGAGCTGTCTACCCAAACCCAAGGTTTTTTGTTTGTTTGTTTGTCGTTTTGAGACAGGGTCTTGCTATGCAATTCAGCCTGGCCTTGAGCTCGCTTTGTAGCCCAGGCTGGCCTTTTTTTTTTTTTTTTCCAGGTTGGTCTTGAACTCTAAACAATCCTCTTGCCTCAGCCTCCAGAGTGCTGGGATTACAGGCGTGTGCCACCACTCCTGACTCAAACCCGAGGGGTTTTTTTGGTTGGTTTTCCTGATTTTTCTTTTTTTTGGTATCAGGAATTGAACTCAGGACTTGGCATTTGCCAGCAAGGCGCTTGTACGACTGAGCTATATCCCCAGCCCTGTTGGTTTTCTTTTTTGTTTGTTTGTTTTTGTTTTTTTGAGACAGTCTCGATATGCAGTTCAGGCTGGCCTTGAGCTCACTTTGTAGCCCAGGTTGGCCTCAAACTCACAACAATTCTGTCTCAGCCTCCTGAGTGCTGGAATTACAGGCGTACGCCACCACGCCCGGCCCTGTTGGTTTTCTTGAGACAGGGTCTCTATTGTGTTCAGGCTGGCCTTGAACTCGCTGTGTAGCCCAGGTCAACGTCCAACTCAAGGCGATCCTTCTGCCTTAGCCTGCGCAGTGCCGGGATTACCCTCACTCTACACCTCGCCTCAAATTATGAACCACAACTCCCATAAGGCTTTGCGGCGCGGCCTCCGCCCACTTCCTTTCTTCTGCCGATTCCAGGTTCTGGGCGGGGTTTTGCTTTCTCGACCGCACTTGATCTTGAAGAGAGGAGGTGTGGCGGCCAATGAGTGCGTGTGTTAATGGTCTGGCCAATGGGAACACGTAGAGGACTTTCAGTGGGGGCGGGACTAGGGTGAGGGCCAATGGTAGGGCGTGGCGGCGCCATCAGTGTGCGCTGTGCCGCGGCTGGAAGTTGCTGTGCGGCGGCGGCTGAGAAGGCGGCTGTGGTGGCGGCGGCTCGGGCGGCGACGGAGGGAACAGAGGATGGTAAGGGCGGCCGCGAGCCCGCGCCCCCTTCCGCTGGTCCACGCAGTACCGCGAGGCCGCCCCGTGTAGTCCGCGCGGCCCCTCTCTGCCCAGCTTGGCCCCCTGGGGGCGGCCGCCTGACCCTTCACTGACCCATGACCTCCGACCCTCGCTGCAGCTCACTGCGCGGCCCGCCGGCTCGTTCCCCGGCCGCTCACCCGCGGTTGGCTCCCAGGCCCTGACAACGCGTCCATTTCCGGGTCGCAGGTCCCCCCGGAAGTGGCCCGCGTGGGGTGGGGTCCGCGGAGACCCCGCTGTGCCCCTGCCCGGCGCGGCGGGCCCGGGC
>NW_004955524.1:902197-919745 GCF_000276665.1 Chinchilla lanigera | reverse complement strand
GCGTCCCGCGGGCCGCCTCCAGAACGCGCCGCAGCCCGGCCGGCCGCCACGGCCCGGATGCCTGCCCAGCTCCCCCCTGGCCCCTCGGCCGGTACCCTGCCCCTTTGGCAGTCGCTAGTGCATCTGGAACCAGGAGTTTTTACTTTATCTGTAGTTTTTGATTTTTTGCGATAGGGTCTCGCTGTATAGTTGAGGCTGCCCTTGAACTCGCTATGTAGCCCAGGCTGGCCTTGCCTTCCCAGATATTTTCCTGCTGCAGCCTCCCGATGCTGGAACTACCAGCCTACACTACCGCGCCTGGCTATGGAACAAGCAGTTTTTAAAGAAATGAATCCAATTGCAGTAGTTGCTGACTTATAGCCCCCTCTTGGGGCTTCCTGTGTAGCTCTGTGGGAACACAGCCCCTGCCCATGGCCCCCAAGGTCCCTCCTGCCTCTGTGACCTCATCTCCCCCTCTTCAAGCCCCAGCCCCACTGGCCTTTTGCTCTTCCTACAACTTCATTTCCTGCTGACCCAGGGCCTTTGCATGTGCTGCCTGGCCTCTGCTGGTCTTTCTCCTGTGAGTGCCTTCTCCCCAGATCCCTTCCTGACTCAGGACCCAGTTTTTCCATCGTGCCTTTTTGTGTCCCTGCGGGGGCTCCCTGGGGTGGACACAGGAAGGTGTCCCTGGAGTCCTTCAGGGCTGGTCTGGCTGAGTGTAGCTTCCTGCTGGTCCCTGGGCTGGGTATTGGAGCAGCTCACAGAAAGCAGTCTGGCCTGTCTTTGGGAATTTATTCCGCACCAACAGCTTGATGCTGGCGCTGGACACCTGGGTACTCTGAGCTGCAGCTCTTCACCTGCGCTGACCCCTGTGCTCATGCCTGGTCACTGGGGAAGCAGAGGGAGGGGTGGAGCTGGATTGAATTAACCCCCGCCAGAGTCACCCTGCCCTGCCCGGTGCCCTTAGCCAGGTGCCAGTCTAGCCAGGGAGGCTGTTGTCCAAACCAGAGATGGACAGTGGCTGAGCAGGGTGGTCTGGGCTGTGGGGTGGTGGTAGGTGCTGCACATAGAGATGGGGACGTGCCTGGGAGTGGCAGGAAGCAGTCAGGGCTGGAGCGGAGACGGGCCCCTCCTGCGTCACGGTCCCCGCTGCCCGCCCTGGGCCTTGCTGTCCGGGCCTCACCAGCGGTGCTGTTTCCCACACGCTGTGCCCCGTTGGCTCCCACAGGAGGGGCTGTGCTGGCCCACGCCGGTGCCCCGGTTCCCAGCGTGGGCCTGCTGGGTAGCAGCTGCCTGAGGAGGCCCCACTGAATGGAGGAAGGCAGGTCATGCCGGCCCCCAGCTCCCCACCCTGGGGGGTTTTAGGAAGCTGTCTACCTGGCTCTGGTCCTCTGGAACCCCTGGGATGGAGATGCACCTGAGGGTTCCAGTCGTGTCACCTAACGGAAGGTGCTTGGCCTCTGAGATGAATGACAGGCGACCTTTCTGCCGAAGTCTCACCGGTGTGGGGAGCCACGGCCACGTGGCTGAGTCACAAGATCGGGCGCAGTGCTGTGGTCCCGGGAGCCCCGCTGGGTGCACCTCGTGTAGCCTGGCCACCAGGGTCGGGCCCAGGACTTGGAAAGAGCAAGTGCGCTGTATTCGGGCTCTGGAGTCACTGGGCCTGCAGACGCGGGGGGCCGGGGTGGCCCGGCGCGGTGGTGGGACGTGGGAAGGGCCAGCCCCTCCCTCGGGCAGGTCCACTCTGAGGGTCCCCGGAGCACCCCGGCTGACAGTCACAAAACTGTGGGCTTCACTGAGTGGGGTTTTCTAAGGCTGAACTGGAGCTCGGAGCGTGGGAATGAGGCCCGGCTGTGGCACTGTGGGGGTTCTGTGGGGGGTGCACTGGGAGGCAGGGGGAGGGAGACGGAGGGACGGAAGGAGGGAGGGAGAAAAGGGTGGCACATTTAAGCTGGGGCTTCCAGGTCACTTTTCTTTCCTTCTTTCTCCCTGCCCGTCTTTTCCTTCTGGGGATGGAGCCCAGGGCCTTCACCCTGAGCTGCACCCCGTCTTTGTCATTCTTCTGGTACTGGGAATCAAACTCAGGACCTTGTTCTTGCCAGGCAGGTGCTGTGCGGCTGAGCTGTATCCCCGGCCCCCAAGTCTTTCTTGAAGCTTTTTCTTTTAGTTTTTAATTTTGAGGCAGAGTCTCACTGAGTTGCCCAGCTTGTGCTTGAACTAGGGATGCTCCTGCCTCAGCCTCGCAAATGTGCTGTGATTATGTGGGTGTGCCTGGGCGCCCCGAGCCTGTAGGCTGGGGCTCTGCACCCTGCTTCTGGTGATTCTCACAGTGGCCCGGGGGTTTCTCAGCACTGACAGACCTTCTGTCGCAGGAGCACTGAGAAGACCCTGTGTCCCAGCATGCGACGTGTGCCCGGGGAGCAGTGCCAGGCCTTGTCCTGTGCTGTTTTGGGGCACGGTCCCTCCTCGCTGCTGCTGATTTGCTGCAGGGTGACTTCGTATATTTGGTTTGCTGTACTTACTTATTTGGTTGTCTTCTGACACACGGTTGATGTGTTCCGGCTGGCCTTGAGCTCCCTATGTAGCCCAGGCTGGCCTCGAACTTGTGACTCTCCTGCCTCAGGCCCCGGAGTGCTAGGGTGACAGGTGTGAGCCACCATGCACGTGGCTGTGTTTATCTTTTTGAGACATGGGCTTGCTGTATCGTCCGGGCCGGCCTAGAACTAGTGACCCTCTTGCCCCAGCCTCGCAAGTGCTGAGATCACAGGCGTTCGCCCCCGTGCCTGGCTGCTGCTTGCCAGGCTCTCTGGCGACCTTGTGTGGGGACGGGATGGTACCCGACGCTGGTACCAAGCAGAGGAAAACAAGTGCTGCCGGCACTGCCCGACGGTGCCCCAGGACTCTCGCGTTCTCCTCTCTGTGTCTTCCAGGCAGACTTTTTGAAAGGATTGCCCGTGTACAACAAGAGCAATTTTAGTCGATTCCATGCTGACTCTGTGTGCAAGGCTTCGGTGAGTGTGTTCTGGGAGCCCCGGGGGCGGGGCTGAGCGGGCAGGGGCGCTGGGGGCGGCGGGACGCGGTGTGCCGCGCGCCTGAGCCTCGCTCCTCCTGCAGAACCGGCGCCCCTCCGTCTATCTGCCCACCCGGGAGTACCCATCAGAACAGAGTGAGTCGCCGTGGCCGGGCTCGGGGGTGGGCGCGTGCATGAGCCCTCCACTCCTGCCCTTGTTTCTTCGTTGTAATTTTGCGGTGCTGGGGCTGGAGCAGAGGAAGCAAGGGCCTTGCGTGTGGCCGGTGCTGAGCCGCCTGCAGCCCTGCCTGCCCTGGAGGGTGGGGCTCGGCTGCTGATTGCTCTACATAGCCTGGACCTAGGCTGGTGGGGCTCCGCTGGGCCCCATCTCGCAGCTGCTGGCCCTGGCGCTGGCCCTGTGGTCAGATTGTGAGCCCTGGGGCTGCAGCTCACGTTTGTGGCACAGACAGCCCCAGGCAGGGAGGGAGTAGAGGGGCAGGCCCCCAGCGAGGACGCGCCAGGCCTAGAGGGGCCGTGGGGCCAGGCCCGACAGAGGGTGCTGCAGGGTGGGGGACTTGGTCATAGCGTTGGCAGTGGTGAGAGCAAGTCTTGTGCTGGCTACCGTGGCACCTGCCTGTTGTGTCAGCCCTGGGAGGCCGAGTCAGGAGAACTACAAGTTCCAGCCTCACCCAGGCAACTTACTGGCTTAGACCTAGTCGCAAAAGAAAATAAGAGCCGGGCATGGTGGTGCACACCTGTAATCCCAGTACTCGGGAGGCTGAGGAAGGGCAGTCTTTGTGCGTTTGAGACCAACCTAGGCTATAAAGGGAGCTCAAGGCCAGCCTGAACGGCATAGTGAGACCCTGTCTCAAAAAGACAAAAAAGAAAAGAAAAAGGAAAAGAAGGCCTGGGGGTGTGGCTCACAGGTGGGGCCAGTCCTAGACCCCGCCTTTAGCCCTAGCCCTGTAAAAAACAAAAAACCAAAGAATCGCTGGGATCCTGCAGGTTGGGCGGGCACCCTCACTGGGCGCTATGTGCCTTTGGGCCAGGGTGGGGCCTGCAGCCCTGGGGGAGACGGGGCGCTGCCTGTGGCCCACTGGGGCGGGAATCATGTGCTCTCCGAGACCCCCTCCTGACCTGAGAAGATGGCCTGGGCCAAGGGCCAGGGAGGAGTGGGCCAGCCATCTCTGCTGCTTTCTTTCTCCTTCACAGTCATTGTGACAGAAAAGACAAACATCCTTCTACGCTACCTACATCAGCAATGGGACAAAAAGGTAAGGCACATGGGGTTCAGGAGCTGGGAATTGAGGTAGCACAGGTTCTGAGTGGGCAGAGCTGAGTGATGGAGAGAAGGGGGATTTGAGTGGGGCCTTGAAGATGGAGTAGGAGTTCACCAGGTGCTCCAGGAGATGGAAGAAATTCCAAAGGAAACAGCAGCTGCGCTGTGGCCTCAGTGGCCTAATGCTGGGGAGTTGGGGGCCAGGCTGTGCTAAGGCCAAGCCCACCGTCTGTGCCCTCATTAGGTGTGTTTTGTGGCAGTGCCCTAGAATCTCAGCTTTTTCTGCTGTGTGGAGGGGAGACCAGTGCCCCACCCCAGCCCACAGTTACAGGTGCAGGTGACACTCGGAGAGGCTGAGGCAGGAGGCTCAACCTGGGCAGTGTTATGAGACCTGCCTCATAGTAAATAAAAACAGCTGGGGGTGCAGCACTGTGCCGAGGTCCTGGCTTCGCCCCTGTAGTGACAACCAAGAGCTGTCTCCCCGGCCTGTAGCCCCGTGGCCCGGCCAGTGGCAGAGCTTTCATACTGCTGTGGTCAGTGGACATCCGCCCGACTGCACAGGGCCGGGTTGTCCCAAGCTGGTGTCACAGTGGTCGGTCTGAAGGGACCCCAGCAACCGCACAGGAAATCCGGGCTTCCTGTGCCCTTTGGCCCTGGTCTTGATTCCAGCGGCCGGGAGAGGAGACCCCCGAGGGAGGCAGGGCGCCCCGGTGGCTCCCAGGCGTCCCTTTGCCTTGGCCAGGCGCGGTGGCGTCAGGCTGTGTGGGTCGCTGGGAGTCTGCGCGTCCCTTGCCGGGGCTGTGGGGCCGCTCACGCTCTGTCCCCGCCCTGCCAGAATGCTGCCAAGAAGAGGGACCAGGAGCAGGTGGAGCTGGAGGGCGAGAGCTCAGCGCCGCCCCGCAAGGTGGCGCGGACGGACAGCCCCGACATGCACGAGGACACCTAGGCCGACGCCCGCCCCGTGTGTAAGCGCCCGCCCGCCCCGCTGGCCGCCCTCCCTCCCCGTCCACACCACTTCCAACCTCATAGGAGCCGATGTATTTATTTTCCTTGAGTTTTTATTTATGCTGTAACACGTGTCACGCGGTGGTTAAAGGGGACTCAGACCCAGTAGTGAGATGTCGGTAGATGCTTTTTAAGTAACCTGACCCCACCTCCCTGCCCAGGTCTCCAGCCCGGGACCCTGCGTGTCCTGTGTGTCTCAGGCTGGGGTCCCGCCGCCGCCGGCGGCAGGGGTGGGGCCGGGTGGGGCCAGCCGAGCTGCCCCGTGTGTCCCCACGCAGGGCGCCGCGGCCTGGGCTCGTGTTAGCGGTTTTATCCTGGACTCGCGCGTGCTCCGTGTCCACCCCAATAAAGGATCTTTCCTACTCCACCTCGCGTCTTTGCTCCGCCCGCCTCGGCCGGGAGGACGGAGCCCACCGTCATCCTCCTGTCGGCACAGCGGGGAGCGAGGAGGGGCCGTGCCATGCCCCGCGCCAGCGGATTCTCCTCAGCCTGCTGCGGCCACGTCAGGGCTGCAGGCACGGCGGAGCGGCTGCCCGCCACGCCCATCACTGCGTCCTGAGGACCGGCTCAGCCCAGAGAGACAGCGTGGGTCCCGGCACACGGCCAGGCAGAGTGCCTGGGAGGGGACCCTGCCAGAGACGGTTACGCCGCTTCGGGTGCCACCGGTGGGCGCGGCTGGGCGAGGGGCTGCTTCCTGGCCTGGGTGCACCGCTCCCGCCCACCCACCCCAAGGGGCCCTGAAGGTGGCTGTGGCTTTGGGAGCTTGGCTGGGGCGTTGGGGCTGGTGAGGGCATCGAGCTCAGAGCAGGGCGATGTCGGGAGGTCACCCACAGGTCACGCCATCGTGGCGGTGCTGGGCTGCAGGGCCACGGGGCTCCCTGAGGTGCCACTGGGCGGCTCTCGGCGTGCTCCTGTGTCTGCCCTCGCCGGGCCCTGGTCGTGCAGGCTCTGGGTGTGGGCTGTGCCGAAGTGCGGGGAGCTTGCTGGGGTCGGCCAGCCCTCGGGGTGCCTGGTGTCACCTGGTTGGTGGCAGATGGTGGGGCTGGGCGTGCACCCTTCCCCTGGGCGTCAGGCGTCTTTGTCCCCTCTGAGGAGCTGGCCCCGTCCCTGTGCTGCAGGCGGGCTTCCTGGCCTTCGCAGTCCCCTTCACCACCCTGCTCGGCAGTCGCTGCCCCGCCTCTGCTGGCGCAGGCTGCCCGTTGCCTCCGGGTGCCCCGGCCAGGCCCTGAGCCCTCACATTCGGATGAGAATGCACACACCCCAGGTCCACACCTGAGGGCCCGTGATTCACGGCTGACTGCTGCACCAGGCTGCCCCCCAGCTCTCCTGGTGCCAGCTGTCTCCCGGTGTCCACATCTGTCCCTCCCTCCCTGCCGACCTGGTGCCAGATGCTCCCTGGAGGTGGCTGTCAGAATGACCGTCTCTTCCTTGCCGCCCAGCGCAGGGAGAGGACTGCCACCCTTACCCCCACCAGGCCGAGGCACTGCTGACTTCATCTAGGATGCTAGGGCCAGCTCCGGGGGCTCTGCAGTCCCAAGGCCCAGGTCACCCCGTCGTGGGGAAATCTGGAGCTTCTGCAAAGCCTGAGATGGTTCCAGGAGCCCGGTCAGCCGGCCCGAGCCCAGAACGCCACACTCACCCTGGGCGCTGTCGAAATAGACTTTTTATTGCATTGCTGCCGTTTTACAAAAATATGACAAAATAAATTAAAAACAAATAAATAATTGCCTATTCTGTGTGTGTGTGTTGCCTATGGGTGTTGGGGCACCTTTTGTGCCCCAATCCTGGTCGAAAGGAAAACGGCAGAGGGGAGCTGCCCTGGAAGGGGCAGCCTTGCTGGGCAACGAGGCCCACATTGCTGACTGCTATTGCATATGTCGGAGGCGGGAGGCAGCTAGTGCCAGCCACCGGGCCAGCACACTGCTTGGGGGCTGGGGCTGGGGCTGGGGCCAGGGCCAGGGCCGGGTGTGGGGGCTTCGGGGGGCTCCGGCTCCAGCTCCGGTGGCAGCGGGAGGCTGTAGAAGCTGGCGTCCCCTGGTAGGGGCTGCAGTGGGGGTGCGGGCATGGCCAGGGCGCAGGGCGGGCACTCAGCGACAGTGGCAGCCGGGGGGCTCGGGTGGGTGGCGGCAGCCTCACCCCCGCAGCCCCAGGGTGGGTCCCATTGCCAGCAGCCCGCAGGCGGTGTCGGGGGCCGGGACCGAGGTGCAGGGCTCCGGCTGCGGCGCGTGCGGAGGGCAGGGGCGCCTGTGGGGCCTGGTGCTGTCCCTGCGGAGGGAGAGGGGCCGTTCCGGGCCGTGTCGCCCTGCTGGCCCGTGGCTCCCTCCCGGCGCAGGTGCAGGAAAGGCCTTATTGCTCTGATTGGGTCAGTGGGGCCGGTGGGCCACCTCCCTGGGCGTCTTTGAGGGTGTCCCTGCCTCAGGCTGGGGAGGGGCAGGAGGAGTCCCTCTGGCTTCTGACCTGTGGCCCTGTCCTGCAGTGGCCGCCGGAGCCCAGGCGGGGCTGGGGCGGTGGGCAGCATGGCAGAGACCCGGAGGCCTGGCCTGGGTGGCACAGGTGCGGCGGGGAACCAGACTCCCTGGCTTGGGGCTCCCTGAACAGCGCCCGCGGGGTTTGCATAGAGGCCGGGGGTCTGGGCCCCCAGGGAGCTGGGTGCGGGCGGTCGGCGGGGTGGAGGCGCCCCTCTCCTGGGGGAGCAGGCTCAGGGTCCTCCCGCTCGGCAGGGACCCGCGTGGGCTGGGCCAGGGCTCCGGGGCTGGCCACCCTCCCACCCAAGCCAGGGCGCAGCATCCCCACCCCGAGTTAAAGCTTGTGACCTGAGCCTTCCTCTTCAGGCCGGGGCACTTCCCGCTCCTCAGCTGAGGCCTCGTCCACTGGCCCACTCCTTGGGGCCCGGCCGCCACCACCACCACCACCGGGGGCTGGGTCCTGCCGGGCCTGGCCACCCGCGCCTGCCCCGTTGGCCTCGGCCCGCGCGCCGCCGAAGGGGAAGAGCTTGGTGGCGTGGAAGGCCTTGGGTGGCGAGTGGCTGCGCTCCGGGTCCCGCCGGGTCTCGGGCGACTTGAGGAATTTGAAGCTGAGGAAGGCAGGCAGGCGGGTGTCCCCTCCCGTGGGTGACGGGGCGGGGGCCGGCCGGGGGCCGGGTGCTGTGGCGCCGGCCCCGGCGGTGGCCCCGGATGACAGGAACTTGCCCTGCAGTGGGATGATCTGCTTCAGCTTCATGACGTTGTTGGGTGCCAGCAGTGAGCCGGGGCGCTTGGGCCGCTCCTGCCCGTGGCCTCCCGCCCCGCTGCCCTTGGCCTTGGCAGAGGGCTTCTCGGCACTGGCGGCGTCCAGCCCTGCGCCCTCGGCCCGAGCCTCCCCCCGGCCGGCGTCCCGCTCCCGGCGGGCGTGGTGCTCAGCATGGCGCTGCCGCTCTTCCTCCTCCCGCCGCCGCCGCTGCTGCTGCTGGTAGCGGTGCTGGGCCTGGCGCTCGTGCCTCTGTGGACGGGGCGGGCGTGAGCAGGAGAGGGCCGGGGCGAGGGCCGCCCTGGGCTGTGCGGGGGCAGGGCCTCCGAACACTCATCGGGGTCCCCGGGACCCCTCAGCTGCTCCTGGGCCCTGTGGGCGTGGGCAGATGGGTGCTCCCTGGGCTCGCCCGCAGCCCTGGCCCCTGGGGCACTCTGGGCAAAGTGGGAAGGGATCCAAACGTGAACTTGGCCCCAGCAGAATCCCTGGCCCCGTGCCGCTGCTTTCTGGGAATTGGGAAGAAAACATATGTCGCTGGCCACCAACTGTCCCCGGCTGGGAGCCAGGCCGTCTCAGGAGCCTGGGAGGAAACAGGCCCGGCCGGGCCCTGCTTTCTTAAACCTTGCCTGGCCGCCGAGAAGCTGCTCTGGCCTGTGACCCGAAGCCCCCGTGGCTTTGAATCAATGAATGGCCGCTGGGCCATGCGCATGCAAGGCCCTGGGTTCCATCCCCAGCATTAGAAGAAAAAAGTCCAGCCCGTGTCCCAGCACGCAGTGTGGGTGACTGTCAGGATCAAGACGCTGTGCCCTTCCTGGGGAGCACCCTGTGTCCCTGGGCCGCGGGACGGTCGGGGGACAGCCCTGGCACCCCAGGACTCTGGAGGGGCTGGTTGGCATGATCATAGCTGTGCTCCAGATCCATGAGCAACTGCTCTGGACTGTGAGGCGCTCAAGACCCTCTATAAGGTGCTGTGCTGCGGGCACCGAACCCGCGCCTCCTGCCAGGCTCCCAGGACTCCCACACCTGCCGCGACTCCCGTGCTGTGTAAATGGGACGCCGCACTGCTGGGGTGGGCACAGGGCGAGCACCACAGTCCCAGCTACTCAGCAGGCTGAGGCCCTTTGAGGCCAGCAGTGCAAGCCAGCCTGGGCAACACAGTGCGACCCTGTCTCAAAAACAAATATAAATGAAAAAAATAAAAATAAAAGCAAGGAAAAGGTCTATGGATCTTCAGTACAAGTGCTTTTCTTTTTCCCTTCAGCGTTGAGGTTTGAATCCAGGCCCTCCATACTGAGTTACACTCGGCCCTTTTAAGTTTGTTTTTGTTTCGAGATAGGGTGTAGCTAAGTTGCCCTGAGAAGGCTCAAACTCGTGATCCTCCTGCCTCAGCCTCCCCAGTGCTGGGATGACAGCAGAGAAGTTTACCTTTTAGAGACTTGCAGCCTGTGGTTGGCTGAGCTCTGGGGGTGGGGACCAGCCCACCCGCACATTTTCCTTCGCACTAAGGGTCTCCCTGCTGTGCAGCCCACCGTGCAGGCTGGGCGCTGAGCCGGGAGCCTACCTTGAAGGCCTCCCGTCGCTGCTGCTCGAGTCTGGCCATCTCCTCGGCCACCCAGCCCGGGAGGTCAGGGACGGCCATGTGGATGAGGTACTTGAGGAGCAGAGCCAAGTGCTGCGGGCACAGACAGGGAGCTGCAGGCCCCGGCGACACCGCCCCACCCCGCCCCCGCCCAGCCGCCAGCGCCCACCTCGAGCACTACCACGGACACGATGGCCGCCTCCGGGCTCAGCCAGGGGAAGAGGCGCTGCAGCTGCCCGCACTGCCCGATGAGGTAGCAGTTCACCACGATGGCCAGCACGCCCATGGCCTCCATTACCTTCTGTGGGCCGGGGGTCGGGGCTAAGTGGGCCTGGCTGGTCCCGGCCGGTGCCCAGGCTGGACCCAGGACCCCCGGCCCGGCCCTGCCCACCTGCCACTGGCCGATGCTCTCCACGCGCTGGCCAAAGGGCCGCTGCAGCCCCGTGCACAGCTTGAAGGCGTCGCTGCGGATCTCGATGAGGTTGTTGACCAGGGCGCAGAGCGCGGCCAGCGGGAAGGCGGAGGAGAACAGCACGACGTAGCCGAACTGCACGAACATCTCCTGGTAGTCCTGGAAGGTGTCCTGCGGACGGTGGGCGGCAGGGGCATGGGCGGGGCGGCCCGGCGGCTCCTCCCTGCGCGCCCGCCGCAGCCGGCCGCCGCACCGCGCACCTCGTACTTCTTCATGCAGCTCTCCAGCTCCGCCTGGGTGAGCTGGGGCGAGTGCTCCTCCTCGGGCGGGTCGATCCAGGAGGAGCGGTTCTGCCGCCTCTGCTTTGCTGCCGGGTCTCCAGAGGCGGGCTCCGGGTCTCGGCCTCCCTCAGGGCCCTGGTCCCGGCCCTCGCCCCCCGCCCGGCGGAGCAGGACGGCTGGGTGCTCGTGCTCAGGGCTCCCAGGAGGGCCCTCTGCCTCGTCGTCATCCTCAGCCAGCGTGAACACACCCGGCTCCATCCCCTTCTCCACCATGGTGGGGCTGCCCTCCTCCAGAAGGGCCTCTGGGCTTGGGCCAGGCCGGTGCCGCCCGGCCCCCCGCTCGGCAAAGCTGACCTTCTTCAGCCGGAGCCCGCAGTCCAGGAGGCCACCATCCTCACCCTCATCGTCGTCATCTTCCTCCTCCTCGTCCTCCTCCTCGTCCTCCTCCGCACCCCCAGGCCCGTCCCTGACCTCCCCCCCCTCCCCCGAGGGCCTGCTCTCCGCTGCAGTCGTCTCCTCCTCCTCCTCAGGCGCCCCGCAGCCCCCGCCAAGACACCTTCGGCCCCCCGCCCCGCTGCCACCCTCGTCAGCCTGGGGTTCGAGGAGGCGGGGTGCAGGGCGCCGGAGGCTCAGGCCACCGAGCAGGGCCCGCGCCAGCCCTGCCAGGGCCCGCAGGCCGAGCTCGCCGCGGCGAAGGTGGCTGTAGAGGTGGGGCTGCAGGACCTCACGCACGTTCTGCAGGAACTGCCTGGTGATCAGCAGGGTGGCCAGCATCTAGGGGTTGGGGAGAGGCCGCTTGGGGGCAGGGGGCCAGGCCCAGCACAGGGCACCACCCCAGATGTCCCTGGACACCAGGGATCGGCACTCAGCCGTGTTGACTGCCACGGAGCACAGCCTGGCTCGAGCAGCACCAGGCCTGGCACCAAGCACTCCGCCCCCAGGCCTTGCGAGGCCCATCCTCCTGCGCTGGGTCCTCGCCACCCCAGTCCCGCTGCACATGCGCCCCAGCACAGCCACTGCCCGCCTGGCCAGGCCCGTGGCCTCGCCACCTGCCCGTACTTTGGCCCGGGCTGACGGCAGGAGAGCCCGGAGGGAGAGGAGGAGCAGGCGGAACCGCAGGGCCACGAGCGGGACCAGTACCGCCCGAAGCTGCCGCTCGAGGCTCTGGGACAGGGACAGGACGAGCAGGAGCTGTGGAGGGACCGACGGACAGATGGACAGACAGATGGACAGGCAGAGAGAGGACGCACGGATGGACGGACGGACAGAGAGGAGAGAAGGATGGAGGAGGGGGGGGAGAGGCCGGGAGCCCTGGGACCCCTGGGCCAGGTCCGGCCCCCCACCGGCTGCTGCCGGAGCAGGGTCTCACCTCCTTGAGACGCTCCATGTCCTTGAGGTAGAAGCCAATGTAGAAGAGGCTCAGGTAGGAATTGACAAACTGGAGCTGCGGGCAGGAGGGAGGCAGGCGACGGTCACCTCCGCTCCCGCAGGCCCCCTGCGCCTCGCCGGTGGCGGCCACTCACCAGGACGACCTTGATGATGAGATGCTTCTCGTAGGCGCTCTCCAGCCGGTAATTCTCTGGGGGCCAAGGAGGGCTGTGAGGAACCAGTTGGGCCCCCAGGGCAGTGGAGACCCCAGGGCTGTGGGGACCCCCTACCCCTGCAGATCATACCCATGTCGTTGAGCCAGATGGCCAGCTTCTTGTAGCCCTCGGCACTCACGCTGACCAGCAGGGCCAGCACGACCTTGGGCAGGAAGCGGGCGAGGCGCGGCAGCCCCTTCACACTCAGCACCAGCTCCTGCGGCGGGCAGGGTGTGGCTCAGGGTGGCTGGCGGGCGGGGCCGTCCCGGAGGCCAGGGCTAGGGCACAGGGCTACCTGCAGCCGGAAGCAGCCAAGCATGAGCAGGAAGATGCAGGTGAGGCAGGCCAGGCACAGGGGCAGGCTCACGAGCAGCTGGAAGAGCAGCCGCTTCCAGGGCGGGTAGTACAGCTCCTCCACGCGGGTCACCGGGCTGATGCGACGCACACCCTGGCATAGGGCGGGCCGTGAGACCAGAGGGCCACCCCGCTCCCGACCCCCTCCCGCCCCTCCTGGTCCAGGTTCCCGCAGGACACCCTCGCCCCGGGGGTGCCCCTTTCCCTCAGAGCCCCTGCTGTGCCCGCCCACCTGTGCACCCCCCTTTCCCCTCTTCTCCCAGCTCTCGGCTGACCCTGAACTGGGGCCGCGGCTCCTCCAGAGCTTCCCCGGGCGAGTCCAGGGTCCCCCACTTGTAGGCCAGCTCTGCGCCCCTCCGCTTCCACTCCTCCAGGAACAGCGTCGACCAGATCACGTTGAAGAGCGCGAAGACCACGCAGGACACGTCTCGGCTCGTCTGCGGGTGCCGGCGCAGGGCGGGCCGTCAGGCCGGCGGCTCGAGAGGACACTGGGGGCCGGCCTCCCCAGCCCACGCGCTACCTGGTCCGCCTCTGTGAGTGTGTACAGCACGGAGCCGAAGACAGCCGGGTACACCATGGCCGACGTGTAGAAGCCCAGCCAGGCAAAATACATGGCGATTTTCACACCGAAGTAATCGCAGATGTCGTCTGCCAGGGGGATGGGTGTAGGTCACCCGCGTCTGCCTCCCGGGCCCCCCGTCTGTCCCTGCCCAGCCCCTGGCCCCGGGCCGCACCTAGAGGCTGGTTTTCACACACCGCCTGCACCCAGGACTTCATGAGGCGGTTGAGGATGCGCTGCTCGTGCACGGGAAACACCTGCTGGATGATCCCGCGGGCCGCCAGCTCGGGGACTGCAGGAGGACGGGACAAGGGACTGGCCTGGCCTGCTCCTGCCCCCCGCTGGAACCCAAGCCGAAGCTCCGCGCCTGCACTTAGGCCCTAGGGGCTCTTCTAGGGGAGGAGGGCTGGATGGACGAACATCTCGTTCTCCTTGAGAATCTGGGAGTCGCAGGGGTGGCCGGGAGAGTGGGGGCACCCGGAGGGCAGGGCCCCATGGCAAACCATGTTTTAAAATAAAGGTATCAGGCCTCGGCTCGTGGCCCTGCCTGTCTAAGGAACGACGCAAAGCTGTCATCTGAAGGTGATCTTGTGTTGCTTGCGTGGCTTCACAGCGGAACCGAGGCGAGGCCTCGTCACACAGAATGCGGGGCGCTGTCCACGGTCCTGACAACCTATCCAGACCCGAGGAAGAACCTAGGCCAGGCCCGCCTCCCAAGGGATAAGCCCAACCCCTTTGGAAAAGCCACGCCCTTCAACGCGCTGATTGGCCAGACCCCATTCACGGAGACCACACCCCTAGAATTCATTAGTTGACCTCCTCTTTACTAATCCCTAACTGGCTGGACCTAGGCCCCGCCCTCTTGCCCCGCCCCACCCATCTCACTGCCTATGATTGGAGGGTCGGCGCCGCCTCGCTCACTGATTGGCTGGTCCTCCAGGAAGCGCACGTTGTGCAAGGCCTCCCCCTGCTTGGCGCGCAGGTTCTGCAGCCAGAAGCGGATGATGCTCTGGCGTTCCTGTTTGGGACAGGGTGTGAGCTCGGTGGGCGGCCCAGAGTCGGGGCGCCCAGGGCTCAGGAGCCGGCCCCACCTGGGAGGTGAAGAAGCGCAGCTCGCTCTCTACGTTCTCATAGATGAAATCCTCTTCGCAGGAGAAGCCTCGCGTGCCCCCGCCGAACTCGGCCTTGACGGCCTTGCGCAGCCCCAGCTCGTCGGCGCCCCGGAGCAGGCTGCGAGGAGGGCAGCGGCTCACAGGGGGCCCGCACGGACGGGGCGACCTGGGGGCGGGGCAGGGGCAGGCACTCGCCTCTCGTAAGTGGCGGTGACGAAGAAGGCGTAGGCGCGCGTGCGACGGTGGTGGCGGACTTGCACGATGAGCTCGGGGATGCCCACGCGGATGTGGTTCAGCAGCCAGAGCAGCGTGTGGTCGTCAGTCGTGTCTGCCAAGGGGCACGGGTACCTATCGCTCTCGCCACGAGAGGCCCCAGGACTTCCCACCTCCTCCCGCTCGGGAAGGCCGAGTCAGGAGGCCCGCTGGTACCTGGGAAGGTCATGAGCACGTCGCAGTTCTCCGTAGGCACTGTCTTCATCCATGCTTTGTGGGACACGAGGTAGCGCCCCGCCTGCAGCAGTCGTTTCCCGAAGAGCTTATCTGGGGGCCGGGAGCAGGCAGGGGTCAGGTCCCCGGGGTCCACCGACGCCCAGATGCGACCTCGGGCTCAGCCCCAGCGCTCTGCCTGACACGCGAGGCCCGCCTGGCCGGGCGAGCTTCTTGTCTTCTCCGCGCCCTTGCCAGGCCCTGCCCTCCTCCGGCAGCCCGTACACACCTCACTCCTGCTCAGGCCCAGCTCCGCCTCCAACCCACGATCGCGGGCGCGCAGGAGCAGCCCGAGCAGGCGCCTGCCCACCTAGGACAGCAGCCCGGAAGTGGGCGCCGCTCCCACCCCATCGCACAGGCCGGGAAACTGAGGCCCGCGCGCCCAAGGTCACACAGCCGAGTCCGGGTTCGAACCCGGGCCGGCGGGACTCCCTGCGCTCCACGGAGGGGCCGGAGCGTCCCTGCCCGCTGTGATGCAGAGCCCGTGTGGCCGGGGCTCCGAGGGGCGTGACCGGGCCTGGCGGGGCCCATCGCGCGCCGCAGGTCCCCGCAGCCCCGAGGAGCAGCGGGTCTCGGGCGGAAGCAGGCTGGACCGTGGCCTTAACACCGACCCCCCAACCCCCGTCTCCCCGCGCGGTCGAGCAGTCGCACACATACCTAGCACTCCGGATGCGGGGGCCGCAGGCTCGCCCTCTGGCGGGGGTCGCTTGCCCCGCTCCCCATCCAGGGCCGCGCCCCCGGCGCCCGAGGCGGGCTCCTCCATGGCGAGCTGGGTCAAGGGCTGCGCGCGGCCCGGGCGCCGGGGTGCCGCGGGCGCATGGGGCCGAGAGCGGAGGAGACAAAGGCCGTGCCCGCCCGCGCCGCTTCGTCCCCGTGCCCGGCGCTGCTTCTCGTCCCCGCCCGCGCCGAGCCGGCTCCCTCCAGGTCCGCGCGTCACTCTGGTTCTCGGCCGCCTGCCTGCCTGCACACTTTGGTTCTCGGGCCTGCCCGCTTGGTTCTCTGGGCTTTTCCGTCACCCGCCCACTCTGATCTCTGGTGCTCGTCCCCGCCCGCACCAAAGTGCATTCTTCAAATTGTCCCAACGTAAGCAACCGTCTGGTCTCTGCCCCGAGCCTCGGCTTCCCCATCTGAAGACTGCAGATTCTGATTGTTTGGAGGCGACAGGACGGGGGAGGGACAGGCCTGGTCCCGGGAGATTCTGGGAATAACTCACCCACACCAGCAAGAATGGGGTCACTGGTGACACGGGCCGCCCCGGGACCTTTGCACGCCTCAGCACATTCCACCCTCACTCCCGCCAAGGTTTAAATAAACACAATCCCTCTGGCTAAACGCACACTCCAAATAACGAACTTCTGTCTTGTTTTGTTTCTGGATGGAACCCAGAGCCTTCAGCCCGAGCTGCATCCCCAGCCTTTATCTTCTCTTTAATTTTGAGACAGGGTCCTGGTAAGTTCCTCTGCACCAGGCTAGGAGCTTGGCGAAAGCCCAGTCACCGAGAGCACACAGCAGATGCTGGGTGTGTACTGGAAACAAAGGGTGTCGTCCGATTGTGCGGATGACAGAGTAGGGCAGGATGGGGATCCCAGCCCGACTCCCGCGGACCCTCAGGTGCCCGCGCCCGCCCGCCCCGGCCGAGAACCAGAGGATCGCGGCCAGGCTCCCGAGGCCCCGCCTCCACGCCTGAAATCCGCCGCTCAGCGCTTTCTTGGGCTCGGCTGTCCCGAGTTAACCCGAAAGCGATCCCCGGACTCGGGCGCCGGGCGGGGCGGGGGCTGCGCTGGGCTCCTGCACGGCTTCCAGGAGGAGGGGGCCTGGGAGAGGCCTGGAGGAGGAGGGTGTCGGGTGGGGAACGGCGGTCGGGGCGCGGGAGGGAAGAGGGGATCGGCGGCAGCAGGGAGCTCCCCAAAAGATTTTCCCTGGGCCAGGGCCTGGGCTTCCCGGAGCTCATCCCCAGCCCCTTGTAGTTTTTACTGTGAGACAGGGTCTCGTTTAATTGCTCAGGGTGTGCTGGAACCACTCCTGCTTCAGGCTCCCCGATTGCTGAGATGTGGCCCCTTTCTCGGGCAGGGAGACAGCGCAAGCGTTTTTGCTTTGCCTAGGACTACGAATGAGCAAGGTGGAGAACCAGGACTCAGACCCAGCCTCCCTGGGATTCCCTGCGTGCCCACCTCTGTCCTTTCCCCCACCTCTCCTTTCCTTCGTCTGGATACCCGTAGCGCTACGGCCCTAACAATTCCGTCCAATGTTGCCGTTGGGAGCAATCATTTCGCTGCACTCGTTGGACTATAGGCTTCAACCTGTGGGCGGGACATGTTGTAAATGGCCCAATGGCAGTTCAGAGCCCCTGAGCGCTTTAGCAGTCAGATCGCAGAGTGGGCGGGGCCTGCTGCCCGCAGTTGAAGGCGTGCAGGAAGGTCGGGCAGGCGAGTAGCGAGCGGTTGGATCCATGTGGAGGGAGCTGCGGAGCCTGGCGGCCTGGGGGCCTCGCAGGTGGGGCGACCCGCGGAAGGGGTGTGACGGGGTGGGGCGTTGCTCGGGCTTCTTGGGTTCCCGCGCGATTCCCCTCAGCGTCCTTCCCAGCCGGCCCGAGCGAGCCCGGCCCTGCCCGCGCCGACCGGCCGCTGTCTCCCGCCCCAGCCTGTGCACGGCCCCCGGGGCCACCATCTTCGCGCTGAGCTCGG
>NW_004955524.1:895952-901542 GCF_000276665.1 Chinchilla lanigera | reverse complement strand
CGAGTTCACCAGGCGCGCCTTCGCGCACGGCAAGCTGAGCCTGCCCGAGGTGGAGGGCCTGGCCGACCTGATCCACGCGGAGACGGAGGCGCAGCGGCGGCAGGCCCTGCGGCAGCTGCACGGGGAGCTGGGCCAGCTGACCCGCGGCTGGGCCGAGACCCTCACCAAGGCAGGTACCGCAGGGCCGCCTGGTCTCCGCCGGCCCCGCTCCGTTGCTCGGAGATGCCAGCGCGGCCTCCTGGGTCTGGCTGGACCGGGGTCGGAGGAAGACGGGGTGCTCACGTCGGTGCCCCTCGCCAGGCGCTGGCCCACGTGGAGGCCTACATCGACTTCTCGGAGGACGACAGCCTGGAGGAGGGCGTCCTGGAGCGAGGTGGGCCGAGGGCCGGGGTGGCGGGCGCGGGCGGCGCCGCCCCGAAGGCCCCTGAGCCCCTGCCCTCTGCCCGCAGCCGACCGAGACGTGCGGGCGCTGGAGGTGGCACTGGGCGCACACCTGCGGGACGCCAGGCGCGGCCAGAGGCTCCGCTCGGGGGCGCACGTGGTGGTCACAGGACCCCCGAACGCGGGCAAGAGCAGCCTGGTGAACCTGCTGAGTAGGTGGAGGCGGGCGGCCCGGCCGGGGCGGGGGTCGGGAAGGGGCGGAGCTGTCCCGCAAGGGGAGCGCGTGCAGGCGCTCCCCGCCGCAGCCCACCCCTTCCTCGGACCCCCAGGCCGGAAGCCGGTTTCCATCGTGTCCTCGGAGCCGGGAACCACCCGTGACGTGCTGGAGATCCCTGTGGACTTGGCCGGGTTCCCCGCACTGCTGAGCGACACGGCGGGGCTGCGGGAGGGCGTGGGGCCGGTGGAGCAGGAGGGCGTGCGGCGAGCCCGGCAGAGGTGAGGAAGGGGCTGCCCGGGCGTCCGCTCCCTGGTGCGTCTCTGTGCCTTCCTCCCACCTCGGGAGCGGCTGCCGCCTCCCTCCAGGGAGCGCCTTCACCTGGCCAGTGTCCCCCGCGAGGGCGTCGCCCTGCCCAGGCGGGCCCCGCCCCTCACCCCCCCTTCCCTCGCCCCCAGGCTGGAGCAGGCCGACCTGGTTCTGGCCGTGCTGGATGCCTCCGACCTGGCCTCTCCGACCTCCCGCGACTTCCTGGACAGCGTCGTGGCCCCCCTGGCGAGCCAGGACCCCAGCGCGAGCAGCCAGCGTCTGCTGCTGGTGCTGAACAAATGTGATCTGCTGCCTGCCGAAGGCCCACGCCTCCAGCCCGGGCCGCACCCGCACCTGCTGCTGTCCTGCCTGACCGAGGCGGGGCTGGACGGCCTGCTGGGGGCCCTGAAGAAGGAGCTGGCTGTCCTGTGAGTTTGGCCCACCTCCCGCCTGTGTCTCCATCTGCATCGTGGAGTAAACTCGCTGCTTTATTTATTTGCTGAGTACTGGGGCTCAGCCCAGTCATCCAGTTGCCTAGGCTGGGCTGGCATTCTGGAGAGCCTCTTGCCTCAGCCTCCCCGAGTGTAGGGATTATAGGTGTGCAGTGTTATGCCTGGCCTAACCTTGCCCACTTTGCAAGGCTTCTGCAGTCTGGAGAGACCGCTCTTGTCCCTTCCAGGTGCGGGGACCCGAGCACAGGCCCGCCGCTCCTGACGCGTGCGCGGCACCTTCACCACCTGCAGCGCTGCCTGGAGGCGCTGGGCCGCTACAGGCAGGAGGCAGACCTGGCCCTGGCTGCGGAGGCCCTGCGCGTCGCCCGGAGGCACCTGACCCAGCTCGCAGGCGGAGGGAGCAGCGAGGAGATCCTAGACATCATCTTTCGGGACTTCTGCGTGGGCAAGTGAGGGGCACCAGTGGGCCCAGCCCCGCAGGGACCCCGGCCCGGCACATCACGAGGCCAAGGGCCTTCTGGGGCCGACGCCGGTCCCCTTGGATGCTAGGAGCTGGCACGTGTGAGAGGAGGGTGAAGCCAGAGACTGGAAGATCTCAGGTCTGCCTGCTTTTGGGCTTGGTTCTCACTAAAAATTATCCCAGGCTGGCCTCTAAGAGCCTCCTCAGGAGGACTGCTGTGAATTCGAGGCCAGCCTGGGCTACAAAGTAAGCTCAAGGCCAGTCTGAACTGCATAGTGAGACCCTGTCTCAAAAAAAAAAAAAAAAAAAAAAAAAAAAAAAAGAGCCGCCTGCCTCAGCCTCCCAAATAGCTGGGATCACAGGTTTCAGGCACACTCAGGAAAGGTTTGTTTCGAGGTTTTGTGTCTGAATTCAACTTTTCAGTGCTGGGAATGGAACTCGGGTCCCCTTCCTGCTCAGTGGGGGCCACTGACTTTCATTTATTGTGCGAATCCCAGAGGGGTGTGCAAATTCGGGTGATGCAGAAGTGTTGCACTGCAGGGTCTCCCAGCTCCTCTCCCAGGGTCCTGGCTGAGCACTGCTTCATTCTCTGGTGCTTGTGCACCTATCAGTTGAACACGTGGCTTTGTTTCTGGGGTTTTCTTTTTTGGAGATAGGGTCTCCCTGTGTAGCCAGGCTGGCCTCAAACTTGCAGCAATCCTCCTGTCTCAGCCTCCCAAGTACTAGGATGACAGGCGTGCACCCCCCGCCTGGCCTTCACGGAATGTGTGTAACAGTGTGATGCAGCAGGTATTCTGCTCCCCGGGGAAACGGAGGCTCAGAGCAGTAGTGACCCACAGAAGGTCCCCAGCGCTTGGGCTGTTGGGCTTCAGACCTGAGTTTGGCATCTGCCCTCTGTGGTGGGCAGCAGGCGGGGTCGCATGGGGAGCCCGGAGGGCACCGGCTGAACAGAGTTCAAGGCTGCACAGCAAGGGCCTGTCTTTATTTTTTAAATTTACCTTTTTTTTTTTGGTTTTTTGAGACTGGGTCTTGGTATGCAGTTCAGGCTGGCCTTTAACTCACGGTGTAGCCCAGGCTGGCCTCAAACTTGCGGCAACCCAACTGCCTCCGCCTCCCGAGTGCTAGGATTACAGTCCTATGCCAGTGAGGCCCTGTTTAAAAATAAATAAAAAATAAATAAATAAAAAATGTTTTAAAAACGCAGGCACATGGAGGCGCCCACCGCAGGCAGCTCCTTTGGAGATGCTGGGAGAGCGGTGCGGTGGTGCTTGGCCAGCAGAGGGCGCCTTGCCCTAAGGAAGGCCTCGCTCAGGCAGAGCCTGCCTTTCCCAGGTGGGGGAGTTTGCTTCTCATCCTAACTACTCTGCTCAGGAGGCTGAGGCAGGGGGATCGAGGGGTTTGAGCCCAGCCTGAGTTATTTAGCAAGGCTCAAAAAAGGGCCGGAGTGCGGCTCAGCGGTGAGCGCTTGTCTGTCTAGCAGGCGTAGGTTCCATCCTCAGTGCAGTAAACAGAAAACAAAACCACGTGGTGCCTTGGAGGCCGTTCACTTCTGCCAGGCACTAGGGAGGCTGAGGCAGGAGGATAAACTGGAGCTCAGCCTGGGTAACTTAGTGACTTAGCTTAGTCTCAAGATAAAAAAACATGAAAGGGGCTGAGAATGCAGCTCTGGGAAGGGCCTAGGTTACAGCCCCACTACCAAGAAAAAAAATGAAACCACCCACAGTTCCCAGCTGAAGGCCCCGCTTTCCCACCTCCTTCAGAGTTCACTGCGATACATGGCTCTCTGGCAGTTTTTCGGGTCCTCCTGTCAGCGCACCCTAAGTGGGGGTTCCTGAGGGGAAGGGCCGCACGGTGAGCTGGGCCCATGGGTGTTACTGCTGTACCATTCTTCACGTAGACAAACTGAAGTCTGGGGAGGAAAGCAAAGCTGAGGGTCCTGGGCGGGCGGGTCACTGGCCAGTGCTGGCCGACTGGGCACCCCAGAGTCCCCGGCAGGGCGAGGGGCAGCCACCAGTGGGTGGGGTGCTGCTGGGTAGCTGCCTGCCTGGTCTGCCCGTCTCCTCCAGGCCTGGCACCCGCAGAACCCAGCCCTTGGCTCCGGCTCCTCTTTCCAAGAAGGGTGAGGTGTTTGTGGGAAGCAGGAGTTATTAATAGAGGCACAGGAAGCCACCCAGGTCAGGGACCTGCCAGGGCTCCCCAAAGGCGACGGGGCTGGGTCTGCCCAGGGCCCGCAGGGACGCACACAGCTGCAGGGCAGGGGCCTGGCCGGGCATGCAGCCAGGCTGCAGGCAGAGGCCCAGCCCCTGAGGTGGTCGGCGGAAGATGCACTGCAGAGCCTTGGAGCGGACGGTGGGAGGAGGTGGAGGGGCCCTGCCTGGACCCCCGTGTCTGTGGAGATCAGAATGCTGATTATTGCTGTTGCCGATACTTTTTGTAGCAAGGGGCACAGAGGATGAGACCCAGAGCCTTCCGCTGAGCTGCATCCCCAGGCCTTTTCATTTATTTTGAGACAGGGTCTCACTAAGTTGTCCAGGCTGGGTTTGAACTCAGGATCCTGCTGCCTCAGCCTCCTAGAGTGCTGGGAGGACAGGCGTGTATAATGTGCTTGGGTTTTACATTACCATTATTACAATTCCCACTTCTTGGATGAGAAAATGGAGGCAGACGGATAGATGGGCGTGGGAATCCCGGGGTGTGTGGGTGCGGACCCCAGGTCAGGCCTGGCCAGCACTCACGGCTCCCAAAGACACTGAGCTCAGAGCGGCAGGCTGAGCGCCAGGGTCGTCACTGCTTCCTTGCCCCGCCCCCACTGTCCCGTCCAGGCCACTCTCACCACGCCCGGCCTGCAGGGCCTGGCCAAGCGGCCAAGTGTTTCCTGCAGGGAGCGTCTCTGGCCCCGGCTTCCGCATCCCGGAAACTGCGCTTTGTCCCTTGCCTGCCTGCCTGAGGTGGCGCTGCCAGCCAGACCCCATGACTCACCCCGCCGCGGCGGGATGTGGCCAGGGTGACCCGGGAGGGGGTGGGCTGCGGGCCTCGCTGCGATTTTAGTTTTTCCCTTGATGGCCATTTGCTGTTTCCTGGAGTCTGCGTAGAAGGAAGAGCCCAGCATCTTCTCACTGAACTCATTTCTAGCAGGGCACAACGGGATTTGCATTTTTCTTTTTGTTTTTGTCTGTCGTTTTTTGTTCGGTTTTGGCGCTAGCGCTGCAACCCAGGGCTTTCACATTGAGCTGCATTCCCGGCCCTTTTTACTGGGAGACAGCGTCTTGCCAAGTTGCCTAGGCAACTCCCCTGCCTCAGCCTCCAGAGCTGGGGTGACAGGCGTGCGCGGGGCGAGGATTTGCATTTCCAGCACTCTGGAGGGCGATTTTCTCTCCACCTCCCCGGCCGCAGGCCCGCAGGCTTCCCGACGCTTCCTTAGCGCCTGGGTGCCCCCCGCCCTCTGCGCCGCCGAACGCGCTGACGGCAGGCCCACGCTGCCACTGCGGCCCGGCTGCGCCTCCCGGGACCCTGCCCCGCCGCCTGTCCCGTGGGCCTGCGGCGTCCGCGCATCAGGACGCTGCAGCCGCGGAGGTTTCCGGTGTTTATTAAGGGGCCGTGTCTACCGGCTGCGGGCAGCGCGGGGGAGTGCGTGCGGGCGGGCGGCGGGCTCTCAGCCACCACCACGGGGGCCTCGGAACTCCCCGGGAAGGTCCGGGAGCCGCGGAGGGGCGCGGCGCGAATGGCTTCCTGTTCGCACCTCCGCCCGCGGGCAGATAAGGAAGCGGGAGCGCG
>NW_004955524.1:891427-895552 GCF_000276665.1 Chinchilla lanigera | reverse complement strand
CGTCGGAGTCTCCGTCCTCGCGCGTCGCCAGTGCTGGGGTCGCGGCCTCCTCAGGTCCTGCGGAGGCAGGGACAGCGCGGTGGGCCCGTCCGCCCGCCGCCCTGCCCGCCGGCTCCCGTCGTCGTCCCGCCCCGCTGTCCCCCGGAGCCTCCGAGCCCCATTCAGTGCCTGTCATCCCGGAGCTCTGGAGGCCGAGGCAGGAGGATCGCAAACGCAGACCCACGCCGCAGCGTAATGACTTCGAGGCCGGCCTCCAGAAGAGCTACGGGGGCCCAGCCCCAGTGAGGAGAAAAATCCCGCGCTGCTCCGCCTCCCAGGGCTCCCGAGCTCCAGGTGCGGCCTGAAGGCAGCCTGAACCCCTGCCAGGCCCCAGGGCCCCCCACCCTCCTCTTTAGGTCTCTGGCCACAGCTCAAAGGTCACCTCAGGAAAGAAATCCGACCCCACGGAATCCTGAGCAGGCTAGCTGCAAACTCCTGGTGCAAGCAGTTGTCCTGCTTCAGCTTCCCGAGTAGCTGGGACTACAGGCCAAGGCCACTACCTAGCTTTTTTTTTTTTTCTTTTTTTTTTTCAATTGCTGTCATCCCAGCAACCTGGGACGCTGAGGCAGGAGGCTGCAAGTTTGAGCCCAGCCCGGGCAACTTAGTGATTTAGTGAGACCCTGTCTCAAAAAGTAAAAAAGGGCCAGGCATGCAGTGCAGTGAAGGCCCTGGGCTCCGTCCCCAGTACTGAAGGAGGAACAAAAAGATCAGGGTTGGATAACTGGATGGATACCTTCCAAGTAAAACTCAATTCTCAGATTGACACCTGGCCCGGCAAGGTCCAGGCCTCCATCCCCAACCCCTCAAAGGCTCCCGAGAACCCAAATACCAAGACTTTGGGGTCGGGTCTGGCTGTGCCAGGCTCTCTATCTGCACCTGGTTTATAACCACAGGACGGACGGGGCCTGAGAGGGTGCATCCAGGATCGGTATGGAGCTGGGCACGCTTGTGGGTGATCCCATCTACTCAAGAGGCTGAGGCGGGAGGGTTGCTTGAGCCTGGAAGTATGAGGCCAGCTTGGGCAATAGGGAGCTTGTTTCCAAAAACAAACAAAATGATGTTGACAGTGTAAGGGCCCTGCCAGCCCACGGTGCCCAGAGTGGCCGAGACCTGGCCCCCAGCCCTGTCCCCAGGGGAAGGCCGGGGCCAGAGCCCTTCCTGCAGCCCTGAAGCCAGAGACGAGACCAGGCTTAAGTGCTCATTGTTCTGTCTCTCTCAGGACGTCATCTGGGGTAAACAATGTCAAGAGCTTCCCCGGTTCACAGCCGGGCCGGACAGTCCTGGGCTGGGAGCCCGGCCCTGTGCGTGACCCCCGCTGGGGCCTCAGTACCCCCCTCTGAGAAATGGGGATAATAATAGACCCCCTTTCCTTGCCACCAGGGCTGTGGGCCAGGATGGAGCGAGGAACATTGTGTCCTGTGGGGGGGGGGGCGCCCCAGGCGGAGCCGCGCAGGGCGGTGAGCGGGGAGGTCCCTGTCGGAGGGGGCCTGCAAGACGCAGTGTGGTGCCCGGACCAGCCCAGCGCCGGTCCTGACCTCCCAAAGCTGTGACCGTCCAGTCAGGCGAGGCTGAGCGGGGTGGGGTGCAGCTGGGCGCACAACTGTGCGGTCTGAGATGTGACTGAAAACTGGAGCCTCCGTGACCCTCACTGTGAGGGACGCAGGTCGCTGTGGCCTGCCCCCAGACCAGCAGGGCCTCCTGGGTGGGCCCAGGACCTAGCCTATGGCTCCCGTGCTGGGTGCTGTCCACGGACACCTGGCCTCAGGTGAGGTGAGGGGTGGCGCCGAGCCAGGACCCAGGGGTGCTGGATGCCCGCGGCGCCCTTGCCCAGCGCCGTGGGTGGCTTCCAGACCCCGACTCTAGCGCCTGCTCTTTTTGTTTATTGCGGGGGCCCCGGCTAGAACCCAGGGCCTCACACACACTAGGCCAGCGCTTACCCTCAGCCGCACCCTTGCCCTTTTTATCCATTTTGAGACATGGTCTCCCTGAGTTGGCCAGGCTGAGCTCGTGTTTATGATCCTCCTGCCTCGGCCTCGGGAGTAGCCAGGATGACAAAGGCCCCCACCGAGCCCTCTCAGAGCCCGGCTCTCCCATCTAGAAAGTAGGGCTTGGGGCATGCCTGTAGTCCCAGCACTCAGGAGGCTGAGGCAGGAGGATCACTGCAAGTTCGAGACCAACGTGGGCTACAAAGTGAGCTCGAGGCCAGCCTGAACTGCACAGCCAGACCCTGTCTCGAAAAGACAAAAATATAGAAAGTAGGGCTTGAATAGTAGCTCGTGCAAACCCATTGTGGTGGCCCATGCTTGTCATCCCAGCACTCCGAGGCTGAGGCAGGAGGTTCCAGGAGCGTCAGGAAGACAGAACTAGCTGTGTCTTGGCTACTTCTGGTTCCTCTCCCGCAGGGGAGCAAGTGGAGGCTCCCCCACCCCCAGCCGGGGTCCTGCCGTCGGCAGAACCTTACCTGGCCTGGAGCACGGGGACCCGATAGGTCTCCAGGATCTTCTTCTTGAACTTATCCAGGCTGGCTGGGTCTGCAGAGGGGCGGCGGGTTGGACTGTGCGGGCTGGGGAGGGGCTGCCCTCCCCCCTCCCGCCGGCAGTGTCGCGGTCACTCACCAATGGGGGTCAGGTGGGGGGCCGGGGGCGGGGAGCGAGGAGGGTTCATCGGCTGCGACTGCGGAAGAAGTGCGGAGGCTGGTGGAGCCGGGGGCCTGAGCCTGAGCCCCGGCCCTTGGTCACCCACCCAGGGACAGAGGGGCCTGGGGTCTCCGGGGGTCGGCTGCCTCGGTGTCCCCGCAGGGGCCGCTCCACCCGCGCCCTCTAGGCGGAAGCGCTCTGCTCTGTCAGCCTGCGCTGCTGGCCCCAAACCCAGCCCTTACCGACCCTGGAGATCTGAGCTCTAAAGCCACCCCTGAGCCCAGCACCCCGAATCTGGCCGAGCCCAGTACTCTGAGCCGTCCTGCGCCCCGGTGCTGCTCCCCTCCGTGCGGACCCGACCATAGCTGGGTTTTCCCAGCATCCGACGCAAGGCCTTCGCAGCGAACTCCACTCCCGCCCCTTTGCACTTTTTTTTTTTCTTTCGGTACCGGGAATCGAACTCACGACCTCGCGCTTGCCAGGCAGGCGCTGTGCCGCTGAGCTAAATCCCCGGCCCCCTTTGCACTTATTTTTAAATTTTGGGACAGAGGCTCGCTACGTCGCAGAGGTCCGGGCTGGGCTGGAACTTCTCGGCCCCGCTGCTCAGGCAGGACAGGCTGCGCGGACTCCGCGAGCCACCGCGCCCCGCGCCCCCCGGGCGCCCCCGGCCCTGCCCGTGCCCGCGCCCGCGCCCGCGCACCTTGGCCTTGACGCAGGTGTTCAGCGACTCGCGCGCCACCTCCGCCTGCATCTGCAGCTGCGCCGCCTGCCGCTTGCGCTCCTCCAGCTCCTTGGCCAGGGCGTCGCGCTCCTTGCGCAGCGCCGCCTTCTCCTCCAGCGCCAGGTTAGTCTGGCGCGAGCCCTCGGCGCGCAGCTGGGCCTCGCGCTTCGCCGCCTCCTGCTGCGCCTTCTCGGCCGCCATCTGCCCGGCGCGCACGCGCTGCTCGGCCTCCAGCTTCTGCGCGCGCAGCTCCGCGTTCTCGCGCGCCACGCGCTCGATGTCCGCGCGCAGCGCGCGCGCCAGCTCCTGGACCTTGGTCGCCAGGAAGGCGGGCAGCTGGTCGCAGACCCGGCGGATGGAGGCCAGCTCGCTGCCCAGGTGGTAGGAGTCGTAGCCCGGGGCGTAGCGCAGGTTGTCCAGCGCGCGCGACACCGCGGAGTCGCGCCACAGCTTGAGCGCCTCGTCCTGCAGCTTGTCGCGGTCCAGCGGCGCGCACATCCCCTGCACCTGCTGCAGCCGCCCGTCCGCCAGCTGCTGCTGCTGCGCCAGCTGCTCCCGCGCGCGCCCGCACTCGGCCAGCTGCGCCTCCAGGGTGCGCAGCTTCTGCAGACACTCCTCCTTCTCGCGGCTGCACAGCGCCTTCTCCTTCGCCAGCTCTATCTCCAGCAACTTGATCTTCTGCTCCAGCATGAGGAACCGGTCTGCAGGACGGGGCGGGAGTCGGCGCTG
>NW_004955524.1:878763-891296 GCF_000276665.1 Chinchilla lanigera | reverse complement strand
CCGCCTTCAGCTGCTCCTGGCACTGCTGCTCGCTCTGGATGATGGCCACTATGTACCGAAGCTCCACCTCGTGGTTGGCCTGCGGGCGCGGGGGACACGGACCCTCAGCACCCGCCCGCGGGGCTCGCGCGCCGCCGGTGCGCAGGGCCGAGGCGCCCTCACAGCCCAGGCAGGGCGACACCCAGCACCGCAGAAGAAACAAGCTTGTACAGTGACTACTACTCAGCCGTCAAAAAGGGCAAAGTGGGAGGGGATGGAGGAGACTTGGTTAACATCCAAAAATAGGCACAAGGGTGAAGTTCTAGTGTTCCACAGAACAATAAGATCGCTACGGTGAACAGGAACTCATGGGTATTTCAAAAGAGCCAGAAGACGGGGTTTTATTTTTGGCTTTTTGACACAGGGTCTCACTACCTATATCAGGCTGGCCTTGAACTCATAGCAATCCTCCTGCCTCAGCCTCCTGCATGCTGGGATTACAGGCGTGCGCCACCACACCTGACTCTAAGAGAGGACTTTTACTGAGGGTTCCCAACGCAGAGAAACATAACTGTTCCAGGTGACAGATGTGCTAACTGCCCTAATCTTGTCACTGCACATGCTATCCAAGTGTGGGCATGTCACACTGGGCCCCAGGAATGTGTAGAATTATTTGGCATTTCAGGACGTAAAGGGATCGAATCCCTGGTACTTGCTGTGCGGGTGAACTTGAAAGGTGACGTGCAGGGGGAGGGCAGTCAGATGAAAGGGCTGCCCTGGGCGGGGCTGTGTCCCCTGCTCGGTCAGTCAGGACCAGGCTGTCTTTGCAGAAGTGATTTAGTCAAAACAAGGCCCTCAGGGTGACCCAACTTCAGTGTGACTGGTGCCTGATAGCAAGGGGACATTTGCAGGGTGTGGTGCGCACATTCGTCATCCCAGCACTCTGGGAGGCTGAGGCAGGAGGGTCACAAGTTCAAGTCCAACCTGGGCAATTTAGTGAGCCCCTGTCTCAAGTAGACAGGGAGAGCCCGGCGTGATGACACACGCCTGTAATCCCAGCATTCAGGAGGCTGAGGCAGGAGGGTCATTGTGAGTTTGAGGCCAGCCTGAGCTACAAAGTGACCTCAACTCTAGCTTGAACTGCATAGTGAGACCTTGTCTCAAAAAGACAAAAAAATTAAAAAAAAAAAAGTAGACAGATAGATGGGTAGGTAGAGTGGGGGTGAGCTCAATTTAAAGGCCCTGGGTTTACTCCAGTACTCCCCTCCCCCAAACAGAAGGTGTCAGTAGGATTATTTCCTTTTTTTATTTTTACTTTTTGTTTGTTTGTTCTGCAGTACTGGGGTCGAATTCAGGAGCTTCACACTGAGCCACATCCTCAGCCCTTTTTTCTTTGAGACAGGGTTTTGCTGAGTCACCAAGTTGCCCAGGCTGGGCTTGAACCTGTGATCCTCCTGCCTCTGCCTCTGGAGTGCCCCAGCCCCACGCCCAGCTATTCTTTTAAATTTTAATCTACTGTTATTTTCTTGTCTGGGCTCCTGGGGATTGGCCTTGCAGAGCGCTCCAGCACTGAGCACGTGCCCGGCCGCTGCTGACCTGCTGTGGCCCTTGGCTTCCGGAGCTGAGTGGGTATCGCAGAGAAGTCCAGGTGCGGAGCTCGCTTTCCTCAGAGCTGCTCCGCAGCCGGGTGTGCACAGCAGGCCCACCCGCGTGGAAAGTGACTCCAGACGTCTGGAAGCAGGGCTGGGATGGAGCCCCCCCGCAGCAAGCTCACCTGCCACCCACAGCCAGGAGCTCGGATCCCAGCCCTGGGAAGAGCACGTCAAGGACCTAACCCTAAGAGCCCAAACCCTCAAAATCTTCAGACACTCGATGGGTATTAAGTTGGAGTGACCTAGGGTTTGCTGGTGGTTCCTCAGCTTTGACAACCCTACACACCAGGAAAGAAGACCCAGAAACTGAATTTCATCAGCATTAAAACCCTTTCAGCCGGGCGTGGTGGCGCACACCTGTAATCCCAGCACTCAGGAGGCTGAGGCAGGAGGATCGTTGCAAGTTTAAGACCAGCCTGGGCTACAAAGTAAGTTCAAGGCCAGCCTGAAGTGCATAGTGAGACCCTGTCTCAAAAAGACAAACAAACAAAAACAAAACTTTTCCGCTTCAAAGGATTCCATTGAGAAGTGGAGTGTGGTCCTGCACGCCTGTCACCCCAGCACTCAGGAGGCTGAAGCAGGAGGATCGCCATGGGTTTGAGGCCAGCCGGAGCTATATAGCAAGACTTTATCTCAAAACACAAAACAATGAAAGTAGGAGTTGGGCAGCTCCTCAATTTGTTAAACATATTACCATGTGACTCTTCTGTCCACTTATTTGTACTGACACCAAAGAAACGAAAACATCCACAGGGGACCTGTACTCCAGTGTCCACCACCATACCACGCACAGGGACCAAAGGTGGAAAAAGCCCAAATGCCCAGTAGGCAAATGGAAAAACACAACACATTAGAATATTATTCAGCCATGAAAAAGAATGGGGCTCTGACACGCACTACAAGGCAGGTGCACCTTTAAGATGCTGGGTGACAGCGGCAGGTACAGCGGGGCACAGCATGTGCCCTCGACAGGAAATGGCCAGAACAAGCAGATCCACAGGGACAGGAAGTGGGTAACAGCCACAGGGTCGTCAGGGCCAGGGGAGGGCAGCTGCAGGTGGGGTTTCCCTTGGGAAAGTGTGTGCACACTTCTGCCTGGGGATGGCAGTCACTGAGTTGTGAAATCAGCTCGCTGTGGGAGAACTAGCGAGTGTGTGAGCAGGCCTCCAGGTGGCGGACAGCGGAAGGTGCTATGGTTCCTGGTCAGGCGGCCCCCGCGCCTCGGAGCAGAGGCCGGTGCACAGAAGGAGGGAGAAGGGCCCACACCGTCCTTTCAGAGCTGCCTTGGGCCGGGGCCGGGATGATTGGAGAGGACAGACATCACCTGGGGAGCCTTAGGTACTAACAGCCTGCCGCACGCTCCTGTCATCCCAGCACTCGAGAGGCTGAGGCAGGAGGATCGTTGGGAGTTTGAGACCAGCCTGGGCGGCAAAGTTGCTCAAGGCCAGCCTGAACTGCATAGGGAGACCCTGTCTCAAAAAGACCAAAAAAAAAAAAACAAGGCAAGGGATGCAGCTGAGTCCAAAGGTCCTGGGTTCTCTCTCCAGTGCTGAAAAATGAACAAACAACAATACAAAATATTGTTTAAATATCAAATTTAAGAAAAAATCAGGGGCTGGGGATTTAGCTCAGCGGCACAGCGCCTGCCTGGCAAGCACAAGGTTGTGAGTTCAATTCCCGGTACCAGAAAAAAAAAATTTAAGAAAAAAATCACATTTATTTTTGATGCCCCCAGGATGGGGTGGGGACGCCTGGCTGGTGGCTGTGTGAGCCGCCTGTGAGCTGAGTCGCCCCGTACCCTCTGCCCCTCAGGGAGTGCGAGCCAGGAGAAGCTGCCAGCCCGAAGGAGACACACAGGAGAAGAGGGTGGGGACTCAGCTATGAGTTTTCAAATTTTACGGTTGAAAATTCCAGGACTGGGGCTGGGTGTGTAACTCAGTGGTCAAAACACCCACGCAGCAGGCGCAAGGTACTGGGTCCCACCCCCAGCACCAGTAAATGAGTAAAAATACCTGCATTTAAAATACAAATGTGGGCCAAGCATGGTGGCACCCATTTGTAATTCCAAGATGCTTAGGAGGCTGAGGCGGGAGGATCCCAAGTTTGAGGCCAGCCTGGGCAGCTTCGTGACTTAGTGAGACCCTATCTCAGAAACAAAGCCCAGTGTGGAAGCCGGGGGTTTCCAGGGCGCTGGGGTGCGTGTGAGAGTCTAAGATTAATGATCCTGGACCGGATGGCTGAGCTCATCCTGGAATCCAAACAGGTCGATTCCCAGGGTGTAGAGTCTCTTGTGACCTGAAGACAGCGTGGCACTCAGTCCTCTGGGCCCGGACAGAACCAGGGCCTTGGCGCTGAGCTACATCCCAGACCCAGTTCTGGAATTTTTTTTTTTAATTCTGGAATTTTCAGACTTAAGAATTACTAAGTCACTAAATTGCCTAGGCTGAGCTGGAGCTTGTGACCTTCCTGCCTCAGCCTCCCAGATCTTCTGAGGGTCCTAAAAGGGATCTTCATTCTAGGGCCTGTGGGGCTTGGGGTCTGGCTATACAGTAGCCTGGCCTGGGGAACCCACCTGCTCTAGGGAAGGGGTGGATCCCTGCCCTGGGGCCCCAGGGGACACTGGGGTCCGAGAGGACCTGAGGCTGGGGCATCTGAGCGTTTCCTTCCTGCCCCCTCCTCTTGCCCCTCTGCCTCTGTCCCCCGCCCTTGGCTGAGGCCACCAGAGAGCACCTCCCCTCGCGCCCGGCCAGCGGGGCCCTGCCTCAGAGGAGCAGAGAAAAGCGCACTGCCCAGGGTGTTGGGCAAGGGCAGGCGTGAGGGGTGGGTGTGTCCGCCCAGCCCCTGTGCCGCTGTCCTCCGACCCCAGGCAGGCCGCACCCCTCAGGAAACCGACCTCCTCTCCCAGGTCTCCACTCCCCGCCTGCCTCCCGGCCCAGCAAGTGGGGGTTGCGCGGGCACTAACCCTTCACACAGCGTGTGTGTGTGTGTGTGTGTGCTCACACGCGTGTGCGTGCACATGCACACTGCTGGAGAGCGATCCTCCTGTCTCAGCCTCCCGAGTACCTGAGATTACAGCCGTGCACCACTAGGTCGGGCCGCTATTCTTACTCTTTGAGGTGCTGGGACGGAGTGCAGGGCCTCCCACCTTCACGGCAGGCGCTCACCATGTGGGGACACGATCCCTGAGGGACGCGCGGCGGGGTCCTCTGAAGCTGGCCACACTCGCGCAGGCACTTGTGGGTCTATCGCTGCCCCTGCACACCCCGGGCACCCCGTCCACCCTGAACCCGGGCGGCCCTGCTGGGCTCCGTGCCTAAGGGCAGTGGGCAGGAGACCTGGTCCCCGCTGGGTGGTGTGGAGTTGCTGGTTAGCACCCAGGCTCCCCAGCCTCTGCACCCGAGCTCAGTGCTACGCAGACCGCTACGTTCTGTCTGTCTGTCTGTCTCTCTCTTTTTGTGTTTTTCCTTGCTACATAGTGCAGACTGGCTTTGACCTCAGCCTTCTGAGTGCGGGGACTACAGGTGCGTGCCACCACGCCTGGCTTCTCTCTCCCTTTTTGGGGCAAGGTCTCACGGCATAAGCAGCCTGGCTGGGAACTCTCCACACAGCCTAGGTTGGTTCTGATGAACCTCTATTCTTTTTGGTTTTTTTGGACAAGATCTCACCCTGTAGCCCAGGCTGGCTGCCATCCCGAAATTGAAATCCTCCTGTCTCAGCCTCCAGAGTGCTAGGATTATTACCTGCGTGCACCCTGACTCCCAGTCTTAAAGCCATCCTTACAAATTACCTGGTTTTAGTTATTTTGTTGTAGGACTAGAAAACAGACAAGTACTAATTTTTTGTTAGTTATAAGAGCAGGCAAAGCCGGGTATGGGCGCGCATGCCTGTCATCCCGGCTTTGGGGAGGCTGAGGCAGGAGGATCGCCGCGCGTTCCAGGCCAGCCTGGGCTGCAGAGCGAGACCCTGCCTCCCGACAGGAAGACCGGACCGCAGCAGAGCCGCGGCCGGACGAGGCACTCACCCGGTCCGCCTGGCACTGGCGGAAGCTGGCGTTGAGGCCGTCCAGGTCGCGGCGCGCGCTCAGCAGCATCTGCATGATGGACTCCTTGGCGCGCGCCGTGAGGTTGAGCTCGCGCGTGAGGTTGGTGCGCGCGCCCGCCAGCCCCACCACCTGCGCGTGCAGCGCGGCGGCGCGGCGCTCGGTGTCCTGCAGGTTGGCCTCGGTGCCCTGGTGCACGTTGCCGTAGACCATGAACAGCACCAGCCCCACGATGATGAGCAGCTGCACGAGCGAGGCGAACAGGAAGAAGTAGCGCAGGTAGAACCAGCAGCCGCGCGCCGCGCCGCCGGCCCGCGTGTAGGGCGCCCCGGGCTGCATGGCCAGGCCCATGGTGGCTCCCGCGGCGGGCCGCCCGCGGCCCTTTATAGCCCGCGGCGCCGCCCCCGGCGCTTCCTGGCCGGGAGGAAGCAGGAGGGGCTCCCAGCCCCCGTCCGAGCGAGGACCTGCGTCTCTCCCTTCTCTTTCCTTTGTTCTGTGTGTTTTTGAGACTGGCCCCGCTATGTAGCCAGCCCACGGTGGTCTCACACTCACAGCAATCCTCCTGCCTCAGCCTCCCCGGTGCTGGGCTGACAGACCCCCTCCACTGTGCCTGGCCTTTAGGGTTTATCTCATTTAACCATCTCGGGCACCTTGGCATGGAGAACAGGGCCACGGGAGAAGCTGGCGGCTCACAGGGCTGGGCTTCCCTCCTGGAAGGCTGGTGACACGTGCCCGCTTGGTTGGGGCGTCGCCCGCAGTGGGCGGTCTGTGGGTACACCGGACCTCACGGTGGCTGCACTGCACACGGCCGCGGCACTGGCCGAGCTGCCCCTCCGGGCTCACAGAGGTGCTTGATATTTGCTCAGGGCCAGGCGTGGCAGTGCATCCTCAGAACGCTGAGGCTCAGGAGGCTGGGGCAGGAGGATCTTGAGTGTGAGCCCAACCCAGGTGATTTAGGACACCCTGTTTGACAATAAAAAAGAAAAAGCACTGGGGCTGCAACTCAGTTGGGGGCCTGAGGTCTGTCCCCAGCACTGAGAAAGAGTGAGCAGACCGCTCTGGAGCAAGAGCTCCGGGCCCTGGGTCCGGGAGCTGGGCCCCCTCGGAGCTCCGATGGGGTCTGAGCTGCTGTGTGTTTCCCCCGGGAGGTGGGTGAGCCCGTGCAGGTGCTTTCCATCATCCCTCCCCTGCCCCGCCGCGGCGCTGTTTGGGGCCCCGTGTGATGCTTGGGGGACTCCTGTCCCAGTGCACAGCCCCCCAATATCCTGGGGTCACCGCGGGCCTACCCTCAGGTGGCTTTGGGGGGCTGGGGATCCAGAAGCAAAGGATTCTGGGGGTGCCCTCCCCAGGGGCCTGGGAACTTTCTGCCGTCTTTGCTTGCTCCACGCTGGGGTCCCGGGGTCCCCAAAGGGGCCGACCTGGGCCCGACCATCAGCTGCTGCTGGCCTGGGGAGGGGGCACGGGACAGCGCGGACAGCCTTGCAGGGTCCCGGCTGGCTGGCGGGAGGGGCGGGAACACGGCTGGCAGTGACGGGGACGTTGCTGGTGGCCGTGCGCCCTGCGTCCTGTCACCAGGCGGCGGGTGGGGGTCCCTGACAGCGGGGAGGGGCCGGGTGTCGCGCCGCCGGGCCGGGTCGGGAAGGAGGAAGTTCCCAGGGTGGCAGGAAACCCTGTGTGACCTTTGGCCTGCGCAGCCACCAAGCAATTCCTGCTCGGAGGGGCCGGGGTCGGGCGCCCAACCCGCCGCGCGTCCGGTTGGCCGCGGAGAGTGCTCGGGGCTGGGTGACAGGTGGGGCCCTGGCCACCAGGAGCCGCGGCCCCCGCCGGGGTCTCCCTCCTCCAGCCGCGGTTCTGTGTGAGGAGGAAACGAAGCCCAGAACGCCACCGAGAAATGCAGTGCGCACAAATGTTACAAAAGCTCTTGCGCTCAAAGCCCTGCTGGCCTGGATTCCCCCAAATACTTCCTCAACTTGTGTTTCTTTATTTTTTGAGAGAGAGTCTCACTGTGTAGATCGGGGTGGACTTGAATTTACTGTGTAGCCCAGGCTGGTCTCGAACTGGAGGCCATCTTCCCGCCTCAGCCTCCCGCGTGCTGGGATCACAGGCGTGCGCCTCGGTGCCTGGCTCACTGGCGGCAGTGACCGTCACCCCTGCCCTGAGTGGTGGGGCGCTGGAGTGGGGGCAGGGCTGCGCCCGGCCTCAGCCCATGGTGACGTTCAGGGGCTCGGGATAAACCGTAACTGTCAAGGGCCACGCCTGGCACCCATGCCGCCTGAGTAGTGGGCACACGGGAGGGCTGCTCCGGTTGTGGCAGGGTGGCAGGGGGTGACCGGGGTCAACTCCAGGAGGTGTGACAGCCCAGGGCATGCTCAGACCCCCGGGAGGGGCCGATGTACACCTGTGACTGTCGGGGACAAGGAGGAGACTGGGGACCAAAGTCCCCCGGAGAGTGGAGCATGGACCTGCTGGTGCTGCCGGGTCAGCGCCGACGCCCTCGCCTGTGGGGGGGGAGGGAAGGCACCCGTGCTCGTGCGCTGTGTGACGCTCCAGGGGACGGCTCCTTTCCCTTCGGACCGGTGGCCTGCTCTGATCGCTCTTCTGAAGAACTCGCCCCCCCCCAGGGACCCCAGGGCCTGAGCTTCACCATTGGCCGGCCACATCCCCAGCTCTATTTGGAGACCGAGTTTTGCAGGATGACCCAGGCTGAGCTCAAACTTTAATCCTCCTGCCTCAGCCTCCTGAAGAGCTGCGATTGCAGGTGTGCGCCCCGCTTGGCACGGTACCTCACGAGCTAGGTTTTCCGTTAACAGAAAAGCTAACGGTGGACCCGGCCGTGTTTGCTCAGCACCTTGTCTGTGAGATTTCTCCATTTCCCTTTGCCGACTGGTGCTGAGGACGGAGCCAGGAGCTTGTGCACTCGGGGAGAGCGTTCCCCAGGCAGCCGCACGCCCCCCCCCAAGATCCGGCACTCCTTTTGCCTGCTTGGGTTTTTACTACCCGTGCTACAGCAGGTTCGGGTGGACATCTAGATCATTTCTAATTCTTTTCCCAAAGAGGAAAGAAGATTCAAAATCAAACCTGAGCCAGGCGTGCTCACATAGGTCCTCCCAGCACCCGGGCGCTGGGGCAGGAGGATGGCAAGTTGGAGCCCAGCCTGGGCAACTTAGCAATTCAGAGAGACTCTGTCTCAAAATTTAAAAAAAGTTTTAAAGGCCTGGGTGCGGCTCAGCGGCCAGCGCCTTCCTCGTGACGGGCACCTTGTCCGTCCTGGTGGCCGTCGCCAACTTGTAAGGTTCGGCAGTTGCGTGACTCACAGCCCTGCAGCAGCGTCTGAGGCCCTCCAGCAGACTTGGAGCCGGGCTCCCCGCGTCCCTGGGGGGCCGGGGGGCTGGCACGGCCTTCGCACCCCTCGAGTGGCGCCCGAGCCAGCCCAGGTTTTTTCCTGAAAGCCATTTGTCACGGCCACAGGAAGCTCTGCCACGGAGCCTCTTCCCCGGAGGTCATCAGAGCCACACTCAGCCCCCTTCCCGACGCGTTTTTTCTAAATGGAAAACAATCAATTCGGGTGAGGTGTTTGTCAGGCGGGCGGGGGGGGGGGCGGGAGGAAGTCCACTGGTGTCCTCCCTGGAGATGACAGCTGAGGGCCCCGCCGAGAGGGGGCTTGCGGTCCCTCGGGCCTCCGGGCTGGCGGTGTTCGATCCAGGGCTGGGGGATCCAGGGTCTCACACGTGAGGCCAGTGCCCTCTGCTGTGCCGCACCCCGGCCCCCTGTACATTTTGAGACGGGCTCTCACTAAGTCGCCAAGCTGCCCAGGCAGGGCTGGGACTTGCGATCCTCCTGCCTCAGCCTCCAGGGTGCTGGGATGACTGGTATGGGCCACCGCACCCTGCTTAGACTGGTTCTGAAGGAAAGGGTGCCTCCCGAGGTTCCGAGCCCCTCTGCTCTGCTTTCTGTGCAGCAGAGGCCCAAACAGTGCAGGGGGGAGACACAGGAGGAGGCAGATGCAGAGAGACCTTGGAGCCAGGCCAGTAATCCCAGAACTCCTGAGGCTGAGGCAGGAGGATCCGCACAAGATAGAGGGCTACATAGTGAGGCCCTGTCTCAAAAAACAAAGCAAAACAAGAAAAAGAGGGAGAGGGGAGAGAACAAAAACAAAAAAAGAGACCCTTAGAGCCTGGCATGGTGGTGCATGCCTGTAATTCTGCTGCTGTGGGAGGCTGAGGCAGAAGAATCTGGATTTTAAATCCTGCCTGGGCAATTTATAAAGACCTGGGGGGAAAATGGGGGCCTGGGGGTTTAGCTCAGCAGTAGACTATCCCTGGGTTTGATTACCACTATCCCCCCAAAAAAGAGAGAGAGAAAGACACAGACAGAGACAGAGACAAAGAGACAGAGAGACAGAGAGAGACAGACAGACAGACAGAGTCTCACTGAGGGAACTGGGCTGTGGCGCAGTAGTGAGGGCTGACCTAGCAGAGGACAGAGATCAGAGTAGTCATAGGAGGAGGCCGAGGCAGGAGGGTGCAGGGCCCTGCCTGGGCTGCCCTGCGTGTGGGGCAGGTTTCACCGGGAGCCCACTGCTCGCGGTCACCACGGTCCTCACGATCCTGGTCCCGCACTCCACGGGCTGCGCCCAGTGCTAACCCCACTGCCCCTCAGCCCACCGCGGATCTCCAGGACCCCACGGCGGGCCCGGCGGAGCGGGCGGTGGCAGCGGCAACGCTTGGGGAGCTGACCGCGTGGCTCCAGCCGCGGCTCCGGCCGGGTCTGCGGGCTGGGGCGGCCCCTGGCGGCCACGCGCGGAACAGCACCCAGGCGCCGCGTCCCAAGCCGCCTTCTCCTTTTCCTTCTCTCTCTTTCCTTTCCTCTATGCGTACTTTTTCTCTCTGTTTTTGTTTGTTTGTGTGAGTCAGGGTCTCGCTATGTGGCCCAGGCTGGCCTCGAACTCGCAGCGATCTTCCTGCGTCAGCCTCGCGAGTGCTGGGGCGACAGCGGTGCGCCACAGCGTCCGGTCGCGCTTTTTTTCTCCCCTCCTCCCTCGCTCCCGGCCAGCCCCGCCCTCGGGTGAGCTCCGGGACCCGCACCCCAGGCCCGGGCGGGTGCGGCCGGGGCGGCACAGCTGCAGGGTGTCGATCAGCAGAGGAGCCCACTCCCCTCCGGCGCCTGCCTCACAGGACTTTTTAAGGCTTTTAAAATTTTTCACTTTTAAAAGGCAATGCAGGTGCTATTTTTTTTTTTTAAAATGCAAATTGTATAAAAAAGGATACAAAAAAAAGGCTAGGCAGAAACGTGAGACCCTCCCACCAGCCCCTAAGCCCGATTCCCTCGCGAGCCGTGCCGGTGACCAGGATCCTCCCGCGGTGTCCTGGCAGAAGCCTCCGGAGCCCACGCGAGCTGTGAGTGTACACAGGGGGCCCCTCCGGGCTTTTCATGTGCTGGATTTGGGCGAGCTCTTCTCGGGCCTTTAAACGGTTGAATAATATTGCACTTCACAGAGGGACGGACACGGATTTTTTAAACAGACCTCAATTTCTGGTGTGTGCGTGTGTTTTGAGGCAGGGTCGCCTTACGAAGCCCAGGCCAGCCTCCAACTCGCTGCGACCCTCCTGCCTCAGCCTCCTAAGTGCTGGGATGACTGGTGTGTGCCACTGCACCGGCGTTCTGTGCACCTCTTGTTTCTGGGTCCTGATTGCGCTGACCCCTTCTTCTAGGGTCAGCCTCAAGCGGGCCCTGATGTCACCGTGGGACTCGGTGGGTCTCAGGGTCCCCGTCGGGGGGCCGAGGAGCGATGGTCGAGGAGAGGGCGCTGAGGCTGAGGCTTCTCTCCGTGCAGTTCTCCTTCGGGCGCTGGCTGTCTGGGGCTGGGCGTGGATGTCGTCCCGCTGGCCACCCGCGAGCCTGTCTCTGCAGGGCCCCGCGTGGTTGCGCTGCTCAGCCCCGCACGCGCCGCGGTGGCCGCCGGCAGCCTCGGGAGGGCCGGGAGGACCCAGGCCGAGCGCGCGGCCGGGATCGGGATGGCGACCCGGAGCGGGTCCGGGGTCCTCGGCGCGGGGTGCTCAGCGCGGCTTCCAGGGCGGAGCTGCGGGAAGGGGGCCGTCAACAGGGGCCGCCCAGGCCCCACCTGCGCCCGACACAGGGCCTGGGCCTGGAGCTGCACCCAGGGAGCCCCCTGCCCTGCCCCTGCCCTCCCGGGACCCCGGGACCCCTCTTCCCCCTGCCATTCCTGGGTCCCCCGGAGACCCCCAAGCCACCGACCCCTCCCTCAGTACTCCCTTTTCTTTGTGCCTGCTCTTGCACGCCTCATTCTTCCCCGGATCACCGGCCCCCAATCTGCTCTCTTCTTTTGTTTTTTGAGACAGGGTCTCACTATGTAGCCCAGGCTGGTCTCGAACTTGCGGCAATCCTCCTGCCTCTGCCTCCCCAGGGCTGCGATTACAGGCGTGCGCCACCACTCCTGGCCCCAGTTTGCTGTTGATCCCTGGAGCTCCCGCCTCCAGAATGCCAGCTCCAAACAGAGAGGGCCCCCTCTCCCAGAGAGCCCCTCACCATCCTTCCCAAACCGGGACCCTAACTGGCCTCTCCCACAGCTCCGCCCCCCCGCCCCCACCCGCCGCTGGTCTTCCCCGCCAAAGCCACGCCCAGAGCTCTGATTGGCCGAAAGAACGAGGTGCTTGCACAGTTACTGGCTCTGCGTCCCGTCCGTCTGTCCCCCGCGGGCCCGCCTCTTACTCACACGTGCTCGCGTAGCACCACCTCCCGGGCAGCGCAGGCTTCGCCTTCCGCCTCGGCTGCGCCTGCGCGCTGCTGCGCCTCCTCCCGCTGCCGCGCAGCCTCCGTGGCCGCCGCCTCCCAGCGCGCCAGGG
>NW_004955524.1:877100-878645 GCF_000276665.1 Chinchilla lanigera | reverse complement strand
CACCCGGAGCCCGTTCCTGAGCCCGCGCCCCGCGCGCCGCACCCCGAGCCCGCTCCCGAGCCCGCACCCCGAGCGCACGCTCTGCTCTGAAGTAAAGTACGCGCCTTCCTTGCGCGGCCTCCACGTGCATTTGCATATCGTTTGCATACATTTGCACGGCCGTGCACCCTCGCAAGCCGCGCCGCGCCGGGACCCGGAGCACTCGCTCGGGCGCGTCCCCCGCAGCGCGGTGCCGCCCCGCCCCCTGCCGCACACACCTGTCAGCGCCCCGTTCTCGACCCCCAGCCGGGCCCCCTGCGCTCTCGCCTCGTCCCTCTCCGTCTCCAGCGCCTTCAGCTCCGTCTGCAGCCGGCTCTGCGGGGCAGGAGGGTGTGACCCGGGGCCGCCTTGTGGGGTCAGCGCCCCTTCCACCCGGGAGCGGAGCCGAGCCCGCCCCGCCAGGCTGCTCCTCCCCCTTAGGCCAGCAGAAAGGGACGCAGTCTGGGCCCCACCAGGGACGGAACGCAGGGCCTTCGCGCTGAGCTGAGTCCCCAGGGTCTCGCTAAATTGCTAAATTGTCCAGACTGAGCTGCAACACGTACGCGATCCTCCTGCCTCAGCCTCCCAGAGTGCTGGGATGACCGGCGGGAACCATCACACTAGGTTTAGATTTTATTTAATTAAATTAAATTAATTAATTAATTTGTTGGTTGGTTGCAGGGCTGGGGGTGGGATCCAGGTCCTGGCGAGTTGTGCAAGGTGCCCTACCACTGAGCCACACCACCAGACCAGGGGTGCACAGCAGTCTCAATAAATGCGAGGTATCAGGTTTCGAGGATGGTTCTTCGGCGATGCTCTGGGCAGGGGAGGGTTAATACACAGTCTGAGGAAAAGGGCGGGCCGGCTGGTACCTCCGCAAGAGGCCAGCTTTAGTCTCCTAATTACAGGTGACACAAGTGTTCTTCTCTCAAAATAGGACGGCTGGAAACGGACTTGGGGCGCGAGTGGGTGCAGGGTCAGCACAGCGCCTCCCCGGGTGGGCTCTGGGGTGTCCTGGGCCACCGTTTTATATATTTGTACTATTTATTTATAATTTGTTTGAGACAGCATCTCGCTATGTAGTTCAGGCTGGCCTGAAACTCACGACGACCCTCCTGCCTCAGCTTCCCGAGGGCTGAGATTACAGGCGTGCTCGAGCATGCCTGGCCCCAGCCACCATTTCTCGGGCAAATAGTGAAGGGACACCTTTTTGATCAGAAGGTAGATTCCAAGAATTGCAGGCGTCACCGGAGAGTTGGGGAAACCGAGGCACAGGGAGGGAGCCTGGGAGCACGTGCGCACCCCCCCACGCGCGGCACTCTGGACCTCCCGACCCTCCGCCTCGCCCACCTACCTGGCGCCCCTCGAAAGCCTGCAGCGCCTGCTCCAGCTCCTCTCGGGCGCGCGCCGCCTGCCTCAGTCTCCCCGCCAGGGTCTCCTCGCGCTGCGCGGCCTCGGCCAGCCGGCGCCGAAGTTCCTCGAGCTCTGGCGCCGGGTCCGGAGGCGCCGCGGTGGCGTTGGCGCCCG
>NW_004955524.1:873457-876684 GCF_000276665.1 Chinchilla lanigera | reverse complement strand
CCCTGCCGCGGCCGTCGCACCTGACTTCCCTCCCCGCCCCGGTCTTCCCGCCCCAGGCCTTGGCTCCAGCCCGCTCCTCCCCAGGCGACTGAAACCTCAGGGCTCAGCCCCCTCCCCGCCGCTCCCCACCCCCTCCTGTCACCTCACCTTCCCGACAGACACCCCCTGCCTCCCGGCACACTGGGTGAGCACCTGTTCGTTCACCCAGTGTGCCGAGGCCGACCGAGGCAGTGCGAGGCGAGCCTCCTGCCTCAGCCTCCCGAAGGCTGGGATCGCAGGCATGCACCACCACGCCGGCCTCCACCTCTCCTTCACCCTGGGGTGGGGCTCAGCTTTGGGGTCTGGGGGCTGAGAAGAAGGGGGTCGTTAGGAGAAGAGCCGCGTGCAGATAGCGCACCCTTTGGAGGCTTGGGGTGGACGAGTCCCACCGTCAAACCCACTGTTCCTTCCTCAGAGCAGGACCCGGCCCCTGCGGTGGGGGCAGCGGCGGCGGCGACTGGGACTTCGCAGGGCCTGAGCTGGGGTGCTGGAGTGGGGGAGGAGCAGTGAGATGTGGAGGCTGCTTCCTGCGCAGAGGAAAACCCGCTGCAAGCGGAGGGGCGCCGAGGCTGCCCAACTGCGCAGGCGGCCTGGCCCCGTGGCAGTCCCCTGGCCAGACCCCGATTTCCTCACCTCCACGGGGCGGGGTGACTTAGTCCCGGACACGTCCCCGGGAGCTTGTGCCCGGCGCCCCGCACCGGAGCCGGAGGCGTGCGGCGACACCAAGGCTGGCCTGGAGTGCATCCCAGGGACACATCTGATAGCATGTGTTTCTTACGTCTATCTTTGCGGTGCTACGGCGGAACCAGGGCCTTCGCACTGAGCTGCATCCCCTGCCCTCTACTGATCTTTAAAATTTTGACACAGAGTTGCACTAAGTCTCTAAGCTGTCCAGGCTGGGCTGGAACTGGTGACCCTCCTGCCTCAGCCTCCCAGAGGGGCCCCACTCTGCTGTCACCACCTGGGGGAGTGCGGCGCAGCTCCTGTGTGGGGAGCCTTGGGCGTGGGTTCCAGAGCTCAGTGCAGGATGCTATGACCAGTATCAGACTGGGCTTCCCGGAGGGCCATGGGCACCCCTTCCGGACCTCACAGAGGATGACGGCCATCACACGACCGCCAAGGACAGGGTCGCCGGTCCCCTCCGGGTCGCTCCCAGCAGCCTTGCCTCCCCTGCAAACCCCAGGTGGCAGCTCCAGGGAACAGGCCCTCTGCACCGACTCCGAGTGGCGGTGACCGAGAGGCTGCGACCATCTGGCCCACCCGGGACGGTACTGCCCACGTACCCTCCCAAACATCCCCAGCCGGGCAGAGCGAGGGCCCAGGCCCAGCGCTCAGAGAGGTCTGGGCCGGCTGGCGGCAGGGGTGGGTGCAGTGTCCCTGGAGAACGGGGCAACAGGCCCCTGTCTTCCACTGACCATGAGGTCTGGGCACGGCAGAAATCTGGGACCCAAGACTCCGCTCCAGGCCCTACGGCCATAGACGGGAAGTCACACAGATTCCAGGGCAACTTGGAGGAAGAAAGATAACAGGCAGGAAGAGACCGTGCAGCCGGGAGGAAGCCAGAGGCGGCTGAAGTGTCTGCGGGCAATGCAGCTGTCACTTTTGAAGAACTTTTCTGGAGGGGGAGGCCCAGAGTGGGGCTGGGGATTTGGCTCAGCGGCAAAGCGCCTGCCTGGCAAGCTCAAGGTTGTGAGTTCGATTCCTGGTACCGGAAGAAAAACAAAACAAAACAAAAACCCAAAAAACAAAAACTGAGTGGGGTGCTGCAGGACAAATAAGAGCTTGGGGGATAGAAACGAGAACATTCTGACGGAGGCTTGGCCTAAATGCGCCTGCGCATGGCGGTTTAAACCCAAACCCAGCACTTTCTGCAGGAGGCAGGGAAAAGCAGGACAGTTACCCTCCCCAGCCTCGGTTTCCCCACTAGGACCAAGGAGGGGGCTGCGGGCCCGCAGGCCCTGCCAGGTGCGGAGGCTGCTTCCGGCGGCGTGGTGGCTGGGAGCCCCAGCGGGTCGCAGGACGTCAGAGTGTGGGTGCAGCGGGTTTCCCAGCCTCACCCACAGGGGCCGCCCCAACCCTGGGTGACAGCCACACTCCTGGAACCTGGGAGCCAGTTCTTTTTTCTCGAAACTGTTTATTGTTTCAGAATAGAAAGACTCCAGAAGAAAAGGGACCTCAACCGTGACAGTGAGATGCGGAGGCAGGGGCCCCATCCCACCCCCAAGAGGGGCTTTCCACCCCGGTGCAGCCCGCGTCCCCTCCATGATGCCCACCCTGCAACCCCCAACCGCGCTGTGGGGTTGTCCCGAGCAACCTTGGGTCAGCGGACAGGAAAGCCGAAAGGACCTGGAACCAGATCAGCGCAGGCTGCCACCTAGAGGTTAAGAAGGATGTGGTTTTATGCGATGGAGCACTACTCAGCCCTAAAGAAGGACGAGCTTGAGACTTTTCTAGCTAAATGAATTCACGTTGAGACCACACTCTTCAGTAAAATAAACTGGACATGTGTGTGTAAATGCCACATCGTTTCTCTCGTGTGAGAAACCGAAAGTGTAGATCAGGATCAAAATGTATAATAGATGTGAGGAAGCAGGAAGAAAGTGTTCAGATGGGAAGGGGAACAAGGGAGGGAGGAGGGGAAAAGGACGGAGGTGACAAAAAAAAATAGAAGAAAAAAATGGAAACACAACTTTCATAAATGAGGGGAGAGGGGCTGAAGGGAGGGGAGGGGACTGGGAAAAAAGCAAGACAGACCCTGTACCGCGCCTCTGCGGTGAATGCTACTCCTACGCAAGCCTAAAGTGCGCCAGTAAGTAAACATGCAAAGAAAGAAAAAAAGAGGAAGGCATTTGAAAAACTCTGTAAGGCAGGTAAGAAGGGCTCAGAGCTTAGCAGAGCGGGGTCCAAGCCCAGGCCCCGCCCCCCACAGCTCCGCCCCCACAGAGTCCGAGAGAGCCCAAGCCCCGCCCTCCCACAGCCACGCCCCAGAGTCCGAGAGCGCCCAAGCCCCGCCCACATCCCCGCCCCCAGAGGGTCCGAGAGGCCCAAGCCCCGCCCCCAGGTGGGCCGTGAGAGCCCAAGCCCCGCCCTCCCACAGCCACGCCCCAGAGTCCGAGAGGGCCCAAGCCCCGCCCCCATGGCCCCGCCCCCAGGGTTCGAGAGCGCCCAAGCCCCGCCCTCCCACAGCC
>NW_004955524.1:853903-873357 GCF_000276665.1 Chinchilla lanigera | reverse complement strand
CGCCGCCCTCGCCGGGCCGCCCCTCCTCACCGGCGGGCTCCGGGGACGTCAGGGCCGCAGCGCAGCGAGGACCGGGAGCAGAAGCGCCGCGGGCACCGCGCCGACGGAGACGGCCGCGCTTTTGGGACTCCTTTGGCGGGTGGCGGAGATCTCATTCCTGGAGCGAAGACGGGGACAATCAGGCAGCTGCGGGCCAGGCCGGCCTCCTGCCCGCCCTGGGACTCGGGTGTACCGGGGGCAGCGTGGATGTTCCGGCGGGGGTCCCGGGTCCCGGGAAGGGGCGGGGCGAGGGGCGGGGCTGACCTGAGCTGCTGCACCGTCTGCCGAGTCTCCTGCAGCTTCTGCTTCAAATCCGCGATCTCATCTGGGGACACAGAGCGCCGTCGCCCTACCCGACACGGCCACGCCCCCGGGCGGCCGGCAGCTTCCGGACCCCACCAGCGCCGCGGCGCGCCCCTGCGGGTGCCCTCCTCACCCTTCTGGGCCTGCACTTGCTCGCGTTGCTTCTGCTCCTGAGTTTTCGCCTCGCTCAGGGACGCATTCAGGTTTTCCTGGGACAGAGCCGAGGATCAAAAGCAGATTCTGAGCCGGCCGTGGTGGCGCACGCCTGTCATCCCAGCACTCTGTAGGCTGAGGCAGGGGGATCGCCACGAGTTCGAGGCCAGCCTGGGCTCCACAGTGAGTTTAAGGCCAGCTTGAACTGCATAGCTAGACCTTGTCTGAAAACAAACAAAGAACCAAAAACCCAAAAACCCCTAGCGGTTCTAGCCCTGGTGGGTGGGTGTTGACTGCTGTCCTGGGCCCGGTGCCGCGCTGTCCTCAGAAGCGCTTCAAGCCAAGCCTCTTCTTCTCCTCCAACCCTCTCTGCGCCTCACTTTCCAACCCACAGCTTGCCCCCGCCAGGCTCCAGTAGGCCTGTGCCCATTGAAATGGGGTTTTGAGGGCTGGGGATTTAGCTCAGCGACAAAGCGCCTGCCTGGCAAGCGCAAGGTCGTGAGTTCGGTTCCTGGTACCGGAGAAAAACCAAAAAAAAAAAAAAAAAAAAAAGAAATGGGGTTTTGAGGCCCCCCACATGGGCCTCTGCAGGGTCCCCCTCCCCAAACCCTCGTAGAAATTTCCAGACCCTCTGTGTGATTCTCAGAGTTAGGCGCTTGCCGAGCCGAGATATCTGGGTGCAGCTGGACGTCCACGGGGGTTTCCAGCTCCCCCACACCAGTGCCCTGAAGGGATTCAGAGCTCCCTCCAAGTCCTAGTGGGCATACTGAGGCCCCGACGGGGGTGCTGCTTTGAGTGTCAAGACTTCACCCACATCAGAGCCCTGGAGAGCATTTAGATGTCCCCAAACCCGGGCAGGTAAACGAGGCCATTGTGATGTAGGGGCCCAGGGACAGTTTCTAGGCCACCCCATCTTCCCCCAGGTCCTGTGGAGGTTTCTAGGCCCCCCGCCCCCCGCCCCCCCCAAACACTGAGCTCTCTGCAGGGGTTCGCTGGCTCACCACGGTGCTTTTGCAGGTGGCGTAGGCGTCCTGCAGGGCCTCCTGGGCTCGGGTCAGCTGGTCCCGCAGGTGCTGGGTGACATTGTGGAACCTTTCCTCTGCTTGGAGACCAAGGTGGCATGCTTCGCTGTTGGCCTTCACGGCAAAGTAGCCCAGGGGCACGGCCATGGCCAGCATCCCCAACAGGAACCCTGCCAGGGGCCGCAGCCCGACGCCGCGGCGGCCCTTGTCCACACCCACCTCGTCCATGGGCACCCTCGAGTAGGGGCACAGAGAGGAAGGCATAAGGGCGGCGGGACGGGGCAGAGGGTTCCGCCAAGGCTCACGCCGCGAATGCCGCACCTGTATTAGCATGGGGGACCTCTGGGCCAATCGTGGGCCACCTCATTAGCATACGGGACTTCCCGGCCAATGGAAGTTCCACAGCTGCAGCCCGCCCCCGCAGCCGGGCGAGGTTAGGCTTTCAGTTTCGGGTTCCTAGAGGAAAGTTCGCCCTGCATTCCCGCTGTCCCGCGTCTGCGGAGAGGCTGGGGCCGCCCGGACCCCGTCTGCGTCCTGACCCCTCCTGGGGCTCGGTTCATTTCTGCTCACAAGGGAGAGGTGGGGCCGCATCGCTGGGCCAGCGCCTTGCCCGGAAGCAGGCTGCGAAGTTGAGGGTGGACGGGGCCGGGACCTGCACTCTGTTGCCAGGGGCCTCCGTGGTGACTGAGCACCTCCGCCCCCACCTAGCGACCTGGAGGCAGGCAGGGCGTAAGAGGGCAGCACGGGAAGCTGGACCCCCTGAGGCTCCCCGGGCCTGCTCTGGCCCCGCGGGATGTGGTTCCCGCCCGCAAGCTCCCGAGCCCGCCTGGCAGCAGTGACAGGTTCGGGTGTCCCGCAGTAGCTGCTCAGCGGATGTGCAGGCCGCCTGCTGGGGCAGCAGGGTGGACCAGGATGGACGGGGGAGGCACAGGTGGGCGGGGGTGTCAGGGACCCGTGTCCTTCTGCCCGGCCAGGGCAGCGGGGTGTCCTGCGGGAAGTGAGCCTGCTCGCCGCCACTGCCAGCTGTGACAGCCCAAGGGGGCTGTGGTGGCGTCTTCAGCGATGGCCTGCCGCAGCCCAGAGCATCCCAGAGGTGGTTTCTGGTCTTTGTGACCGGCTGGGCGATGCCAGGCCGGGCCTGGCGCTGGGGCAAGGCCTGTGTTAGGCCCTGTGTGCAGAAGCCCGGGCTGTGGGCCCCCTTCCCTGGAGAGGTGCTGCCACCCTGGAGGGGACCGCAGGGACTTTTTTGTCTTTGTGAGACAGGGTCTCACTATGCAGTTCAGGCAGGCCTTGGATTCACTCTGTAGCCCAGACTGGCCTCAAATTCACTGAAATCCTCCTGCCTCAGCCTCCTGAGTGCTGGGATGACGGGCCTGAGGCCCTACACTGACAGACTTACTGGACAGCGTAGAAATGCACATACTCAGAGGATGGAGTGCGCCTCAGGAAAGGGCACAGCGTCGTTGGGGTCGGGGTGCTGTCTGTGCTCAGGGCCGTCCTCACTGGCCTACCCCGCCAGGCTGCCCCTGTGTGGCCCAGCGAGGGTGCACAGGCTTGCCGTCCACTTCCCTTGCTGCTTCCTGAGGGCCAGAGGCCTAGAGGAGGGAGGGCCACGTCCAGGCAGAAAGCCCGACCCGGACCCTGGTTCATAGGCTTGTGTGTCAGACGTAAAAGGTAAAAATGTTAATTAATTACCCTGCATTTAGGGCTGGGGATATAGCTCAGTGGCATAAGCACCTCCCTGGCAAACGCAAGGTCCAGGGTTTGATTCCTGGTATCAAAAAAAATAATACGAATACATTAATTTTGGGGCTGGGGATTTAGCTCAGCAGCACAGTGCCTACCTGGCAAGCGCGAGGTCGTGAGTTCGATTCCCGGTACCGGAAAACAAAGAAAAAAAATTACCCCGCATTTCACTAACCGCTCTAATAAGCCGTGTTCTCGGGTGCGCCGGGCAGCTCTCGGACCGGGGCCCAGGGCGTGCGGGCTGTAGAAGACTCATACAAGAGACGGGTTAGAGACAGCCGCTAAGCGAGCTTTCCGGAGCTACGCAGAGGAACTCGGAGGGAGGCGGGCGCAGAGGGGAGGCAGAGCGTGAACCCGGATCCCGGGCCATGGCGGGGGTGGGACGGACGGGACTCCTGAGCTGGCTCCAGGACCGCAAGCCCAGCCCTGCTCCGCGGGCGCACCTGTTGGTCCTGCAGCACCGAGGCAAGGGTGGACTGAAGCCTCACTTCCGCGGTCGCTGGAGTCTGATTTTTTTTTTTCCTTTGGTCTGAACATGTGAATTCATTTCTTACATCAGACTCATAGGATTTTTTTTTTTTTTGACCGAGTTTGCTAAAAGATTTGAGTAATTCCTGAGTCCTGAAGGTGCAGTTTTTTTTAAAAGCACAATTTCGAGCCAGCTGTGGTGGTGCACACCTGTAATCCTAGCAGTCAAGGAGGCTGAGGCAGGAGGATCACAGATTCGAGTGTGGCTTGCGCAATTTAGTGACATAATGAGACCCTGTCTCAAAATTAAACAAAAAACAGGAAGTGCTCGGGAGGCAGCACAGTACTAAGGTTCTGGTTCCGTCCCAGGTACTGCAAGAAAAAAGGCACAATTTTAAAATTGTGCTTTTCCTGATTTTCTCTCTACCTCTTTATCTTTTTGTACCCCTCCTCACTATGAAATTTCCCTGGAATAAATGACAGAGATTAAAAGGGAGAAAAGGGATGCAAGTTCGCTGCACGTGCAGAGGCAGCCACTCTGTGATCACTCACCCCGGGAGTACTCTGGAGCTCTCCTACCCCGCTTCCCTTGCTCTCCTGTCCTCTTTCTTTCCGGTACCAGGAGAGGAACCCAGTACCCAGTACCCTCACAATGAGCTCATTCCCAGCCCTGTCTTCATTTTTTAAATTTTGAGACGGTTTTGCTTAGTTGTCCAGGCTGGACTTGAACTTGGGCTTCTTCTCCTGCCTCGGCCTCCTAGAATGGTGGGATACAGCCGTGTGCTGTCCCGGCGGCTCACACAGCCCTCTCACGCTCTGTACAGGGGTGAGGGAACTGGACGGCTCACGGGGAGTGACTGGGTCACAGTGCCCCCCCGCCACGCCACTGCAAGCCGGTGCAGGTCCTGACTGAACAGCCGGTACAGGCCCTGGGTCCTGTTATTATCGACAGCTAAGTCAGGCAGAATTATCATAGGCAGGGCCGGGGAGATAGCTCAGTGGCACAAGCACCTGCCTGGCAGGCACAAGGTCCTGAGTTCGATTCCTAGTACCAAAGAAAGAAAGAAAGAAAATACAGGCAGTCAGACAGGCTGGGTCCTGGAGGAGCCAGTGCAGAGGGAGAGAACACGGCACAGCTATGGCCGGAGGCGCATCTGTTGGAGGCCGGGCCTCAAGATAAACTCGGAAGGACCAGGCCTCGCGCCTCCCGCGGGACAAGTGCTAACGCCGCTCCAGGGCAGTCGGGTAGGCACGGTGCCCCAGGCGGGTGGCCGGGCCCTGCTGACCCATCCCTTCCGAAAGAGGGCCTGTTGTCCCCAGTGACGGGCTCCGTGACCCGCTCCCCCCATCCGCGTGGCCGGAGCGGTGCGCCTGGAATCTTATCGCTCAATCACGGCCCGGTGCAGGTCGAACCCGCCTGGAGACCGCGCCACGTGAAACTGTGCTGGGCGTGGGCTCGTGGGCGCTGCCGGGGCCCCTGCGCTCGGGCGCGGCCCTGTCCATGCATGCTTCCCGCCCTCAGCCCGCGCCGCTCCTCAGGGTTCATCCTTCCACTCTGACCATGGAGTGTGGCCTGCAGACCCCGCCCGCTGGGAGCTGGGGGTCTCCCTGCGGCGTTCGGAGGCCAGTGTCCTCCCCAGGGAAGCACAGGCACCTACCCTGTCCCACCTCGTGCTGTGGGGACCTGGACCCACTCTCCTGCCCATCCAGTGTGAATGCATGCACGGAGCAGACGAAGTCATGCTAAGCGCTGAGGTTAAAGGCAGAACGAAAAGCCTTTGGAGGAGGGCAAGGGCCCTCAGTCCTCATGGAATTAAAGGAGATAAGCGGGGCGTGACAGCACGCACCTGGGATCCCGGACGCTGGGAGGCTGAGGCAGGAGACTGCATTTCTAGCCCAGCCTGGTCCTGTGTCCTTCCTAATTCAGCAACTTAGTGAGACCCTGTGTCAAAATAAAACAAAAAAAGCCCTGGGAATGTGGCTCAAGCTGAGGGCCCTGGGTTTGCAACCCCACTACTGAAAAATAGTCTTTTGTGCAAGCTCAGGGGCCACGGGGCTGGCGACACAGCGTGTGCCCACAACCCCACGCCCGCCCTTCTGGACGGGAGCCCCAGGGCCAGGGCGGCAGGAGCTCCTGGGCCGGCGGCTCCTGCAGGGCTCTACTTCCGACGGCGGGGGCAGAGCCGGGGCCCAGCCCAGCTCTTGTCACCGGCGGTGCTGGCAGTCAGAGCCGCGCGCCAGCGAGGGCTGGCCGAAGCCTCGCCAAGCCGGTCGGGCCGCCACTCACACCGAGGGCGGCAGCGCACGCTGTGAGGTCCGCTCGTCCTGTGACAGCCTGCTGCGGGCTCCCGGCCGCGTCCTCCCTGCCCCTGGGGCTGCCTCCCGGGCCTGGGCCAGCGGCCAGCTGAGGCTGGGCTGAAGGGACCACGGCGGGCCCAGGCGGCAGCCGCACCGGCAGAGGACGCAGGCGCCTGGTGGCTGGGCGGGTGGGAAGGTAGAGGTGTGGCCGGGGACACAACGGGGGCACCATGCACAGCACTGCACCCCGCAATGCCAGGCCCGCCCCTGCCTGCGCGACCCCCCGAGCTTGCGCCCTGAGCACCGGAGGCTCCGGTGTGACAGTGATATAGGAAAATACAAACTCCCACCCTGAATGTCTGGGACCAGTTCGTGCTCTCTAAAATCGAAGAATGAATTTTAGGAACAACGGAGGTTAAGAGCAGAATATATTTATTGAAGGAAAGAAAGCTTCTGTCCCAGAGGGACAGAGGGACACCCGAGTGGGTTGCCAAGGACCCTGCCCCTCCCAGGGACTTTATAGAGCAAAACCCTGAGGCGAGGCGGGTCCAAGGTAGGGGGAAATGGGAATTACAAGGTGGGCATGAGGTGGGACAAAACTATGGTCAGCCAGTGAGATTACAAGTATAGTAGTTCAGGTAAAATTGAGTAAACTGGATCAAATGGGGAAGCCAGTCACGTAGCAAGCGGGCGTGAGTACAGAACAGGGCCTCTCCTGTAGGGGGTTGGGCTAGTGATTCCTCACTTTTTTTGTTTTGTTTTGCTTTGTTTTGTTTTTCTTCCGGTATCGGGAATCGAACTCACAACCTTGCGCTTGCCAGGCAGGTGCTGTGCCACTGAGCTAAAACCCCCGACTCCTGGCTTTTCAAGGTGGTTGTTGCTTATTTAGAATATCAAGCCCTGGTGTTCACACCTAGGGAGGTCTGTGGGTGCATCTGTTCAGTCCTTCTGTCCTGAGGTCTGGCCCAGGTATCTTATCCTGTCTTTCATGTTGGCTCCTTGGAGGGCCTGGCCCTGTCTGACTGCCTATAATATTTCTATCTAACTCAGCTGCCTGTAACAGTAGGAAATGTAATAAAATTTCTAAACTAGCAGCGTCACAGTGAGACTCAGCCTGGACCGGCCGCGCAGCGGAGTCTCAGAGACGGTGTGGCCCTGTCCCACCACACCCAGCGGCACTGCAGGCCGCCCGCATGCTGTCTGCCGCCCCTGCCAAGGCCGCTCTGCCCGGGCCGGCCTAACCCGGTCAAGGATGTGGTCGATCCCACTCGCTGGCTCAGCCCGGCTCCCCGACTCTCCCCCATATGACGAATGACCCCTTGTAACCAGCACCTGCCCGGAGCCAACCTGCCCAGCAACGGATGACCAGATACAGGCAGCAACTGTGGAATAACCTGCGCGCTGCGGAACGCAGGCCCAGGCCAAGCGGAAGACAACAGCGCCAGAGGACCTTCGGAAGGCGGCTTTATGCACTAGCAGGCCGCGGGACGCTCCGCTCCAAATCGCCAGCCCCGTCTTGAGGTCGCCAGCCCCTTGCGCAGGTTTTCAGAGCAAGTGCAAAAGGCAGATGACGACATTCTGTAGGGGGCTACACGTCTTTGTCGTTGGTCGCTGGGCAGAATTTACTCTGACAGACGCTAATACGGTTACTACCATATAACACGGGGGAGGACCAGTCACTCTCTGAGACGGGGCAGAGGTGTCCTCGAGGCGAGAACTCTCTGGACTTGAAGTTAGCAGCACACCACGGCCTGCCTCAGCCGCCCCGTCTCACAGCTGGCATCTGGCTCACTGGCCCTTGCAGCTCTCTGATGATGAGACCCGACTGCACTTCCCAGGCTCATACCTGAACAGTGTTAGAAATATACTAGTGTCAGAAACACGAGGTTTAAAATTTTCTTTACCTTTCAAATAGCCTCTACACTACCAGCCTTTGTACTTCCTGCTTGCAAACCATAAGTTTCTGCTTGAGTCTAAGCGGGGGGCTGGGGTGAGGGGGGGTGTGTGATTTGGAACTGATTCCCGCCAGCCTGCTGCTGCAATAACGTCGTTGCCTTCCAAGGGCCTTTGGGTCGTGTCTTCCTCTCGTGTGGCTCCTGGATTCTTTCTCTTTTTTGTCTTTTTGAGACAGGGTCTCACTATGCAGTTCCGGCTGGCCTTGAGCTCACTTTGTAGCCCAAACTGGTCTCAAACTCCCAAGGATCCTCCTGCCTCAGCCTCCCGAGTGCTGGGGTTACAGGCGTGCGCCACCATGCCTGGCTCGGTCCTGGATTCTGAACACAGTGAACCCCTGGACCTCAAGACCTAACACCTGCAAACCTCAGCTTTTGTAAAATTCTGCTCTGCTCAACCCCGACCTGACCCAATTTAAACTGTAGTATAAAACCTCCCTGCCCCACTACTTGTGCCCAGACCTTGGGGCGCACAGGTCCTCCGGGCCGGCCGCCTGCCGCGGCCTCTTCAAGTGCCTGCTCAGCTTCTCGTGCCACCCGAGACAGGCAATTCTGGATTCTCCAACCAGGAGAGGTACCACAGCGTGTCTGTGAACGCACACGCACACATGTGCATGCGTGCATTCACACACGCACACGCACACGTGCACACACGCACCGAGCCCACCGTGTCTTGTCACAGCGGTGCTCCTGCCGGTGACAGTGCTGGAACCGCCCAGCCTGGCCCCCGCCCTGCAGGCCTCCTGCTGACAGCTGCCCGCCCAGCCCAGGGCCAGTTCTGAGATTTTCTCAGAGCCGGTGCTTGTCCTCCGGGTTCCACACACAGACGGTTACTTTTGCACCTCAGAAAGTAAGGAATCTGAAAGTAAGCGGAAAATGCTACTGTCTGCTCTCTCTTGTGAAGGATGCGGAAGTGGAGCCCAGGGTCAGGCTCGGGGTGGCAGACCCCGGTGGCCCTGCTCCGGAGCCCCAAAGCAGTGCAGACTGCTACCCCTTCAGCCGTCCCCCTTTCTCCCTCCTCTCTTTCGTCCTTCTGAGACAAGGTCTCGCTGTGCAGTTCCGGCTGGCCTCGGGCTCACTCTGTGGTCTCAAACCCATAGGGATGCTCCCTCCTGCCTCAGCCTCCCAGGTGCTGGGGTCACAGGCGGGCGCCACCATGCATGGCCTCTTTCTACTTTCATCACGATCAAAAAAGCAAAGAGCAGGGGCTGGGGGTTTAGCTCAGCGGCACAGCGCCTGCCTGGCTAGTGCAAGGTCGTGAGTTCGATTCCTGGTACCGGAAAAAACCAAACCAAACCAAACAAAACAAAAAACCAAAGAGCAGGTGTTCCTTCAGTCCTAGTTTTTCTCTTACAGTCGTGCCCAGGCCAGCTTTATTTAAACTGCATCGACTGATTTACTCATGCTGCACGCATTGCGTCAGCGCTTCCTCTAGGGAAAAAGAAGACACAAATGCTTAACAAAGGTCAGCATCCACGGCCCGCCCGGCTGATCCCCAAGAACAGCCGCGCTCTGGCCTCGCGTGTCCTGCCCCGCACGCGGAGCCGGGCGCACAGGTCACCTCGTGACCTTCGTCCTCCGTGGGCCGGGGGCTGGGAGACAAACCGCTCGGCTGCGCCCCTTTGGTCTAGGCTGAGAAAGGAGAGGCTCCCGTCGTTTTCACACACGCACGCGCAGCGAAGCCCAGGCTGTGGGTGTGGACACGGAGCCTCGGGAAGAGTGCGTGTGGAGAGGCGCGGGGCAGGAAGTGGACGTCCAGGCTTCAGAAAGGCGACTTCCTGCGGCGTGGCCCCTGTGCCGCTGTGCGGGGGCGGCTGGGCTCCGGGCCGGCAGAGGCGCCGGGGTTCGCGCCGCCCTCCTGCAGCTCCCCTCTGTGTGGTTCAGGCTGGCCTTGAAGTCGCTGTGTAGCCCAGGACAGCAGCAATCCCCCTGCTGCAGCCTCCGGAGTTCTGGGTGTGTGCCACCATGCTCAGCTTATGTGTCACATATTCATAAATATAAATAAAATATGCCGGGCGTGGTGGCGCACACCTGTAATCCCAGCACTTGGGAGGCTGAGGCAGGAGGATCGTTGCAAGTTCGAGACCAGCCTGGGCTACAAAGTGAGCTCAAGGCCAGCCTGAACTGCATAGCGAGACCTTGTCTCAAAAAAAATAACATAAAATAAGTGTACACATAAGTGACTTCTTTTTATATACTGACGTTCATGCATATATATGTTCCAGTGCCATTCCTGTGTAAAATATTCTATGCATTTAGCAGCAAATCCTTGCATTCTGAATTATTTTCATCAGCCTCAAAGAGTTCTTTTGTATTGGTAAATGTCTGTGATACACAATGAATTCATTCCTCACGGGGAATATCAAGCCTGTGTCCTTTTTGTTTCCCTTTTGCCTTACCTCCTCCCATCTCAGAATCACCTTTCCATCTGCAAAAGTTCTACCTCCCTGATTCCTCTCATCTTTTATTCTGATCTTTCAATTTTTATGCTTCAGGTTTCTCATATAAAAGAAAGCATAGAATACTGAACTGTTGATGTCTGATTTATTTTTTTCTTAGCATTATGGCCTCAAGGTGTACTCAGATTTGTCCTTCTTCATGGCTGAGTAGTACTCCATGGTGTACATACGCACACCAGATTTTCTTTATTCATTTATCATTTGATGGGCATACAGGCCACTTCCTAGCTTTAGCTATTATGAGTGGTGCTGCTATAAACATGAGCGTGCCTGGAACACTGTAATATGATGTTTAGCTCTTTAGGGAAGATACCCAAAGGAGGTATAACTGGATCAAACAGAATTTTTAGTTTTATGTTTTTGAGGAATCTCCATACTGATTTCCATAGTGATTGTACTAGGTTACACTCCCAAGAAGAATGTAGAAGGGTTCCCCCACCACACCTTAGCAGCACTTTTCTTTTTTGAGACAGGGTCTCACTGTATAGCTGAGGCTGGCCTCGAACTTGCAGCAATCCTTCTGCCTCAGCTTCCCAAGTGCTGGGATTACAGGTGTGCACCGGCATGCCCTGCCCATTTGTTGTGTTTTGAATCTGTGATGATAGCCTTTCTTTCTGGAGTGAGATGGAATCTCGGTGTTGTTTTGATTTGCATTTCTCTAATGGCCAAAGATGCTGCACACTTTTTCACGTGTTTATGAACCATTTGCACTTCCTCTGAGGAGCATCTCTTAATTTCAGTTGTCCTTTTTTTTTTTTCTTTTTTTCTTTTTGAGACAGGCTGTCACTATGCAGTGCAGGCTGGCCTTCAGCTCACTTTGTAGCCCAGGCTGGTCTCGAACTTGCAACGATCCTCCTGCCTCAGCCCCCTGAATGCTGGGATTACAGGCATGTGACACCACGCCTGGTTCAGCTGTCCTTTATTAAAATTGAGTCTTTTATTTTGGGGGTCTAATTTTTTTAGCTCTTTATATATTCTAGGTATTAGTCTGCTGAAGAGCAGCTGACATACCTTTTCCCATTCTATAGGTTGTCTCCTCACTGTTTTGTTTCCTTTGCTGTGTAGAAGCTTTTTAATTTTTTTTTTTTTTTTTTTGTCTTTTTGAGGCAGTTCGCTATGCAGTTCAGCCTGCTCTCAAGCTCACTTTGTAGCCCAGGCTGGTCTCAGACTTGCAATGATCCTCCTGCCTTGGCCTCCCGAGTGCTGGGGAGCTTTTTAATTTAGCTGCCCTATTTGATGATTCTTTGCATTATTTCTTTTTTTTTTTTTTTTTTTTTTTTTTTGGGTTTGGGTTTTCTCCTGTACCAGGAACCAAACTCACGAGCTTGCGCTTGCCAGGCAAGCGCTTTTGCCGCTGAGCTAAATCCCCAGCCCCCTCTTTGCATTATTTCTTATGCAACTGGATTCTGTTCAGAAAGTCCTTTCCTAGGCCTACGTTTCCAAGAGCTTTACCTAATTTATCTTCCAGCAGATTCAGTGTTTAGTATCAGGTTCTTGATCCATTTTGGTTTTACACTTGTACAGGGTAGGAGTTCTGGGCCTGGATCCGTTCTGCGGCGCGTGGACACTCAGTCTTCTCAGCAACGTTTGTCAGAGGGTTTCTTTTCTCCGATGTATGTTTTTGGCCCCTCTGTCAAAGATCAGACGGCTGAACACGCCTGCGGCTGTTTCTGCATCCCTGTTCTGTTCCACTGCTCTGCGTGTCTGTACCAGGACCACGATGTTCTATCTCGGCTGCTTTTGAATAGAACTGGAAATCCGGGGTTGCTATATCTCCTGCTTTTCTCCTGTTACCCAGGATTGCTTTTGCTGTTCTGGCCTCTCCTGGTTATGTGCGAATTGTAGGACTTTTTTGGTCCTGTGAAGAATGCTCTTACAGTGCACTGAAGCTGTGGATCAGTCTTGGTCGTATGGCCATTTTGATGATGTTGGTTCTGCCTATTCAGGGACAGGGCATGTTTTCCCATCTTCTGTGTCCTCTTCAATCTCCTTTTTTATTCTTTAAATACTTATTTTTGAGACAGGGTATTTCTGTGTCCTTAAACTCACTGTGTAGCCTAGGCTGGCCTTGAATGTATGGTGGACCTTCTGCCTCAGCCTCCCAAGTGCTGGGATTACAGGTGTGCGCCACCACACCGAGCTCCTATTGCTTATTTTTTGAGACATGATCTAGCTCTGTAGTTCAGGCTGGCCTTGACTCACTGTATAACCCAAGCTGGCCTCAAACTCATGCTGATCTGCCTGCCCCTGCTCCTGGGTGCTGGGACAACTGGGGTACTGTGGGGAGTGGCTGAAGCTGGAAGTTTGTCACATGTGCAGGGCTAGAGCTAGGTCAGTCCCGAGAACAAGGAGTGCCCAAGGTGGGCCTCGTGAACAAGCTGCCCAGCCCAGAGAGCACCGGGCACCTGAGGCGAGCCAAACAAGTTGCTAGGCAGAGGGTGTCACGTGGCACCAACCTGCCGAGCGTATAAACAAACAGAATGCAGCTGCTGAGCAGTTCCTTCCACCCATCTGGAGAGAGGGCTCCACCTGACCTCAGCTTTTTGTTTTTTGAATCTTATCTTTATTTCTTCATCCCCCACCATCCTTTACCCTGAGGATTTTGAGAGCTGTGCTTGCCACCCCTGGCAAGTTTGAGGAATACTGGTATTAGATTGGCCTTAAGTTGTGCTGTGAATCCATTGGGTCCTGGGCTTTCCTCTGTTGGTGGTTTCAATTTCCACATAATGTTAGGTTCTGCTTTTTTTGCCATTGATTTCCACTTTCATTGCACTATGGTCTGAGAATGTGCATGGGATAATTTCAAATCCTTTGCATTCACTTAAGTGTATTCTACGGGCTAGTATGTGGTCTCTTTGGAGGACATCCCACGTGCAGCTGAGAAGGTGTATTCTGACGTTCTGCAGTGGAACACTCTGCAGACATCCACGAAGCCTATTTGTTCACAGGTTTGGTTCAGCTCTGATATTTCTTTAATTTTTGTCTAGTTGATCTATTTGTGACAGTGGGGTGTTGAGGTCCCGCATTACCACTGTATGAGTGCTGATTTGATTTTTCATGTCTGTTAACATTTGTGCTGGTATTTGGTAACACATACTTGTGAGTGTTATGTCTTCCTCTTGGATTGTTCCCTTCACGAGAATGTAGTGACCTTTCTTAGTCAGTCTTGGCTTGAAATCCACTTCGTTTGCAGATAAAATAGCTACCACTGCATTCTTCTGAGTTCCTGTCCCATGGAGTACTGTTTTCCACCCTCTGACTTTCAGTCTGTGAATTCCTTTTTAAATTAAATGTGTTCTCTGGTGCGCAGCATACGGTTGGATCTTGCCACTTGGTCCAGTCTGCCAGTCTCTTTCTTTTGATTGGTGACCTGAGACCATTTACATTGATGGTTATAACTGATAATGTATTTTTTTTTTGTCTTTTTGAGACAGGATCTCACTTCCACAGTTCAGGCTGGCCTCAAGTTCTCGGCAGTTCTCCTGCTTCAACCTCCTGAGTGCTGGGGTTACAGGTGTGTACCACCATACCTGGCCTCCCCATCAATTTGGAAAGATGTTTTTTCATGGTATGTCAATCTGGGTTGGAGATTATTTTCTTTAAGAGCTTGGAATACTTCACTCCAAGCTCTCCTTGACTTGAGGGTTTGTGTTGAGAAGTCTGTTGTGATTCTGATGAGGTTTCCTTTCTAGGTGATTTTTTAAACAGCTTTCAATATTCTGTTCTTGTGTTGAATTTCTGGAATCTTGACCTATTGGAGTTTTATATGCCTCACTTACTGCATATCAAAATTTCTTCCCTATTGGGAAGTTTCTGCCATGACTTCTGTGAACAGGCTTATTTTTCTGTCATTTGCATTATCTTCATTTTTTAAAAAATTTACTCTGATCATCTTATTCTTCTTTGCATCATCTAGCAGCTATTAGATTGACTTTTCATGGTTAACATGTTAATGTTATCCCTTAGTTACTGCAGACTGCTCAGGCCCGCAGTCTCCCAAACCAGTGGGCTGTGAAGGCTTAAATAAAAGAGACAAGTGGTAGGATTTTAGGGCTCCAGGAGGATCAAAACCCTCTCACGGAATTCAAAATGCTCTGGGAGCTGAGACACAGAACTTCTCTGGGGGCCTGGTATTTATTTAGTTAGCAAACAAAGGAGGGGATACTGAAGAAAGGCAGGACATTCAAGAGGAGTTCAGGACTTTGGAGGTCAGCTCAAGGGCTTCTCCAAGTAAGAGACTGTGTTAACGTAGGAGAACTATGTTATCTCCAGGAAGGTCTCCAAGTGGAGTGAGATGCCTGAGGCTACAGTCCTTACCTAGTTAGTTGGGGTTGGAGCCAGGTGTCTTTAGCTGTGGCCTTGTCTCATCCTTTGAGGCTTGCGGGCTTTAGGGCTTCACCTGTCATTACAGGGCTCACTGGAGACCAGGAACTCACAGAGGTGCACTTACTATGAGTCTGCTGCCCATTTCCAGGGCCAAGGCCTCAGACAGACTCACAAGTAAACAAAGAAAGCCAATTGGTTAATTTTTTTTTTTTTTTTGGTCTTTTTGAGACAGGGTCTAGCTATGCAGTTCAGGCTGGCCTTGAGCTCACTTTGTAGCCCAGGCTGGTCTTGAACTTGCAACGATCCTCGTGCTTCAGCCTCCTGAGTGCTGGAATTACAGGCATGTGCCACCATGCCCTGCCCCCAACTGGTTAATTTTAAGTCCTGCTCAGAGCTGCTTCATAGTGGTCTCCATCACAGGATTCCTGGTTATTTTTAAGAAATCTTTTCATGATTGTTAACTGCAAATCCTGTCTTCTTTATCTGATATTCTGTTCTCATATTGGCTCATTCTCCTGAGTGTATTTTCGATGGAATTTTTGTCTCCTGGATTTCTGTTTGAATCTGTTTCATGGATTCTATTTCTTTTCTATGTTGGGCGTTCATGGTTTCCATTATTTTCCTGAGTTCCTCTATTTTTTTATCCGTATGTGCCCCAGATAAAGTTGTTCATATGGTGAGCGTCTCTGGAGTTATCTGAGAAATTTTTTCTTTTTTTAAAAGAAATTATTTCTGATTTGATTTTTTTCTAGAGTCTTATTCATCTGCTTTCTTACCTCCAGTGTTACTATGTTAGAGAGCCCAAGTCAGCGGCTTTTGAACTGTTCCACCTCACTGCCCCCTGGGTTTGTCTTTGGTGAGCTGCAAGTCTCGGGTAGCATCTTGCTTAAGTGTCTTCCATTTTTTAAAGTTTAATTCTTGGGTTGATGCTTGTAAATTGCTAATGGCAAATAGTTTTACTGATAATATTTAGACCCCTTAGGAGATGACTACTTCTCAGAGGTGTCCTTGAAGTATGTCTTCCAGGGGACTTCCAGCTGAGTCCGTAGTGAGATCATTCCTCCTCAGTTATTAGGTATAAGAAGTTGCTGCCTACTTGGCCCGGCCCCTGGTTCTTTAGCACTGGCTGGATGTACCACTCTGTAGATACCTACTCACGCACTGGTGTGGATTAACTCTGCTATTTGTTCATTCTTTGCCTAGGAGACTTGTCTAATTGTGAACATGGTGTTATGGTTTGTGTCTGGGTGTCCCCCCAAAGCCTCACGCGGTCATGGGGCAGGCTTTTAGAGTTTGATTGATTGTGGGTGTGGGAGCTGCGCCTGCCCTGGGGTGGATAGTTTGCATTTGTAAGGGAGAGGAAGAGGCTGCTTGGGGCCATTCCTCCCTTTTAGTGCTTGTTGCTTTTGCTGTGTTGTGCCGCCATGAGCTGTAGCCCTGTGCCATGTGCCACTCTGCCTTGTAATCTGGCAAATACGGACTGAAACCTCCACAAACTGTAAGTGAAGTAAACCTTTCCTTCCTTAATTTTGGACGTCAGATATTTTGTCCTAGTAACGAGAGAAAAGTAACCAAGACACGTGGGGTGGGGGTTGGGGATTTAGCTCAGCAGCACAGTGCCTGCCTGGCAAGCGCAAGGTCGTGAGTTCGATTCCTGGTACCGGAAAAAAAAACCAAAAAAAAAAAAAAAAGACACATGGGTGTTCAAGTCTCCTAATATGATCCTGTTGGTTTTTGTTTTTTTTTTTTTTTTTTGGTCTTTTTGAGACAAGGTTTTGCTATGCACTTCAGGCTGGCCTTAAGCTCACTTTTTAGCATAGGCTGGCCTTGAACTCACAGTGATCCTCCTGCCTCGGCCTCCCGAGTGCTGGAATTACAAGTGTGAGCCACCACGCCTGGCTTTTGGTGTCCCTGTTTTATGTCTAGTAGTTTTTATGAACTTGCGTGCACCAAAGTTTGGTCCATAGATGTGTGTGGCTGTATCTCTTTCTGCTGAACTGCTCCCTTCACCCGCTCGGAAGACCATCACTGTCCCTCCTGATCAGTCTTGCTTGAGTCTGCTGCGTCTGCTAGAAGACAGCTGTTCCTCCTTGCTTTGGGCTCTGCCTCCCTGCACTGCTGTTTTCTATCCTTTTTGCATACCCTATGGGCTTCCTTTCGAAGAAGTGTGCGTCCTGTCAGCAATACAAGGTCCCATTTTGGTGTAGATCCAATTTGCCAATCTCTGTCTCTTCGCTGGAGATTTAGACCCACTGACAGTGAGAGTCGTTATCGTAGGCATTCGCTGAAGCTTGTCACCGCGCTATTTTTATGCTGAGCCCTCTTCCCCCCTTCAGTTTACTGTCCCAGCAAGACGCACACTTCCCCCGGGGCCCTCGTGTGGGCGCCCTCCCTGTCTCTGTCCAGGGTTCCTCACAACTTCTCATGCTTCAGAAACACCTAATTTTTGCCACTGCCATAAAATATTCTCGTCTTTCAATTTTTAATTAGAGCAGAGTGAACTTAATTAGACCTTTTTGGTACATACTAACATCTGTGCAATCTATGTTTCATGCTTTTATTTTTATTTATTTATTTTTGTCTTTTTTGAAACAGGGTCTCCCTATGCAGTTTTGGCTGCCCTTGAGCTCACTTTGTAGCCCAGACTGGTCTCGAACTTGCAATAATCCTCCTGCCTCAGCCTCCCGAGTGCTGGGATTACAGGCGTGCGCCACCACGCCTGGTCCAATGCTTTTATCTTCCTTCATAGAATTTTAAGGTTTTGTTGAAGGTTCTAGCAGGTGTTTGCAGAATGTAAGAGCCTTATAGAGCAGCCTGCCTGTGCTAGCATGTAGTATCCAAGACAAAACGAAAAAGGCAAAATACTTTTAAAATCGGAGCGACTGCAAATCATCCAGCAAAAAGGAACCAGTAAATAGGAATGAAGGCTGTGTAAAAATGAAAGCTATGAGAAAGAGGGTATGAGTTTTGTGTTGTAATATTCTGCTCTATCATCTGGGCACATACCTGTAACCCTGGCACCTGAGAGGCTGAGGCAGGAGGATTGCTGTAAGTTCAAGGCCAGCCTGGTCTACACAGTGAGTTCAAGGCCAGCCTGAACTAAATAGCAAAACAAACCAAGGGCTGGGAATACAGCTCAGTGGCACAGTACCTGTCTGGCAGGCACAAGGTGCTGACTTCGATTCCCTGTATAAAATAAAATAAAATAAAATAAAAAATCAAAGCTAAGATTTTGCCCTACCAACATGGAAGATGAGAAATGAAGACAAAATTAGAGGGCCTGAGCTCGAGTTGCCGGAGGCAAGTGAAGACTTCAGCGCAGAAGGAACGCGTGCACATTTGGCTGTTTTGTTTTGTTTTGTTTTATCATTAGAAATAACTGTTTTAACCATCTGGCTGTTCTAAGTCTCTGCCATCCACAGTTCTCATTCACTTTTAGCACATTTCCAGATTCACGAGAAGACTCCAGCCGGCACTGCCGGTAACTTGGGCTCTCTGGTCATCTCCGATGGAAGCCGGTGTGCTGATCCGGCCGGGTATTCCGGACGCCTTCGCCCACAAGAACGGACAAGACCGGGCGTAACCATGTGACGTCGAGGGGGCCAGACCTGGCCCTGGTCTCGGACGGGGACAGCCAGGGACAGCGCCTCAGGGGCAGCTGGGGTGGAGCCGACGAGGGTGGCTGGGGGAGAGGAGGCTCGGGGTGCGCGGCCGACAGGGCGGCCCCAGGTGGGCACAGGTGAGCCCAGTGGGGGACGGAGGGGGCACAGAGGGCGGGGCGGCGGTGGATCCCGCCGCTTCATCATCGCCCCTGGCGGCGGCCCTCGGTAAGCAGAGTCAGGGACAGACGCGGGGGCCCCTGGAGACAGGTGCGGCCGGCTTGCCCACGACGCCCGCCCCGTCGGGGAGCTCGTCCCCGCGGCGACCCCGTCCTGCCCGGGGGCGGCGCGCGGCCCGGCTAAGATCCGAGGGCAGTCGCTGCGAACGCAGCGCGGATGCCCCACTCTGCCCGCTCGGGCCGAGCGCAAGGGGGCTTTTGGGGAGATCCTGCCGCTTGGACCCTGTTCTGGGCTGGGCAGGGCAGCACCCCGGGAGCGGCAGGGAGAGCCGGCCCGGCGCTGCCCGAAGCGCCCCGCGGCAGCCGCAGGACCGCCCCGCTCCGGAGAGCCGGGCTTCGTGTCCAGGAGGTGGCGCTCGTGAGACGCGCGGGGCGCAGCGGCGCGGACTCCGTCCAACTCTGGCGCCGTCCAGTGTCGCACAGGAAGCTCAGCACGTTGAAAAAGGGGGAAAAAAAACAACCCGAGGTCGAGGCCAGGCCGGGAACAGGGAGAGAGCTGTTTCAAACAAAAGCACGGACAAAAAAGCACGCAAGGGATGGAAGGGCTCACCGGCGCGCAGGCGCAGAGACCGCCTGTGGCCAACCGACGGCGGAGGGGATTGGGGACGCGCAGGCGCAGAGACCTTTTGTGTCAACCGACGGCAGCGCGGGGCGGGGCTTACGGCGCGCAGGCGCAGATAACCCTTTCAGGCCGCGGTTATGGGGGGGGCAGTTTATTGCTGCGCAGGCGCAGAGGAGGCTGCAACCGACCGTCGCGGTGCCGCGGCTGCGGGAGGCGCAGCTGGCACTGCGCAGGGCAGCGGCTAGCGGGAGGGCTCGCGGGGTCGCAGGTCGCGCTGGGAGCGGGGCC
>NW_004955524.1:845242-853653 GCF_000276665.1 Chinchilla lanigera | reverse complement strand
AGGGAGGTCGGGTCAGCGTCCCCGCGGCGGGGGAGGCCGGGTCCTCGGCGGGGCAGCCTGCGCCGGGCACCGGGCCGGGAGCGGGGCAGACCCTCCGATGCGGCGGAGTCCGATGGCCCAGCTCCGAAGCCGCTGCTTTGAAATTCTCTCCCACACCCCCTTTCCTCAGTGTTGAGAGCAGGGGCGGTGCTTAGGCGCTGCCAGTGGCAGGTACCATGCTGGATGCGGATCGCGCGGGCACCGGGGGCGGGACCGTCGGAAGGGCCTTCAAGGCCCGGGCAGAGCCTGTGGGGGAGGACCGTGATTGCTCTGAACCGATTACCGGCGGTCGGCTGACGATCCCCAGCGTGCCGGGCGCGGGAGCCTCGCCCCAGGATGGTCACCATCCGCTGAGAGGCAGGAAGGGAAAGGGATAGTGAATTACTCCTGTGGGTCTGAGTTACGTCTGGGTTCTAATGAAAGGCGACGGAGCTGGGTGATCCGGGCGGCCGCAGCCCCAGAGGCTGTGGGCCCCCTGACCCCAGACTTCTGCCTCTTCTGTTTTTCTTCTCGCTTACCTTTTCTTATTCGTCCGCGGGCACCTCGGTCTCGGGACGGTCACCACAGTTAATACCAATAGACTCCCTCCCATGAAGGGAGAAAGCCCAGGAACCCCACCGAGAAGAGACTCCCGGTTCCCGCTTTCGCAGCTGTCAGGAGTCCTTGATTCCTCCCGGCGTGGTAGCGCAGTGACGTTCCTCCTCTGGGAAGAGACAGGCTCCCCTCTGCTGGGCTGTCAGGAGGTCTGGAGCCCTCCGGTTCTGCAAGACAGCCATGGCCAAAGAATCAGTTTATTCCTCGAGGGTGCCGATGGAGCTTTGGATGCTTTTAAAGTCGTCTAGTATTTGGTTAGTTGTGTATATTGGCTCTGTCCTAACTCAGGGGCTTTTCCACCCACGGCTAGGCCACCTGCCGTTGTTACGCCAGCCAGGATGGGTCCTGTTTCTGGCGGCATTCAGGGTGAGCCAGAAGGGCCCAGTTCCGGGGTAGACGTATTTGCCTGGAGTGAGGAGCTGGGTCGGGTGATGGAGCACAGTCACTGACGCGTGTGGAAAGCCCTTGTTTCCCAGGAAGCGAGTGGAACTTCTCGGTATTTGAGTTGGGGAAGCTTGAAGTGAGATTGTGGGGACTAAATAATACGGAACCAGGAGGCGTTTGGAGCTAGCCCTAAGCCCGGTATGTGAGGGCGGTGAGCGGCGGGCAGAGCCAGCAGCCGTTACTTTCCTAGAGTGGCATCCATCTGGGGACAGTGTCGAACTGGAGACAGTCCCCTTAGCCAACTGCAGCAGGTCTGAAGCTAGTGGGGAGAGACCGCTGGTGTTGTTCTTGGCATGCTCAGCACTGAAGTCTGTGAAAGCCTCGGAGGGGGAACTCAAATCGTGGGGATAAAGACCTTGTGAACTGCGGAACCTCTAACTGAGCCATCCGCTCGGACGGCTCACAAGCGGCCCGTTGCCCGGACAGTGTTCTTGGGGTTGCATACGTGACACTAAACGGGTACAGGTGCCCTTCCTGCAGTCTGAGGGCCCTCCAGACTGAACGAGGGGAGACCTTCCACTGTAGGGAGGGCCTTTCCAGACCATTGTGCCCCACTGTTTTTCTCTTCCAGGCCAATATATATTGGCACGTTTCCGTAAGTACAGTACCAAAAGTGGATGTTACACATATCAAAAGCATTCGGACCACCTGTTGTGAGAGGGGGTTCCGCCAGCCTCGTCAGACGTGCTTGTTGCTGGTTTGGAAAGTCTGTTCCCAACTCAGGTCATCACATCCTGTATAGCAGCTGCTGGTCTCGTTGTTGGGACAGGCATCAAAATACAAGGACATGGTAGGTTGGCAGGGTCTCAGCTGCTATGGTTGAGACTTGGAGTACCACCCAGACAGGCTTGGAGCTCCCAGTATCCTCCCTTTCCGTAAACTCCTAAGAGGCTTAGACACATTACCTAAGGGAAAATCGTTTTAGTCCCAAATCAGAGTGGGCAGTCCAGGGGACACACAGATGTCAAAAAGGACGAAGGTAACCTTTTAGGGAACACTCCAGTCCTCTGGGTTACAGCCCAGGGTCCCAGGGCAAACGTACAGATTAACAAGAGCAAAGGGCCCAGAAACCAAACGGAACAGCAGTGCATGAGTTTTAGGGCAGACGTCTGGTGTACGGCGTCTGATCAGTCTTCAGCCGTGCGTTGACTCGTCAGCTTCCACAGTGACAGGGCAGGGCTTCGAGTGCGTTGTCTTTCCAGGGTGGTCCTCAGGGGTCTGCTGTATCAGGATAGGTCTTTCCGTAGTCGTTGGGATGAGCCCACTTGACCCTGGAGTGGTGACTTCAGGGCTGGATCTCTGCCATTTTTTTAAATCTTTGGCCCATCAGTTGAGGGCCTGTATGAGTGTCCAGAGCTCAGTTCATTAGGTAGACCGGTTCTGGAGAAGAGGCCCAGCTAGGAGCACCTCCTGCATAGTGACGACTGTGTGCCGGCCCTGTGTTGTCCGTTTTTAACAGAGCTACTTCCGTCTGAACAGGTGTACTCAGTGTGTGTTGGTGTCATCCGGAGGTCGGGCCGGCGAGCAAAGAGCTCATCAGTCCGTGCAGGACAGTCCCGTTTCTGAGCTCTGTGGGCAGGTGGGTGGCTGGACTTAGAGCCTGTACTGGCTGGAAGGTTGGTCAGGGATTTCTGACACGCAGTCCTTGGTACGGGGTGACACAGCTGTTGGAGAGCCAGCGGTGTCCCTGACGGTTGAGGAGCTCAAGAACAGCACGTGGTCCCTGAAAAGTCAGATTTTGTCCCCACGTCAATTTGTTTGCCTCCTTGATCAGGAGGGTGGTAACTTCCCATAAACCAGGAGGCCATCCTTTTGATACTGGGTCTGGGGTTCTTGATCGGTAGGCAACTGGCCTTTTCTGGGTCCCATCGTTTGGGTTAAGACTCCTGAGGCAACATGTTTTATCAACAAACAGGTTGAAAGGGCAGGTTACATCTGGGATCCTGAGGGCTGCAGCAGAGGCTAACTCCTCTTTGGTCTGTTTAAACGCTTTAGTCTCTTCGAGGGCCCAACTGATTGTCTCCCTTTTGGTCTTGGGTTTAGTTATAATTTTATCTAAATATCAAACACTTTGAAATATAAAGTAAAGCAAAAAAAAGAAATCCAAAGTAAAGCAAAGAACTGTTATTATTATCAATTATGGTTGTCCCAGTAGGTGGATCCCTGTAGAATGTTGACAGCAGTTACATAATTCTACAAAGAAAACTTGAGGTCAAAAGCCGCACATAACATTTCAGCATGACAATCACGATGACACTTTCTGTAACATACTTAAATGTCCATCTCAGTATTGAATAGACTGATACGCAGCACATACATCACGTAAGTTTCAAAGGCTGTTATTTGGTAATCTTACGTTGATTGGACCATTTCCCTCATGGAAATTTTTAGAAGGTACAACCCAAGCTCCATCAAATAGGCAAGTGACCGTACATATATTTTCTTTAACAAACTACTTTTATTAGCTTTTCTTTTTTTTGTTTTTCGTTTTTTTCTTCTGGTACAATGAATTGAACTCATGACTTTGCGCTTGCCAGGCAGACGCTTTGCCGCTGAGCTAAATCCCCAGCCCCTTTATTAGCTTTTCTTGATGTAACAAGCTTTTTAGTCTTGTCATTACCTTTCTTTTTATCCCGTTAGCAGGACGAGCCTTTTACCATACAGAATCCTTTCATATCACAAGTACATCTCTTACATTTATAGCTTTCTTAACATTTTTTCTCCCACTTACTGTAACCTTCTACAACACTTGACTGTAGCCACTTGACTTGTGAGTGTCCCTTTTTCTTCCCTCAGAGAGTAGACTTGACCGACTGCCAAGAGACAGCTGCGTAACCTTGAGTCAGCGTTCTTATTTTAAAACAACAGAATACAGAGCAAGTAAACCCTGTAAATTCAAAACTTTGTAATGTACAGGAAATATTTTATGTGCATAAGCGAAAACTGAAAACCAAAAGTGTATTTACCAGTTAGTTAAAATCTGTAATGTGATTTCTCCTGTAAAACTTCCACAGGCTCGACGGACTTTGGCCGCTCACCGCAGGCTGGAGTTGCTCCAGCTTTCAGATGCCTGCAGGCCGCGCCCGGCTGGTGATGTCAAGCAAGACCCGGCCTTGGGGCTCCTACAGCGGAGAGGGGAGCTTGGGCTCTGTCTTGTTCCCTTGCTTGTTCTGAAATGAAAAGACAGCCCGTTTTCCCCTCCAGTCTCCCATGCACAGCTGGGCGCAAGTCTCTTGGCCTTGTGTCTGCGGGAGCCCAGCCATGGCCATCTGGATCCTCTGGTGTTCTGTCTGTCCTTTTTCACTAGCCTGCCTGAGCCACCCTGCTTATCCTGGTGCACTAAGGTTAAGCAGCTCTTTTGTGTCTTTGTCCATTACAGTGCAAATCATTTTTCAGTTGCTTGTTTTTAGACTGATTAGACCAACCTTTCCTCCAGTTCCCAGCTGAGTCCGGGTGACCTTGGGCCCACGCACTTTATTTTGCGCACATGCACACACACACATTCATGCATTTCCTCTTTCCCGGTTTCCATCCTGGCGTGGCATTTTGGGCCCTTCCTGTTGTGGATGATTCTCATAATTTTGACTGTCTGAGAGTATTTTTCAGGCATTCTTCGGTACTGAAGAGGGTCAGAAGGAAGTGCTGGCAGTCATCCCAGTAGGGAGATGGGTCTGAAAGATAGAGGCCAGGAGAAGGTCAGAGCTTGAGGCTTCTCTGAAAGGAATGAGGTGCGGTGTTTCCAGCTGAGATCAGTGGAGGAGAAAGGCTGGTAAAATGTGACAGGCAATTGCTCTGGCCCTGGTGCGCCTCCCGGGTCAGCGCGGAGAGGCGTCTGGAGATGGGATGAGCAGAGGGGATTGACAAGCCACAAGGCAGCTCACCCCCACGGGGGACTTAAGCTCTGTTATTAACTCCTTAATAAAAACTTCTTCCTCTTCACCCGCTCCCCTCCAGTTCCCCTCAACAAAAGCCAGCCTCGCCCTCATCCGCCTTGGCATGACCAGACGTTCAACTCTGACGAGCGACACCCCGCTCAGGCTGTTCTGACCCCCAGACACCCCCCGCCCCGCCGGAAAGTGTTCCAGCCCACAACACCCTCCCGGAAGATAGTTAAAAACCCCACGCTTTGATCAGCTCGGGGCTGTCCTGGTCCGCCCCCAGTAAAGACTCCTCTCCTGTCAGAAGGTCCGGGCTGGTTCGGTGTGGGTCTCAGCCGGATCTTACCAGTGATGACGGGCCAGACGAGGGTCTGGCAGGCCGGGCAGGGCGGGAGCAGGGGCCGATGGTGGCAGCAAGGACTGGGCCGTGGAGTCAGGAGAAGCCTCTGGCTGTGGACTGGGCGCCGGGCTGGGAGCGGCTGATGTGGCAGGTGGTCCGGGGAGGCCGCTCGATGGAGCACGTACGGTGGAGGAAAATCGTCCTCGGGGTCAGCGGGCAGGACAGGATAAATTTTTCCTTAGGGCTTTTTAAATTGAAACCTCATGGCCAGGCGAGCTCGCTTTGATCACCAAGCAGGTCCCCTTATCCTGGCAGGGGCAGGCACGGGGCAGGCACGGGGCCAAGGCGGCGGTTCTGACATAGGCCACGCCAGGAGTCAGTGGATGGGACTTGATCAGGCTTCATTCCACCGGGAATCTGTTACTTTGTCGCAAACTTGGTCAATGGCTTCTACATTTGGGGTTCCCTCTGGCGGCCAAGTAGGACATAGGCGTGGCCAATGGATTTCACAGAGTACGGAGTCCTCAGGGTTTTATTTTCATGTGGTATTCATCCGAGAAGCCTTGTCTTGAAAACTCTTTTTGTCTTTTTGAGACAGGGTCTCGCTATGCAGTTCAGGCTGACCTCAAACTCGCAGCGATCCTGCCTCAGCCTCCCGAGTGCTGGGATTACAGGTGTGCCCCACCACGCCCAGCTGAAGTGGGTAGTTTTACTCTGGCTTGCACCCATGCTGACCCCCTGTAGTGTGTGTTGCGAGCTCCTGAACGGTGTCACAGCAAGCAAGGCGGGTGCCTGTTGGCTTCTGTGTGGGGTGACGGGTCTCGAAAACAAGGTATGGTGGATGAAAAGAAAATTAAGAGACACAGTTATAGGACTGGGGGGCTACAGCCTCTAGGACTGAAGCCTCCATTACAATTTTCCTTAGCCTTTTGTTAGAATTCTCGCACAAAAAGCAGGAACAGGGGAAGTGGGAGGAATCTACCAGGATTAGCGAGGGCAGTACAGTTGAATTATCCCAGGACCTGGACTTTCACTCAGCCAGCCATCGTGTCATCATTCCTTCGGGCACATCTCAGCAAAGCGTCGCCTGCTGTCCCAGCGGCTTTCCACAGGGACTGAGGTCTGCTGCCATTTCCTTATGCAGTGATGCTTTGCTAGACCTCCTCCAGAACAGACAGTCCTGTGGCCTGGTCAGGCTCAAAGTCCCATGCAGGTGATGCACAGAATGGTGAACTACAGCGTGTCCTCCGCAGGCGCCCCATGAATGAGAGACCATGGGGCGCCCGCCTGGCCACTTGGCTCTCGCCGAAGTGGGGACGGTCTGGGCTAAGGAGAAGCATGCACAGGGTCTCCATTTTGTCTTTCTGGAGACTGTAGAGATGTCGCCGTTAGATGCATCGTGGAAGTGCAGCTTAGGGCCAGTCCAGCTCCGCAGCTCTGAGCCCTGTGCGTGGCTTTGGCCGTGTGGCAGAGATGGAACGACCTATTGCTCACGTTGTCTGGTCTCTCTCAGTCCACACCCTCCCGCACAAGCGCACAGAGGTTAAACACCCCAGCCCCTTGGGCGCTAGCTGAAACTGAAACTGACTATTCTGACCAACCAGCTAACACAGGCAAAGAGTGATCAAACCCTCCCTCGCCAGGCAAGGGCTGGAAACTGACAGATTGCCTGCGGGACATCCCACGGCAGTCCTGCCTTCTGTGAGGGCCCGGGCGGTTGTGTCTGTCTTCTTCTCTTGGTCCAGTGAGGTCTCTGCTGCTGTGCAGAGGCTCCTAATCCAGGACCACCGAGGAGACCCCAAAAAGTACGGGAGGATACGCCATCTCATTCGCAGGCCGCAGGCCTCCACCAGTCACCCAAATGGTCAGCACAGTTTTCCTGGTCGATGCACCAGGAATGTGGCAGAATCCGTACTGGGCCAGATGGAGAATGCTCTGCACCAAGGAGCTGGAAGGCAACTTTATTAATGCCGACGGGCTGGTGAGAACGGGGTCCAGATCACCAGCTTCGGCTTACACTGACCTAGCAACTTCTACGAGCAACTTAAGCAGGGACCAGAGTCGACAACAGGTTAGTCTATAACTGGTTGTGTATACAGGATGGTCTATAATTGGCTACATATATTTGGTCACACGTGGTCAGGCGGATGTGGGCAGGTTTAGTTGGGGGACATCTTCAGGAGGCAGGAAGATCTGGGGGAGTCGGCGTCCCAGCAAGCGGGTGAGGTCAGAGTCCTTGGGGCCAGCCTGCCCGGGCACAGTCTTTAAACGGCCGGGAACAGGATGCGTGCAGCGCTGCGCGGACGGAGCGAGGCAAACTCTCCGAGCTGCGGCGGAGTCTGACGGCCCAACTACGAAGCTACTGCTTTAAAATCTTCCCCTACACCCGGTCCAGCGCACTGGTTGAGTCACCTGGCAACCCCGGCGCACCTGCCAGCCGGCCCTTCGCTGGTTTTCTGTTCGAAGACTGTGGCGCACAGCGCCGTGCGGTCCCAGCCGAGCGGGAGGCGGAGCGGGTGTGCCTGAGCCCGGCGTGGCCGCGCAGGGTGCTGGCCAGTGGTGTGCGGCCCGACCGACCGGGTGGAGGCGGTGGCGGGGACGGTGAGCTGCCCCTCCCCAGCCGGGGGTGAGGGGCGCACGGCAGGTGCGGGCAGCTGGGGCAGAAGCAGTGGCTTGCAGGGGCTGGGTACCCTCGGGGACCACAGCCGCCAGTGCAGGTGTGAGGGCCGGGGGGACGCCGCGCAGAGGCCAGCGGGAGCCGAGGTTTTCCTCGGTGTGAGTGCGTGCACGCGTCTGGGTGTGTATGGGAAGCCGAGCCGTCGCGGGGCGGTGCGCGTGCCTGTGCAGGTGTGAGTCGTGAGAAAGAGCAGGCCGGCGCCGCGGGGCGTGAGTGCCTGGGGATGCGAGCGCGAGGCGGCGGGTGAGGCCTGGCGGTCCTCGCGGCGTGTGTACGGACCGGCTGAGCGCGGCAGGTGAGGGTGTGCGTGGGAGCGTGCATGAGAGCGGGCACCAGGGCAGCGGGACCGCAGCTGCTTCCCTCAGGGACGTGGTGGCCGCGCTGGCTTCAAGGTCGCGGTGACAGCGGCGGGGACGCTGGGCTCGGTGTGGCCCGGGAC
>NW_004955524.1:841931-845032 GCF_000276665.1 Chinchilla lanigera | reverse complement strand
GGGGCGGCTGGCAAAGCCGGGCGGCCGCGCCCACCGCCCACCGCGCAGCACCCCTGCAGCGGGCTCAGGACTGACCGCCCGGCGCCGCCGCCTCCCGTGAGGCTGCTCCTCGCGGAGTTTGCCCCTGTGGACGGGTGACTTTTATTGTCATTGTAACTTGGATTCAGCTCTCCTTTTTATAAATTGGAAATTTTGTTTTGCTCTATGCTGTCTCAGAATTTTCACATAAAACTATTTAAATATAGTTTATTTCCATGTTTCAGCTACAGCAATTCAACATTTTTTTTTTTTTTCTTGTCTTTTTGAGACAGGGTCTCACTATGCAGTTCAGGCTGGCCTTGAGCTCACTTTGTAGCCCAGACTGGCCTCGAACTCGCAACAATCCTCCTGCCTCAGTCTCCCGAGTGCTGGGATTACAGGCACGTGCCACCACGCCCAGCTTTTTTTTTTTGGTTTTATGAGACAGGGTCTTGCTAAGTAGTACAGGCTAGCCTTGAACTCACCATGTAGCCTAGGCTGCCCTCAAATTCATGGCTATCCTCCTGCCTCAGCCTCCCGAGTGCTGGGATTGCAGGCCTGTGCTACCACACCTGGCTGGCAGTTTGACTTTCAAGATCTTTCTCTGACAACGAAAGAACAGAGCCTGTAATCACGGAGGGGGACAGAGGAGATGTCGAGATGGTTGGTAGGGAGTGTGTTTCTGTGAGGGAGCGTTTTGCACGGTTGTGTAAGACTTTGATCTAATGTAGCTGGATTGTCATCTGCTGGGCTCTCGTCGCAGTCCTCACTGCGGGTGTTCCGTGTCCTGCCCCAGCCTGACTCTGCTCTAAAAGCACTGGTACTGAGATTTGGGGGAAGACTGCATCGGGGCTACAGACAAATAGCTTTTTAAAACTTGGTAAAAATTGCTGTTTCTTGGTTGCAAACTAAGGTTGTTTTTACTTTGTATCTTTCTTTTAAAACTGTATTTGTTGGGGGGGGTGAGGGGAGTTGGGGCAAACACCTGTAATTCCAGCACTTGGGACGCTGAGGCAGGAGGATCACTGTGAGTTCAAGGCCAGCCTGAGTTACATAGGGAGACCCTGTCTCAAAAATAAACTAATAAATAAATGTTAGAAACTGTGTTGTTCTGAAACCCTGTGGAAGGGTAACTTCTAACAGAGTCAGCGGAGGGGATGAACCTGCCAGTGACTCCAGGTAAACAGCCCAGAGCTGCCCCTCTACTCCGCAGCGTTGCTCTGCTGTGGCTAAAGGGTGGGCACTGACTGAGTCATCCATCTCTTCCCTTCCTCTGTGAGGCCCGATAAGACCAACAACCGGAGCTGAGTGTGGTGGTGCACACTTACCATCCCAGCACTTGGGGAGGCTGAGTCAGGAGGATCATAAGTTGGAGCCCAGACTAGGCAACTTAGAGAGACCCTGTCTCAAAACTTAAAAAAGGGTTGAGAATGGAGCTCAGTGTGAAGGCCCTGGGTTCCACTCCAAGTACCAGAAAACAAAAAAACCGGTAGCCAGAAGAACCTTCCAGCAATGAGAAACCAAACGCAAAACAAAGCAAAAGTAAATACAGACGCTGCTGATTGCAGAACTGTAAAATCAAGATGGAGTCACTTGTGTCAACCTTGCCAAAAAGCCGGGAGCACCAGGGGGTACACAAGAAGAAGATCCTGTGCAGCCGTGCCTTTTTTTTTTTTTTTTCTTTTTCTTTTTTTCCGGTAGCGGGAATCGAACTCATGACCTTGCACTTGCCAGGCAGGCGCTGTGCCACTGAGCTAAATTCCCAGCCCCAGCCGTGTCCTTGAGGACGGTCCAAGGGCTGTCCTGTTGGCCTGAGCCATGCCTCCTGCCCTTGGCGATCCAGGTCGGCTGGCGACCTGGTATGAGCTCGAGAGGGGAGCCTTCCCCTTCGATGAAGCGTTCACGTCTCTGCAGGAAGTCGCACTGGGGGACAAGCCCTGGGTCCCTCACTCCGTGGGAGGGAACAGTGGCTCCCTGACCAAGCCTAGTGGTCGACGCCAAATGATATAAATCATGGGCAGGGCAAGGCTGAATGGGTCACAGCACTCGGGAGGCTGAGGCAGGAGGTTCACGGCGAGTTCAAGGCTGGGCTGTTCTCCGTGCCTGCAGCTCCCGGAGAACGTGCGGCTTCCGCGAGGTGCCTAGGGCGGGAAGAGCCCCTGGATGTTGCCCAACAGATCTCCCAGTGCTGGGCTGGGATGCCTCCCCAGGAGTCGCAGGCCCCCAGGCGCTCCGCCCGGTCCTCAGCAGGACGGATTCCCTGTGGCCGAGGCTGCCACCCGCTGCGGCCGCAGGACACGGAGAAACGAGCAGGGGCGGGCGGGGCAGGCGACGCTGTGGTCCGCAGGAGGAGGCCGCTGTCACCGCCCTCGGGCTGGACCTCAACCTGCTCCGGGGGAGGGACCCGCACTTGGACGCGCGGGCGTACACCGAGGGCTGCAGAGGTAGAGGCGGTGGGGCCGGCAAGGACGTCTCCTCGGTCTCTGGGAGTTCGGGGAGCAGGGCTCCTCCGGCCTCCGGACACGAGCCTCGGCCTGGGGCTCCCGGACCCGCTTCACGGCGGGCTCGGGGTTCCCGTCTCGGAGCCGGGGTCGTAGGCCACGCCTCCTCCCCGGCTCGCCGCGTCTGCGCTTTAGGCCCCTGACGGCCCGGGCCTCGCCGCTTGCACTACAGCTGCGCGCTACGATCGCGGCCCTTGGGATGACTCCTACGGCTAAAACAGACTTCCTTCTGCTCTCCAGCCTTCCCGGCTCCCGCCGCAAGGCTCTGCAGACCTACTGCGGGTTCACGGGGCGAGAGTCCTTGCTGACCCGGCTGTGATTTTTTCCGGCGGAAGTTGCTGGGCGCTAGAAAACTTCCGGACCTTTTCCGCAAACGTCGTTCACCGCGCACCTATGCGCCGCGGGGGCGTGGCTTCACGGTCCTGCACAATTGGTCAGCCGCCCCGGGGCATGCGCGCACGCTGCCGCCGGCGCCCCGCCCTCGCAGGGCCTTCTGGGAGCTGTAGTCAGAGTGCTGCCAAAGCGCGGCCCCGGGAAGCTCCGGAGGTCCGAGGCTGGCCGCCGTCCTCCGCGCTCGGCCGG
>NW_004955524.1:839780-841486 GCF_000276665.1 Chinchilla lanigera | reverse complement strand
GGGCGGGCGGGTCCCCTGCGGCGCCCCCTCCCCGGCGCGGGTCCCGCCGGGCCTCCTGCCGCTCCTTGTGCCCCTGCCTGGTTCTCGGGGTTTTCCTCGACGCTGGGCTTGGCGGACCGACGGCCAGATGTAGGCTGTGCCAGCCGGGTGGCTTCGGTGCGCGTTACAATCCTCGCGTTTGTTCGTTTGCTTTTTGAGACAGGGTCTCACTGTGCAGCTCAGCGGGCCTCCTGCCTCAGCCTCCTCCTGAGTGCGCCCCCAAGTCCGGCCGGCGTGTTATTGTCTCTGCTTGCATTTTTGCATTTTTTTTCGGTGCTGGGGGTTGAACCCATGGTCTTCACCCTGAGCTGCACCCCCAGCCCTCTTTAGTATTTTTTATTTTGAGACAAGGTCTCCCTAAGTTACTAAGTTACTCAGGCCCAGGCTGGGCTCCAACTTTCGATTCGCCTGCCTCAGCCTCCCAGTGTGCCGGGAGTACAGATGTGCACTTTGATGCCCAGCTTTTAAAGCTCTTTAAAAGCTGTGCAAGCCGTCGTTCCCTCCCTGGCTGTGTAAAACAGGCGGGAAGTGGCTCAGGAGCGGCGGCCTGCTGCCCGTGGGGTAGAGAACGGGGAAAGAGAGTCGGGGGCCAGGGTGATGCCGCAGACACCCCCCCACCCCCCCCGTACCGTTCCTTCACATTCCCGAGATCGCCGTTCCAGCGCAGCTCCTCCGAGCTTCGCCCTCTGGCTGGACCTCGTCCCGTTGCTCTCGGGTGCCCCCTCCCAAGCCATCCGGGGGGCCCTTACCCCGCCCTGCCTCCCTGTGTCACCCCTGCCCCCGCTCCAGAGGCCCCTGTGTCCAAGAAGAAGCGCATATGTGTGAAGCTGGTGCCCCTGGGCGCCGCAGACATGGCCGTGTTTGATGTCCGACTCAGCGGGAAGACCAAGACAGTGCCCGGGTACCTGCGAGTCGGGTAAGGACGCCGCTCCTCCGCCTCTCCTGGCCTCGGGCTCCGGCCTCCCCTCCGGGCCTCCTGTCCCGGCTGCACACGGGGGTCGCTGGTTCCCCAGCACAAGGCCAGGGTCCGCTCCCTTCGCAGGGACATGGGTGGCTTTGCCATCTGGTGCAGGAAGGCCAAAGCCCCGAGGCCGGTGCCCAAGCCCAGAGGCCTGAGCAGGGACGTGCGCGGCCTCTGCCTGGACGCGGCCGGCCAGCCCAGGTGAGCCGGTGGGCCCGGGTGGGGAGGGCCTGGCACGCGGCCACCGGGAGGTCACTGTCCTTGTCCACCAGCAAGAGCAGCGGCCCCGAGCGGACACTGTCGCGCCTGGGCTCGCGGGCGTCCACGCTGCGGAGGAGCGACTCCCTCTACGAGGCCTCCAGTCTCTACGGCATCTCCGGTGAGCGCGGGGGAAACCGAGGCAGGGGCGCGGCCAGGCCCGGCCCCCCCTCTTACCCCAGCAGAGGGTTTCCCTTCTTGCGGTGCTGGGGGTGAGACCCGGGGCCGCGCACGGCCATGCTGCCCGGGTCTGGACGCGGGCGGGGTGCGGTGGGGCGGGCAGCGCGGACTCACCCCGCCCGGCCTGTCTGCAGCCATGGACGGGGTTCCCTTCACGCTGCACCCCCGATTCGAGGGCAAGAGCTGCGGCCCGCTGGTGAGTGGGCCCCACCCTGTCGTCGCCCGGGTCCTGGAGGCGCCGTCCTGGGTGGGCCGCGGGTGGCGGGCG
>NW_004955524.1:832160-839650 GCF_000276665.1 Chinchilla lanigera | reverse complement strand
CCGCAGGCCTTCTCTGCCTTCGCGGAGCTCACCATCAAGTCGCTGGCCGACATCGAGGAGGAGGTGGGTGCAGGGCGGGACCGCGCCCCTGGCCCGGGCGCCCCCGTGCCCCCGCTCACCGCGCCCTCCCCCGCAGTACAATTACGGCTTCGTGGTGGAGAAGACCGCGGCCGCCCGCCTGCCGCCCAGCGTCTCCTAGCCCTGTGGACCGCGCAGCCTCCGCCGCCGAGGGCCAGCGCGGGGCCGCACTCAGGGCCTTGGAGTCCGGCGCGCGTCCCCCGGAAATAAAGACGCTACCGTCCAGGGCTGCCGTCCTCTCCCCACCCGCCTCGCTGGCCGTCCTCGTCCTCACCCGCACGCGGGGCCCCTGCCGACGAGGGTGGGCTTCCCCCCTGCAGAGGGGAAACTGAGGCCCGGGGAGGGAGGGAGCTGGGGCCGTAGTCCCTGGAAACCGATGGGGCCCTCAGTCGAGGGTAGCAGCTCACACCTGCAATCCCAGCACTTGGGAGGCTGAGGCAGGAGGATTGTGGAGTTGAGGCCAGCCTGGGCTACGAAGTGAGTTCAAGGCCAGCCTGAACTGCATAGGGAGACCCTGTCTCAAAAGGAGGAGGAAAAAAAAAAAAAGCCTGGGGGTGTATCTTGGGGTGTATCTTAGGGCAGGCCCCCGGGTTCCCTTCCTACCACTGCAAAAGGCAGCCACGTTGCCTTGGAAACCGATTTATAGACCATTGGCTCCTGCCCTTATGGCGCACAGGGTTGGCAAGTTCCTTCAACCTCCTCACGGCAGTTCGCCAGCCAGCCGGGCCTGCCCTGCCTGGACCCGCCCCGCCCGGACCCGCCCCGCCCCGCCCCGCCCCGCCTGCCTCTGTGTGGGCGTGTCCGGCGTGCCGCTGCCTCAGTGGGTGTGGCTGTTCTGGGGGTGAACCTGGGGCCTTTGCACTGAGCTGCGCTCCCGGGGCTCCTTCTGTTGTTTTATCTTAAGACAGAGGCTCGCTAAGTTTCCAGGCTGGGCTTGAACTCGCGGTCCTCCCAAGTACTAGACTGTAGGCATGTGCCCTGGAGCCAGCTCCACGGGGGCGGTGGCACAGGGCAGGCCGAGTGGTGGCCCAGGGAAGAGCCTGGGGAGTCGGCACCCCCTGAGTGGCGCTGGCAGCTGGGGCGCGAGCCGTCCTGGCTGAGCTGGTGCCCTATCTGCGGCATCTCCGCGTCCGGGGCTCCTGGGCGTACTGGCGCCGGCCGCGCAATCCGATCAGGCTGCGCAATCCGATCAGGCTGCGAAGCAAAGGCCTTTGTCTTCTCACGTCCCAGCCGCCCAGAACTGGCTCCGGGTCACTTTTCAGGGCATCTGTGTGGCCAGGACCGCGGGTGGCCCCTCCAGCCAGGGTGTCAACGGCCCACGCCATCCCAAAGGTGCTCACCCTGCAGCCCTTCCATGCAGGGGGCCAGCACCGCAGGGGGGTTGCAACGCTGAGCGATGCCCACACCTCAGTTCCCCATTTTTTTTGTTGTTTCGAGACAGGGACTCAGCGACCTTCCTGCCTCAGCCTCCCCAGTGCTGAGATGACAGGTGTGTCCAGTGAGCCCAGCAGGGGCTCTGCACTGCCCCCAGGCTTTGTCCTCAGGGTCGAGCAGAGCCAGCTCCCTGCACCCACACAAAGGCACAGACCCCACTGCCCTGGCTGAGCCCCGGAGCGCCCTCTGCAGCCCTGGTGAGGGCCGAGCTCTGCCTTACCAAGCTCCCAACCTCTGCCCCCATCCCGGCGCCTGTCCATGCCAGCCTGGTCAGGTGCCGCTGACACCTGAGCACCTGGCAGAGCCTGGGACACCTGGCACCCCATTCAGGGACCCGCAGTCTCCCAGGCTCAGGTTCCACACCTGGGACCCACGGCTCCCTGCCCGGGCCCTGGCCGCGGAGCCGACCTCAGAGCTCCGCCAGTGTCTGCGAACGTCTGGTGGAGTCCACACTGTCCACTGGCGCCTGGCGCTCAGCGCGGCCGGTGCTGTGCCCCCCTCCAAGCCCCAGGGAGCCGCCCAGGCCCCCAGCCTGCCTCCGCCCCCTGGGCCCTGGGGCCCGCCGCCATTCCATGGGGTGGGGTTCTCTCTGCACGCGGGGACGCGGCTGCTGCCTCCGGGCCTGCGCCCCTGCTCTGCCTCTGCACCGGCGGTGTGACTGACTCGTGCAGCCTCTTCCCAGCGGGCTGCGGGCAGGGGTCTGCGGCACCCAGCGAGGGTCCTCCCTCCCCTCTTTCCTGGGACTGAGCTGCACTGTTTTATTTTGAGACGGCCTCCCTGAGTCGTGGAGTTGCCCAGGCTGTGCTGAACGTGAGGATCTTCCTGCCTCGGCCTCCGAGTGCTGTCCTCACAGGGGTGTCCGCCGGGCTTCTCCTCACTCTGCGGGAGTCCCAGCCCCTGCGCGTCCCAGAGAGGTCTCCAGCGGGTCCCACACAGCCGCCGTGAGGCCGGGTCCTAGGGCCCTGGCTGGGTGTTCTCCTCCATAGCCTCCTCCGGCCTCCTGTTCCTTATCTGCGAATCTGGTTGTCCTGGGAACACCTGAAGCCAGCAAAGCTCCTGCAATACTGGACATGTGCTGAGGAGATGCTTACTTGCACCCCTGTGATCCCAGCTCCTTGGGAGGCTGAGGCAGGAGGATTGCAAGTTCAAGGCCAGCCTGGCCACACAGTGAGACCCTGTTGAGAAATAAAAGCTGCAGGGGCCTTTGCGGCATGGCCATTGCGCTCAGCAGGGCCAGCTGGCTGTGCCCGGAAGGTGCTGTCTGCTTTATTCCCCCCAGCTCCCGCCCAGCCCCATCTGTTGCCATGCATACACTCTGGCGCCTGGGCGCTCCCTCCTCGCCCACCGGCTGGGAGGAGGCAGGGTCTGCTCCAGTGATAGAGCCGATCAGGGTTTATTTGTCGTCGTGCAGGCGGGTCCTGCCGCAGCCCCACACGGCCAGGGCCACGTGAGGGGTCCTCTCCAGGGCCACTTTACAAACAAGGAAACTGAGGCACAACCGGCTCCCAGCCAGAAGTCAGGGTCCCACCCTTTGTGCCTGTGCCTGCCGGGGTGGGTGGCTCTGAACGCCCCACACTTTCAACTGTTCGCAGGCCCTGAGGCTCAGGGGTCACCGGCCATCAGCATCCTCGGGGCTCTCAGGACCCAGGTGGCACTCAGAGCTGAGACCCCTGGTGGGTCACTGCCTCTCTGGGGGCCTCGGTTTCCTCATCTGTAAAATGGAGGGAGACACTTAGAGAATCACTACCTAAGCCCTGTCCTCCCCATTTGCCTATTACAGAACCTTACTCATTCTGGGTGGCCATATTTCCCAGCCTCCCTGGCATCAAGGTCTAGTGAGGAGGTAAAGGCTGGAGCCCTGGCAGCCATTTTGCACCATGAGGCACTGGGATGCTGTGAGCTATATCAGGTTCTACTGCTACTGCAGCGGAGTCAGAACGGGTCTCTACGTGCCCTGGCTGCTGCTCCCTGGGCTCACACCAGTGTGGAGTCCTTTCCTACAGGGCCCGGCCCGTGGCCCAGCATGGAGTGCATCTCATATGCGACCCTGTGCCAGTGCCCCATGTTGGTTGGGAGCATTCGGGGCTCGCAGGGTGTGGGCAGGCGGCTCTCCCGGCCGACCTCAGGAGCTGCAGGGGCGGTGGCAGTGGCCATGGGCCGAATGGGGTCCCCCAGCCCTGGGCAGGACGAGTAGGGGGTTTGGGGGTGGGTACCCTGCTGGGGCTGCGGGCCGGGGCTGGCCTTGGAGATGCCCACGGGGCGGCCGGGCTCGTCCTCGGAGCTGGGCAGGGGCAGGTCATGGAGGCCGGCACGGGAGGCCCGGGCGGCCTGCAGCAGGGCATGGGTCAGCGCGGCCACCAGCAGCAGTGCCCCGGAGCCCAGGATGGAGGCGGCGGCCGCACCTGCCTCGATCTCAAAAAGCAGCAGGGCGTAGATGGACAGTGCTGGGGGAGGAAACAGCTCTTGTTTAGTCAGTCAACAAACGTTTGTTCTCCAAGCACTCAGGGAGAGCCCATGGGATCTGAGGGAGATCTCATGTGCAACATGATATAGTGGGGCTCACAGGGCGTGGACGGGGATGGGGACAGAGCCCCCGTGGGATGGCACACATGAACCCTCCTCACCCTCTCGTGCCTCACAAACATCACCATCACATAAAGACCCACAGCAGGAGGTGACAGGAGGGCTTTCATCAGCCTGGAGGGCTTGGCGCCTGGGGACCGGCTTCCCGCTGCGGCGGAGGCTGAGAGCTGGAGGGGAAGGAGGAGCAGCCCCGCGGACAGCAGAGAAGGGGCCTGCGCAGGCACAACAGCAAGTGCAGAGGTCCTGGGGCAGCAGTGCTCTAGCGCTGGAGGCTCAGAAACAGCCTAGCAGTGCAGCTGGGGCCAGGGCAGATGGCAGGGAGGGGCTGTGGGGTGAGGGCCAGACCACAGGGGAGCCAGGGCAGTTTTCCTGTTTGTTTTGGAAAGGGGTCTTGCTAGATAGCCTGGGATCCCACATGACCCTCCTGCCTCAGCCTCCTGAGTAGCTGGGATGATAGCCATGTGCCACAGTGCCTAGCTTGATGTCCTGTGTTTTAAGGAGCTCCCTCCTTTGCGGGTACAGCCCCGTGGCAGAGCCCTAGTCTAGCATGCTCCAGGATCGAGTTCCATCTCCCACACTACAATTGAACCCAAACCAAAGGAAGCCCTTTCTGATGGAATATCTATACTGTGGAATATTACTAAGCCATACAAAAGGAACAGAGCCCTACCAGGCATGAGGGAGCACGCCGGTAGTCCCAGTGCTCTGCAAAGCTGAGGCAGGAGGATCACGAGTTGCCAGCCAGGGCAACGTAGCAGCTTAGTGAGATGCTGTCTGTGAAGTGAGAAGCTCACAAAGGGACTGGGTCTGCAGCTCAGTGCGAGCCCTGGGCCCAGCCCCCAGGTCTGAGGAACTGCGGCGAGGCCCTGGCACGGCAGCAGGCGGCAAGGCCGCACCGCTGCGCTCCCACGGACAGACCGCGTCGTCACAACGCACAGGCATCCCCAGGCCCGAGTCTGTGAGGAACCTTGAGCTGGGTTCTATGGGGCCACTGGTCCGCAGCCCAGCCCCATCTCCTTGGCAACGGTAACATGATTGGCTAGGCCATGAGAGCGGTTCCTTCTCTGGTCAGTGATTGGTGGGGAGAGGTCACATGACCAGTCCAATCCGCCGGGACCCTTCGCCGGGTCCTTCCGCGGTGGGTGGGGCCCCGGTTGTGTTCTGCTTTCTGGCTCTGCGCTCTTGCTTTGGCGGCCGTCATGCAGGCCGCGTCCGGCCAGGAGAACGAGGACGTTTCCGCTCTAAATGCCTTTCTTTCCTAGACATGTTTTGCCAGGGTTTTTTTTTTTTTTCGTTTTGTTTGAGACAAGGTCTTGCTCTGTGTTCCAGGCTGGTCCTGAACTCACTGTGTAGCCCAGGTGGGCTTCCAGCTCCCGGTGATCCTCCTGCCTCAGCCTCCCGAGTGCTGGGATTACAGGCGTGCGCCATCACGTTGGGCAGTTTTTAAAAGAAATCATTATTCTTTCGGCTCTGACTAGCAATGGAAGGACGACTGGCTGGGCAGGCATTTGGGAGTTCTTGCTAAATGAGGTCACCAGGCCTCAAAAAGAATCCAGTGGGAGGGGATTTCATTTTCGTGATAAGGAAATCTCATTCTCTAGGTTACCAACACTTTTGTCAGCCTGCGACAGGCATGAGTGCAGGCACTGTGTCAAAAATGCTCTCAGATCCAGCATCTTTCTCAGGTGTCCACTCGGGGGACAGCAGATGAAAAGTGGACAAAAGTATTTCCAGCAGGCACCTGGATCCGACCCCACCTGAAGCCAGCAACCCGACAAGTGCAGGGCCCCAGTCAGCCTGTCGTTCTCCCTTTGAAACCTTCACTTTTGGAGCCTCATATGAACTCAAACAACAGAAGTTACGCGGTTTCCTGTGCTTTACATTATACGATTGCGTCCTGGCTCCCGCCTCATAAAAATAGTTTATAATTTGCTGGGGATTTTTTTTTTTTTTTTTTTTTTTTTTTTCGAGACAGGGTCTCCCTATGCAGTTCAGGCTGGCCTTGGGCTCACTTCGTAGCCCAGGCTGGTCTTGAACTTGTGTGATCTTCCTGCTTCAGCCTCTTAAGTGCTGGCATCACAGGGGGGTACCATCACCTCCGGACTCCCTTATCTTTCATCTGATTTTTTTGCTAAATGAGGTTACCAGGCCTCAAAAAGAATCCAGTGGGAGGGGATTTCATTTTTGTGGTAAGGAAATCTCATTCTCTAGGTTACCAACACTTTTGTGGAATATTACTACTTTTGTGGAATATTACTATATTTAATAATATTATTATTAAGAGGTTGTCTGCGGGGTAGGTGGGGCATTGGCCACACACCTTTCTTAAACTTGAAAGTATGCATTAGACACCAAGAGTCCCGCTAATGACACTTGGTGGAGGAAAGGTGATATAAGGAAAGAAATTACAAATCAGGAAGATCTGCGAGGTGCAGTCTTCTGGCATCTGGGGCATTACTACTGCTGCTGCTGTTATTTTGTGGTGCTGGGGACGGAGTGCAGGGCCTCACACACGCTGGGCAAGCACGCACCACTGAGGGGCCCCACCAGGCCCTCATTTTTAAATAATGTTAACCGATACCTAGTAATTGTGCATCTTCACAGGAATAGTCGGGGTTTTTCTACCTTAGCACCCAGTGTGTACAACTGCACTTCTAGTTCATAAATCATAGCTCCCAATCCACTTGAGCGGCCGGCTCAGGCCCATTTTCTCCAGGCCCACCCATGAGTCACTGCCTCAGGAGCCCACAGGCCGTGGACGCTGGTCAGCAAACGGTTGGGGGCCGGAGACCCAGCTGGGGTAGGAGGCTGCTGCCACCAGGACTGGCGCAGAATCCCTACGGCCATTTGGTGAGCGGGGACAGTCATCGTGCCCACTGTGCTGAGGGGAAGCTGAGGCAGGGGCACGGCCAGGGCCCCAGAGGAAGAAGGTGGGCGCCCAGAGTGGGCCCGTGCACCTCCTGTCCCAACCCAGATTCCACGCCCGGCACTGTCCCGCACGCACCTGCCAAGTAGACGGAGACCCCGCAGCAGAACAGCCCAAGGGCCAAGTGCCGAAGGCGGCGGCAGTCATGGAAGAACCAGTCAGACCTGAAGTGGGGCAGAGGGAAAGCAAGGGGGCTCAGGGGGTGGGGGAAGCAGTGAGGAGCATGAGGGAAGGTCACCCAAATGACCTGAGGACCAGCTTTCAGGGACAGGGAAGACAGCCCCATGTCAACACCCAGCCACCATCCATATACCCACCCAACAAGTTCATCCACCCATTTACCTCCTGCCCATCCATCCACTCACCCACCTACCTGTCAGTCCATCCATCCACCCACTCATCCATCCATTCATCTACACATGCATCCACCCACCCAACCACTCATCCATCCACCTACTCATCCATCCAT